>NC_084841.1:58373664-58683664 GCF_033115175.1 Lepus europaeus
CTCCCTTCATCTTCTCCAGGCAAAACATCCTCACTCCCATTCTCTGCAAGCAACAATGCTCAATCCTTTTGTTCTGGTACTCCCAGCAGAAAACAACGTTGGAGCACTCTATGCCCATTCATACCTTTTTCACCTGGCATCTTTGTGGTTAAATGAATGCAAAAAGTCAAATTTCTGCCATATCATAAGTTGTTTAACTCTTTAAATATATTTTTAAGCTTTGCCATTGCAAATTTGGCTCATACCACTTATAGAAAATGTCTATCACACTACATAATTGTTAAAGCTGTCTTCATTAGGAAAATAATTGGCAAAATCAGGCTTACTTTCAATACTTTCTGTTTTTTTTTAAATTATTTCAAATAAATATGTCAATACACATTCTTTGACAAACATTACTTCTAAATTCTAATTCTAAGCTACATGGGTGTGTGGGTAGATGGATGGATAAAAATATGGATGTTTGGTTGGTTGGATGAATGGATGCATATAACTCACCATGACCTTCTTACTTGAAGGAAGCAAAGTACCTCAATATCAGTATTTCCTCCCAAAGCTTTCTTGCCTTTGCTCTCATGTGACTCTCTCGGAGGTGATGCCTTCCTGAATCCTTGGATTATCTGGTACCCAGAAATCTACACCCCTGGCAATAGTGCTTCTCAGTAAGACGCAGGGTGAGCGAGAAGTCCAGTTTGCTGCTTTTCGAAGGTAGGGGCAGAGAGCAGGGGAGGCAGGATGCTGGGCTCTCAACCAATTTGCTCCACGCTTTCCTTCTGAGACCACAGGGAAAAGAAAGTGATTGTTGTTTTAAAGATGCATGGTGTTAGGCCAACCTATGACCTTTGGTTCCATCTCTGTGTTAGAGAAAAAAGACCCACATGGGTCCAAAAACCAGAGACTAGGACTTCAAGTCTCTCAAGAAAATACCCAATAAGACATTTCTAGGTAGTATGTTTACTTAGCTGGCATTTGGAAAGCTTAAAATTCTCCCTCCAAATTATTACTCTTATTGTGCCTGTTAATATTGTGCTCAGGTGCTTTCTAGATAGTGTTAGAATCAGCACTATTATCAGTTCTTAATTATCTACCAATATTTATTTTGTTCATTGCTGGAGTGGAGTTTTTAATTCAAGTTGACTTTTCCCTGAAATTTTGCACAATCAACATCTTAGCTCATTTGCCCCCCACAGCTCTTGTGGGTTGAGTTCATGAAATGCAAACTGATTTTAAAATAAGCAAGGGGCTTGAAAGCAAGTTTTTGTTTCCAAAAAAAGATAAGACAGAGCACATGGCACTAATGGCCAACTGGTACTTGTCTCATATCTGGTACTCTCTGTTCTCCACAACAGCTGCAAACCTGACAAGGCCCCCAGTGGCCTCTGGGAGTGAGTGAGCAGCGGTGCATTGTGGGAAGATGTGAACCTTGAAGGTCACCGATGACATGAGGCAGCTTGTTCTGCCCAGGACACCAGCACGGACTGTGACAGCAGCGCCCTGACAGCTATGGAAGCCAGCCGGGGAGCATGTGGTGACCCGGACGCCGGGAGAAGTAGGTGGGCAGGACCAAAGAACCAGCAAAGATGGATGAAAAATGAGATGCATCAGGTGGAGAGAGAGAGAGAGAGCGAGCCAAAGCACGGCCTAGAAATGTTGCTGCTTCAGGAAGAAATAGAGTCCCCAGGAGTGAAGTGAGGGGACTTAGGGGAGAGCCATGAAGACCACCACCAACAAACCACAGCAATCCAAAGAAAAGGGCAGACAGGTGTAGCACCAGCTAGCCTGTCCCCGCATCTCAGGCCCCCCTGACCCTGAGACCTGCACACAGTAGCTACCAAGGTCACAGTCGCCTTCCTCGTAGACCCCACGTCTCAGGCCCTCAGTCCCCCCTCTAGACTCTGTCCCTGCCCTACCCCAGGGACTGCTTCGTGCAGCTCTGCCTTCTCACACACCTTGCAGCCGACTTACAGACCGTGACTGATTTGGCAGCCCTAACATTCCTATCACTAACGTTTTACTTAGGCTCCCAGCACAGATCTGCCCATCAGCAGAAACTGCAGAGAGCCTGCTTTATAAAAATGTTCTGGGGCTGGTGTTGTGGCGTAGCAGGTAAAGCCACTGCCCCCAATGCCGGCATCCCATACAGCACTGGTTCCTGTCCCAGCTGCTCCACTTCTGATCCAGTTCCCTGCTAATGGCCTGGGAAAAGCAGCAGAAGTCGGCCCAAGTGTTTGGGGCCCTGCCACCCATGTGGGAGATCTGGATGAAGCTCCTGGCCCCTGGCTTCAGCCTGGCCCAGCACTGGCTGTTGCGGCCACCTGGGGAGTGAATCAGTGCACGGAAGATCTTGCTCTCCCGCTGTGTCTCCCTCTCTGTAACTCTTTCAAATAAAATAAACAAATCTCTAACAAAACATATCTAGCGAGATCTGGGCCACATAGCATTGTTAATTTAGTTTAATATGTTCTACTTTTTAAAAAGTGGGGAAAAGTAATGGAATTTCCATAGAAGATTTGATCCCTTAAAGGAACAACATTCGGTTATGTGGAAAGTTTTCTTATTTTGAATACCACACCACTGAGCTTTTACTAGATCTTCTTTGTCTGGTGATCTGCAATCGCTTCTTCTCTAACTGGGGAGTTCACATGGCTGCCACAATGTTCCACTCAGTTAGTTTTCTGCAGTGTGCAACCTTTCTCAGTGGAATGGTTGGGAGTATTCCTGCCAATACACCTTAGTCCAGGCAACCCACAGCTTCCCACACTGCAGGAAACTTGACCCCTCTCTTCTGTGGCCCTTTCATGGGATGCAGAGCAGTTTTGGTGTCAAGTCCAAGTGATGACTGGGAAATTCTCATATCGTAGCTAACAACATACACATTGGTCCCTGGGTGACACAGGAACCCCACACCGTGTCATGATCTTACCAAAAACATCACCACAGCCTAAATGCCAGTGAGAACAAAACTGGTGTGAACCACTAGCAACTTGCCTAACCAGTGCTTTTCTCCTTTCTCCTGCCCATTTGCCAAACCACACCTGCTTAAGCCCAGCCAAGTCCTGCCTTCTCTGTGGATTTCCTGGAATAACAAGGCTCCCAAGAGCAAGGACAGGGAAGGGCAAGATCCTAGGGAGTAGCTTGAGAGCCTAGAAGAGTTTTGTGTAGCCAACAATGCAGAGGGATCGTAGAGAGAAATGCAGTCAGCACCCAGGGAGGGCCTCGGCTGGCAGCTGGAACTGCCTACAACAGCAGCTTCAAAAGTCCCACTGGTCTTGGAAGCCCCACCCCTGCCCCAAAATTAAGGGAAGTCTCAGCTTTAGGACACCAGAACTGGTGGGCACTGGGGACAGAGCCAGGACAGGGGATTCTAGTTTGGAACTCAAAATCAGAGTGGGAACAACAGACAGAAGCAGGGGACATTGAGCCAGTACACTGGCCAAGGGACACGGGAGGGCAGGTGCAGAGTTTCAGGTTTGGAGTGGGGTGGGAAGGACGTATGTGAACCCATCTTCCAAGGCTAGCAAACAGATGGGCAGAAAATCTCGACTGCTGTCTCTCATCTCTGAACTCTTGGGAGTTCTTCATTCACGACATACAGTTTGGCACTTGCTTGTTTTCACGTTGTCTTCTAATCCAATTACAGCCCCTTTACAGAAGTATTTAGCGAGGCAGGAAGATAGAGAGGCAGACAGACAGGATTCCCATCCATTGGGTCACTCCCTGAATGCTTGCAACAGCCAGGGTGGGGCCAGGCCAAAGTCAGCAGCTGGACACTTAGGCTTGGTCTCCCAGGTGGGTGGCAGAGATTCACCTACTTGAGCCACCACCTGCTGCCTTGCTATTTGCTGCCAATCTATTGAATGAGGAGCAGCTAGGTTTAGGCAGTTCAAGGCCCAGACCACTCCCCTGAGCTGAGGAGACCACGCCCCAGATACACAGCTGCCACCAGGAAGCTCACCTGGCCCCTTCCCAGGATCCCTGCAAAGCACGGAGCCTGGCGTTGGGCCTGCTCAGTAGTGATCCTTTGGGGGTCTGTCTGGCCTTGGACACGTGTCCTAGCTTCTCTGATCTCCCATTTCTTTTCTTTTAAACAGGAATAATATTTTCTATCCCCCTGGGTTGAGTGCGAGTTGTTTGTTGTCATCACAGAACTCATCCCTCTTAATGGTTTTTTTTTTAAAGATTTATTTTATTTATTTGAAAGACAGTTACAGAGAGGTAGAGACAGAGAGAGAGGTCTTCCATCCACTGGTTCACTCCCCAGATGGCCGCAATGACCGGAGCTGTGCAGATCCAAAGCCAGGAGCCAGGAGCTTCTTCTGGGTCTCCCATGTGGGTGCAGGAGCCCAAGGACTTGGGCCATCTTCTACTGCTTTCCCAGGCCATAGCAGAGAGCTGGATCAGAAGAGGAGCAGCCGGGTCTCGAACCTGCGCCCATATGGGATGCCGGCACTTCAGGCCAGGGCTTTAACCCGCTACACCACAGCGCTGGTCCCAGCCCTCTTGGTGTTAAGAGCAACAGAGGGCTGGCGCCACGGCTCAATAGGCTAATCCTCCGCCTGCGGCGCCGGCACTCCGGGTTCTAGTCCCAGTCAGGGCGCCGGTTCTGTCCCGGTTGTTCCTCTTCCAGTCCAGCTCTCTGCTGTGGCCTGGGAGAGCAGTGGAGGATGGCCCAAGTGCTTGGACCCTGCACCAGCACGGGAGACCAGGAGAAGCACCTGGCTCCTGGCTTCGGATCAGCGCAGTGAGCAGGCCGCAGCATGCCGGCCGCAGCAGCCACTGGAAAAAAAGGAAGACCTTTCTCTTTCTCTCTCTCTCTCTCTCTCTCTCTCTCTCTCTCACTGTCCACTCTGCCTGTCAAAAAGAAAAAAAAAGAGCAACAGAGATTGATTAAGAGATGCAGAGGGTCCATTCTCCAAGGAAGCCTAGGGAACCCGCCTGGGGGTCCCGGGGCCAGGAAGCCTCCCCAGATGCCCGGGGGTCCCCACTCAGCTGTCCCAGCTGTCCCAGGCCTGTCCTCAGGACCCTCCCTGGTGGCAGCAGTACCTTGCCCATCAAGCCTCAGCCTGCACTATGGCCATGGCCGTTCCTGCAGGTGCTCCTCCCGCCAATCCTTCCACTTTTTTTTTTTTTTTAAGATTTATTTATTTGAAAGGCAGAGTTATAGAGAGGCAGAGAGAGAGAGAGTCTTCCATCCGCTGGTTCACTCCCCAGTTGGTCGCAACGGCTTCGGCTATCTTCTACTGCTTTCCCAGGCCATAGCAGTGAGCTGGATGGGAAGTGGAGCAGCTGGAATTCGAATCGGTGCCCATATGGAATGCCGGCGCTGCAGATGGTGGCCTTACCCATTATGCCACAGCACCGGCCACATCATCCCTTTTTGATTCTTCCCAGATTCATCCGCCTAACCTGAAAGCAGATTCTGACCTGGGCAAACAGCTTTGTAACATCGTCCTCGAGTACAGAACCCCGTGACCTGGGCACCAGCGTTCCCTGCGGCCTCGGAGTCACCCCACACATCAGTGCCTGTCCTGCCCTGTCCTAGCCCCGCCCCACCTGTAGGCCACCTGCTAAACTCCCACTTCCTGTCTGAGTCAAGTTCATGTTCCCAGCGGGGTGCTGCCTGGCCTTTCTCTGACTCCAAACCCCAACGCCTCCAAGGCCAAGGCCGAGCCTCTCAGCTGCCTGTAAGGACCAGCCAGGGGAACCAAGGGGGCTGCACCTGGCGAGTCTGATCAATGGGTCTTGGGGGAGTACAGGTGGGAGCACTTTAACCAGGGCCTGACTTGACCAGGAAACTGTCTGCTAAGATCCCGTCCAGGTTTTACCCACAACACCAAAAGGAGTGAATACTGAGAGTGTGATAGCAAACACGAGTGCAAGATGAACAGGACACTCCAAGTCTCTAATTACTACTGGCAAACAGTCACTTCTGTACTAAGTTTTGGAAGTACGGGCTACACACCAGCCTTGGCTGGTTCAATTGCTGACTTCCGATGTCCTGAACGCCTCCCAAGTCCTCGGGTTGTGAACTAGGTTGGGCCTACGTTCCTATTACACTCTTACCTTTTACTTAGAGAAGACCTGAGCAAAGGCACACACTCGACGTGCAGCGTGGTAAAGTTTATTTGCAAACTGAGTAGCTTGCACCGGCACAGGAGGCTTTTATTTAGGGAGAGTGGGCCAGGCAAGATAAAGAGGGTTTTCAGACCCTGCTCTGCTCGTGGGGCCATGCAGAGAGACAGCAAGCTTCCGCATTACCTGGCCTTTTATGAGCTTAGAAAAACGGAAGTGTTCACATAGTACCGCCCCCGGTCCCCGGAAAGGGGAAGTACTTCCTGGGGAGGGGTCGCCTGATTGACAGGTAGGCAGGTAACACAGAGGGAGGAATGGCTTCCAGCTCATGACCTTAAACTATCTGACTTTCCCATCTCAGTTGTGGACCTATTAACACCGAATTTGAATAGAAGAGGGGAAAAGGCGTCTTTCAGAGATGTGACGTGACACCTGTCTCTCAGAGATAAGCAAGGAATGGTAGATTCTGAATTCTGCTCATTTCCAACATGTGGTTCACTCAGTAACTTGAATAATCTGATAACAAAGTGCTGGAGCTATGGAGCCAGCGTTGTGGCACAGCGGGTTAAGGCACCACCTGCGATGCCAGCCTCCATGTCAGAGTGCTGGTTGGAGTCCCAGCTGCCTGGCTTCTGCTGCAGCTCCCTACTGGCACACCTGGGAAGGCGGCAGAGATGGCCCAAGTGCTTGGGCCTCTGCACTCATCTGGGAGACCCTGATAGAGTTCCTGGTTCCTGGCTTCAGGACTTCCCAGCCAGGACTGTCCCAACCATTTGGGGAGTGAACCGGTAGATGGGATGGAAGATCTTTCTCTCTCTGTGTCTGTCTCTCACTCTCTCTGTCTGTCTCTCCCTCTGTCTCTGTCACTCTACCTTTCAAATAAATAAAAAATTTAAAAGTTAAAAATACTGTCAGCCATGGGAATACCAGGGTGTTTATTACTTGTCCCTGGCACCACACATATTTGTCAATTTCCCATCCATTCACTGTTCTCAACTGTTAATTACAGCGATGAGCAAAGAGCAGCAGGAGGCAATCGATGGTGGAACAGGTACAATGCTGTGGAAAACAATGGCACCATGAGAAGCTGCCGAAATAACATTTTCAAGGGACTCACTTGATGTCTATGAACTCCCAGTGCTGTGCGGTTGTGGGGTGGATACCGGCAGAAACAGCTGTGCTGTTGCAAAGCCACGAATAGACTTACCTGCAACTGTCATTAGGGCCACAACCAGGCAGAAGTGCAGAACTTAGGGAACAGAAGGTCCCCACTGGTGGTGGACACTTGTCATTCTTTTTTGTTTAGTTTTCGTCTGAATCCCAGGAGATGAGAATCTGCTTCCTCCTATGGGGCTGCACTTGGCCTGCTGCCCCTCACCTAGGACACGGGCATAGCTCCCTGACGGGGCTCCCGCACCTCACAAACCCCAGACTTTGAGTCAGAAGCTCTGTGACCTGAAGGGATGCACAGTGACAGCTGGCTGTAGTTGTCAGACATGGTGGTGACAGGGGCCGCGGCAGCTAGGTCTTGCATCCATGGCATTGGGGGCAGTGCTGGCAGTGTTGGGGGGCATCGCAGGGCCACTGTGATGAAGATGGCTTTCAGACTTTCCCATTATTTAATGTCAATATCCCTTTTTTTAAAAAAAAATATTTATTTATTTGAGAGGTAGAGTTACAGACAGAGAGAGGGAGAGCCAGAGAGAAAGGTCGTCCATCTACTGGTTCACTCTCCAAATGACTGCAACGGCCAGAGCTGAGCCGATCCAAAGCCAGGGGCCAGGAGCTTCTTCCGAGTCTCCCACATGGATGCAGAGGCCCAGGGAATTGGGCCATCATCCACTGCTTTCCCAGGCCATAGCAGAGAGCGGGATGGGAAATGGAGCAGCCAGGACTAGAACTGGCGCCCATATGGGATGCTGGCATCGCAGGTGGAAGCTTAACCCACTACACCACAGCTCCAGCCCCTCAATATCCTTTTAATACCATTGTTCTTTTTGTCTTCAGTGACCTTGGAGAACTGAAAGTGTCATGCAGTTATTTTTCTGCCTCCATCCTGGCCCTTCTTCACCTCTTCCCAAGTGTTCCTTCAACAACATCCATCACACCATGACGTCTCCCAGCTCAGAGCCCCTCCCCTTAACATCCCAGCTTGCTCAGAATAATTTTTAAAATCTACTTACCAAGTCTTTATCTTTTAACTGGAGAACTGAATCCATTTGTGTTCAAGTTGATTACTAAAAAGTGAAGACATCCTCCTGTCATTTTGTAATTTAGGGTTTGTCTCTTTGGCATATGTGTTTTACTGTTGAGTTTTATACTTTCGTGTTATCTTCAGGTTAGTGGTTATCCGTTTGCCTCTCATGTGACGCATTTCTTGCAGGGCTGCTCTAGTGGTAACGAATTCCTTCACTTTTTACTCCTCATTTCTCCTTCATTTCTGAAAGATAGCTCGCCGGGCATAGTATTCTTGGTTGGTAATTTTTATTTTCCTTTCAGAACTTTGAGTGTGTCATCCCATTCTGTCCTATCCTGTCTGAGTTCCTCTGAGAATTCTGTTGTTAGCCGAAGGGAGATGCCCTACACATGACTTGATGCTTTTTCTTTGCAGTGTGTAGAACTTTTGTTTTGTCTTGTTCTTTTGACTGTTTGGCTCTCATACGAACATGCCTTGGAGAGAATCTTTTGATCTTCTTGGTCTGGATGTCCACATCTTTCTCAAGATTTGGAAAGTTTTCAGCAATTATTTCATTAAATGGGTTTTCTATGTCCTTTCTCTTCTCTTAATTCTCCACCACTCAGAATACAAAAGTTTTTTTGCTTAATGGGGTTCCAAAAGTCTCAAGGCTTTTTTCCCCCTTTTTTATTATTGCTGAAAAAACCCTTTAGTCCCTTAAACTCAAAAAAATTTTTGTGTGTCTGATTTATTTTATTGATATTTTCAACTGCATTTAAATTTCTTTCTTGAATTTCTTTTGTATCAAACGTTCTATTTGTCCTTTTTATGATCTTTTTCTTTGATGAATTTCTAATTCATATCATCATTCATCTTGCTAATTTCATCTAATTTTCTGTATCTTTTTATATCCAATTATTTCCTTAAAGTTGTAGCAAAGCATTTCTCAAGCTTGCCTCAGTGTCTGTAGGGGAGGTGGACAGAAAGAAGGGAAAGGCAGAGCTAACTGGGTTGGCTCTGCCCCTGGACCTCCAAGTCTGTGTGGTTCCAGTGCAGAGAAAGGTCTGTGTGTCTCGAAGTGCCATGAAGGAGGGCACAGTCTATTCCCAACCCACTAAACCCACTGCGCTCTTCCCCAGAGCATTTTTGGGAAGCCCTTCCTCCTGGGGTCGGGGATAGGGCAAAAGATGGCAGAGGATGCTGTGGCCTTGGGAATCTCAGGGAGAACAAGAGCAAGGCTTCCTGAGGGTTATAATGTCTCTGGAGCCCCTCACCTACTTCTAGCCCGTGTTGGGTATCTGGGGTGCACCCTGGCTGATTAAGAAGAGAGAGTATTCTCTTTAAGAATGGGACGCTTCCCTGGTTGGACATATTCTGAATGGATTGCTGATGGGGAAAAGCAGGCTCACTGATGGCTGCTGAAGATCACTCTTGCCAGAGGTGGGGGTGCCCTTGGCTTCCAAGCTGAAGAAACAGTGACTGGGTGTCTCCTCAACTGTGGTGACTGTGGTGTTGAGGGCTGAAGAGTGAGTAAGCAGGGCCCGGGAGTAACCGAGTTGTGTTGGCCACGGAGGAGTGGAGGGTTAGCTGTGGAGTCCAGAGACTTGAGATCCCTTCTTCTTCTTTCATTTAAGATTTATTTATTTATTTGAGAGGCAGAGTTACAGACAGAAAGAGAAAGAGACAGAGAGAGAGGTCTTGCATCCGCTGGTTCACTCCCCAAATGGCCCCAATGGCTGGAGTTGGGCCAATCTGAACCCAGGAACCAGAAGCTTTTTCTGGCTCTCCCACGTGGGCGCAGGGGCCCAAGCACTCAGGCCATCTTCCACTGCCTTCCCAGGCCATTAGCAGGGAGCTGGATCAGCAGAGGAGCAGCCAGGACACAAACTGGTGCCCACATGGGATGCTGGCACTGTAGGCAGAGGCTTAGCCTACTGTGTCACAGAGCAAGCCCTGGGCCTCTTCTGAGTCCCGAGAAACTCACAGATTGGCCAGGACTCCCTTTTCCTCTTCAACTAAAGTTGAAGCTGATTTTGAAAGCCCTTCCATCACTAATAGTCATTCCCATAGGTGGGCTGTAGGGTAGGGGAACCCAGGGCAGACAGAGGCTCAGCTGGAAGCTGAAAGAACAATTCAAGCTAAAAATCAAAATGAAAATAAAGGTAAAGAGAAGAAAGGGCCCAGTCTCTCTCCTTTCAGAAAGATCCAGAGATTTTAGACCTGATCTCATCAAAGTTTTTTCTCCTCTCTCCCTTTCTCCAAAAAAAAAAAAAAAAAAAAAAAAAAAAAAAAAAAAAAAAATTGCAGTGTACTTTGTTCTCATAACCCCTTGTGATGACTTCAGCACTTTGTGGACCCTTTGTGGCTACCGACTTTCACATACAAAGTGGAAAATCTGTGCTAAACGATTTTAAAAAAATATTTATTTTTTATTTGAAAGTCAGAGTTACAGAGAGAGAGGAGAGGCAGAGAGAGAGAGGTCTTCCATCCGCTGGTTCATTCATTCCCCAGATGGCCTCAATGGCTGGAGCTGCACCGATCCGAAGCCAGGAGCCAGGAGCCTCTTCCCAGTCTCCCATGCAGGTGCAGGGGCCCAAAGACTTGGGCCACCTTCCACTGCTTTCCAGGCCATAGCAGAGAGCTGGATTGGAAAAGAAGCAGCCGGGACTTGAACTGGCGCCCATATGGGATGCGGTGCTGCAGGCGGCAGCTTTGCCCTGTATACCACGGCCTGTATGCCTCAATCTTAAAAGTGTTGGTGTGGACTTTGCCAATGGCCTCACTCTAGGAAACTGGAGGTTTTGATTTCTTTTCTGTTTATTCGGATGCATGTCCTTGCCTTTCCTTCCAGATAGAAAAATCTGAAGGAAAAGACTTTTTAGAGCCAAGATGTTAAATTCATTTATTATTTACTCAATATTTGTTGAGAGCTACTGCATGTTGAGAGCAAGCATTGAGGTAGGTGCTGGTGACAAAGGGGGGAACAAGACTGGCATGACCCATTATTCTGGAGCTTGGAGTCACGTGTGTGTGTGCTCACGTGTGTGTGTGCTTGTGTGTGTGTGTGTGCAGAGATGGTACAGGCTGGAAACAAGAAGCCAGAAAAAATAAGTGAAATGAGTGTGTACTGTAATGAGAATTATGAAGTAGACAAAGGAGTGAGTGTAAGGCCACCACAAGCACACCAAACAAAGAAGTTAAAGGAAAGGTTTACTGATGGATGGGGGAAGCCCTACGGGCAAGGGGAGAGTGAGAGAGGAATCAGGAGAGAGCGCGCACATGTGCTGGAAGCAGGTCCTCTTACATCTTTGGGGGTGGGCAGGTGGGCAGGGAAACAGGAGCAGGAAACCCCATTAGGGTGGGGTGGAGCTGACACTGGTGGTTGGGCCATCTGGTCACCTGGCTTCCAGCTGTGCCAGTGGGGGCTAGAGCCCAGGATGGTGTCTGGGGCGTAGATCGTGCCACAGATAGGACTGTGCCATGTTACTGACAGTGAGGTAGTGGATGTGATGGAGTGTTGGCGTACCCGTGTGTGTGCTGCAGGGGGTTTGGAGGGTGTGGGTAGGGAAGATCTCTTTGCAAAGCGGAGACCTGATGCCAGGTGGAGGACAAGTGCTGAGGCCTTGGGCAGGCCAGAGTGAAGGACGCACGGAAGGCGCTGCGGGAGTCCGAGGAAAGTGAGGGGGAGGGGTGCTTGCCCTCTTCTCCATGTCCCAGAATGCCCGGGGTTTTCATTTGCTGGAGTGAGGTTAGCTATGGAGAGAAATGTCCCGCGTTCACACACCCAAGTTCCGTTAGGCCAGCCCGGAGCTGCTGGGCAGCCTGGAGCTCCCGTTGTTTCAGCCCAGGCTCCGGCAGCAGGGGAGGCTTGGCAAGCTGTCTCTTTCTGTGGCGAAATCAACCAGGATTACTGGTTTGCAAAGTGTGAGGCTGGAGAAACGTCTGCTTTTTAAAAATTCCTTCTCTCGAGAGGACATCAAAGAACGGGAAATGGAATCACGATAATTGCTTGCTTTTGTTGTGCTTAATCTCTGCCAAGCTCTTTCTAATTGGGTCCCCTGTCTATGTAAGCATTGAGTCATCCTTGCAAGGTGAGAATTGCTGTTATCCCAATTTCACAAACGCATTTCTTGCGCAGTAGGCAGTACTGCTGGGAGGCGCCGACTTCACATGGAGACTTCAGCTAGGGCACACCGGGTAGCACGGCTTTAGGAAGGGGAATGGAGACTTCTTTCTTTCTAGAGTTAAGAAAATATCAGTTTTCCAGCCAACAGGGATCGTTAGAGCCCATCCTGTCTGCTACATTAGAATCTCTGAGTGAAACTCACGGATCTGTACCTTTAAATTGCTACCCAGCTGACTCGGAAAGCAGCTTGAGAAACACGGCTGTAGGCGTTGACAAGTATGGAGCCAAGAAACCGGACCCTAAATCCTTCCACAACAACAGTAGTAATAATGCCATTGCTTTTTAACATTTATGTGAAAGGCAGAGTAACAGAGAGAGGGAGAGACACAGACAGAAAGATCTTCCATCTGCTGGTTCGCTCTCCAAATGGCCGTGGCAACCAGGAGCCAGGAGCTAGGAGCCAGGAGCGTCTTCTGGGTCTCCCACATGGTTGCAGGGGCCCAAGCACTTGAGCCATCTTCTACTGCTTTCACAGGTGCATTAGCAGGGAGCTGGGTGAGAAGTGGAGCAGCTGGGACTTGAACTGGCGCCCATGTAAGATGCTGGTGTCACAGGCGGTAGCTTACCGGGCTACGCCGCAAGGCCGGCTCCAGCAGCACCATTTCTTTAGAGCCCTTTCAGCAGCGGTATCAGGTGTTTCCATGCGTCACTAACCTTGGTACCTCTGCAGGAAGCGCTTGCTGTTACATCTCACAAGGGGGATTCTAACCTCCTGAAGAGGTAAGTGACAGTGAGTTGCAGAGCTGATGTGCAAATCTTAGTGCATGTTCACGCTCCGCCACATCAGGCCTGGTGTCTGTCATTCCTGGGGCACTTTTAGACAACAGCTAACCAGATCAACCTCAAAGCTTTCTTTCCTGTGTCATATTAAAATGTAAATAAACAAGGCCTGGTGCTGCGGCACAATGGGTTAAGCCTCCGCCTGTGGCCCCAGCATCCCATATGGGTGCTGGTTCCGGTCCCAGCTGTTCCACTTCTCATTCAGATCTCTGCTATGGCCTGGGAAAGCAGTGGAAAATGGCCCAAGCACTTGGGTCCCCATACCAGTCCCTAGACTTGGGTGGAGCTTCTGGCTCCTGGCTTCGGATCGGTGCAACTCTGGCCATTGCAGCCATCTAGGGAGTAAGCCAGCAGATGGAAGACCTCTTTCTCTCTCTTCTCTCTCTCTCTCTCTCTCTCTTCTCTCTCTCTCTCTCTCTCTCTCTCTCTCTCTCTCTCTCTCTCTCTCTCTCCTTCTCTCTCTCTCTCCCCTTGTCTCTGTAACTCTGCCTCTTAAGTAAATAAATAAATCTAAAAAACCATAAACAAATGAGTAATGAAGTCTTCTCTGTTTACATGGCCTTTGGCAAGCTGCTTAGCCTCTCATTTTCTTATTTAAAGCAGAAAGAAAAGCAGAACCTACCTTATAAATTTATTGTAAAGATTAGCTCAGGGACTGGTGCTGTGGCGTAGTGGGTGAAGCCGCTGTCTGCAATGTCGGCATCCCATGTCGGCGCCACTTCAAGTCCCGGCGGCGCCACTTCCGATCCAGCTCTCTGCTATGGCCTGGGAAAGCAGTGGAAGATGGCCCAAGTCCTTGGGCCCCTGCACCCGCATGGGAGACCCAGAGGAAGCTCCTGGCTCCTGGCTTCGGATCTGCCCAGCTCTGGCCATTGCAGTCATCTGGGGAGTGAACCAACGGATGGAAGACCTCTCTCTCTCTCTCTCTCTCTCTCTCTCTGCCTCTTCTCTCTCTGTGTAACTCTGACTTTCAAGTAAATAAAATAAATCTTATTTTAAAAAAATTATTATCTCAGCCGTCCAGAAATCCATGGTCTTTGGTAAGAACTCAGCATCTGGGGCTGGCGCTGTGGCATGGTGGGTAAAGCTGCTGCCGGCATCCCATATGGGCACCAGTTCAAGTCTCAGCTGCTCCACTTCTCATCTAGCTCCCTGCTAACACACCTGTGAAAGCAGTAGAAGATGGCCAAAGTGCTTGGGCCCCTGCACCCACGTGGGAGGCCTGGAAGAAGCTCCTGGCTTTGGAGTGGTGCAGCTCCAGCTATTGTGGCCATTTGGGGAGTGAACCAGCAGATGAAAGACACCCCCTCCACACACTCCGCCTCTGTCACATCTTAAAAAAAAAAAAAAAAAAACTTAAAAATTAGCAGCTACAGCAGCTCTTACTATGAACACAGTCATCGCACTGCCTGGCTCTTCTTAACACAGGTCCAGGCACCTACACCATGATCATAATTGTTCAGGACCTAAATTGATTGCTGGTTTCCTCTTGGCCATCTCGAACCGACCGAGACCAACCTGCCCTTTGTACAGCACTGGGGAAGTCCTCCAGCATCGTCCCTGATCTTCCCTCAAGATCTGAACTTGTTTCTGCCAACTGGCCCCCAGCAGGATTTGCCGCAGTGTCGGCGGGGCTCCACACCGAGTCTGCGCATTCGCTCTCCCTCCCCTGCTACCTCCGTTTGTCAGGTGAACCTGCACTTCTGATGGACCACTGGCTTCCTCCTCATTCATTTGTTCATTTATGCAGCGAATCTCTACGGAGGATGGATTCTGGATCGAATGCTCATTATTCCCGACTCTGAGCTGTTAACGAAACAAAGACCCCTGCCCTTTTGCAGATTGTATTCTAGTGGAGGCAAAGAGAGACAGACACACAGAAGCAAGTTGCGAATAAACCATGAGGGGTGGTGATGTGTTCCACGAAGAAAACAAAAGCAGGAAAGGGGATAAGGAATGCAAGGGGCTTGGGGGCGAAGTCGAAACGGCATCGTCAGGAGAACCTCCACTGAGACGGGAGGTGAGGTGTGAGGCAGGGAGGCGTGTGGGTTTCCAGAGAAAGAACCTTCCAGATGGAATTTCAGCAAGGGAATGGGTCCTCGAGGTTGGGGCTTGAATGGCTGCCACAGAGTGAACAAAGGACTCAGTAACAGGTATTGTGTTCAGAGGGCTAATGGGGATGGAGCGACATCGGTCTGAGAGGCCACTTGGCAAAAGTCGCTGGCTTCTAAAAATTAATGCCTAACAATATGCTGCCTGTAAGAAACTCACTCTTGTGGTGAAGACACACATAGACAGTAAGTGAAGGGGTGGAAAAAGATAGACCATACAAATGGAAGTCAAAACTATAGCTATACTTACATCAGATAAAAGACTTTAGGTCAGAAACTGTAAGAAGAGAGAGGATATATACATATAGTGCTGGAATATCCAATAATATAAAGCAAACATTGTTAGAAATTAAAGGAGAGGGGGCCAACATTGTGGCACAGGAGGTTAAAACCATGGCTTGCAGCACCGGCATCCCATTTGGACATCGGTTCAAGTCCCGGCTACTCCACTTCCACTCCAGCTCCCTGCTAATGCGCCTAGAAAGCAGTGGAGGATGGCTCAAGTGCTTGCGTCCCTGCACCTGAGTGGGAGACCCAGATGAAGCTCCTGGTTCCTGGCTTCAGATCAGCTCAGCTCTGGAAGTTGCAGCCATCTGGGGAGTGAACCAGCAAATGGAAGACCTCTCTCTCACTCTGTCTGTCTCTACTTCCCTCTGTAAATCTGTCTTTCAAATAAGATAAATCTTGAAATAAAAGGAGAAATAGACTCTAATATAATAATAGTTGGAGACTTCAATATCCTATTTGATTATACCCAGGCTAAAAGAAAAACTCAACCAAGAAACATTAAAGTTAAACTTAACTATAGATCAAATATACCTAATGAGAATTTATAGAACATTTTTTTCCAAATGTGTACAGCAAAGATAATAACAACAAAACAGAAAGATTTCAAATAGACAACCTAATGATGGAACTCAAGGAGCTAGAAAAGCAAGAACAAACCAACCCCAAAATTGGTAGAAGCAGAGAAATGAAGATCAGAGCACAAATAAATGCAATTGAGACTTTAAAGAGCACAATATAAATGATCAATTAAAGTTGGGTTTTGAAAAAGTAAAGACAATTAACAAGCCTTTAGCCAGACTAACCAAAAGAAAAAGAAATGACACAAATTAATGAAATCAGAGACATTACAACTTTATAACCACAAAAATACAGAGGATCATTAGGGACTATTACGAACAATTATAGGACAACAAATTGGAAAAACTAGAAGAAACGGACAGTTCTGGATACATATAATTCACTAAAATTGAACCATGAAGACAGAAGTCTTGAACAGGCCAATAACAAGTAGTGAAACTGAATAAATAATAAAGTTTCCCAACACAGAAAAGCCCATGTCCAGATATTTTCACTGCTGAATTCTACCAAACCTTTAAAGAATAGCTAAAGCCAATTCTTCTCAAATTATTCCAAAGTAGTTAAAGGAAGGAAACCCTTCCAAACTCATTCTATGAATCCTGCATTACACTGATACCAAAACCAGAAAAAGAAACAACAAGAAAAGAAAATTACCTGGCCAGTGCCACGGCTCACTTGGCTAATCCTCTGCCTGTGGCACTGGCACACCAGGTTCTAGTTCCGGTTGGGGTACTGGTTCTGTCCCGGTTGCTCCTCTTCCTGTCCAGCTCTCTGCTGTGGCCCAGGAGTGCAGAGGAGGATGGCCCAAGTGCTTGGGCCCTGCACCCACATGGGAGACCAGGAGAAGCACCTGGTTCCTGGCTTCGGATTGGTGCAGTGTGCCGGCCGTGGCACCCATTTGGGGAGTGAACCAATGGAAAAAGGAAAACCTTTCTCTCTGTCTCTCTCTCTCTCTCTCACTGTCTAACTCTGCCTGTCCAAAAAAAAAAGTGAAAGGAAATGTTCTTTGTCTAATCTCATTTTCCCTTCTTCACTCAGACTCATCCACTCATCCATGTAAATATTTGGATTTTTATTGATTTTTGCATTACTGTCATTTATGGGTTTTTTGTTTTGTCGGAAGGAGAGCTACTGATCTTTAAGATCAGGTGCCTACCTTCACGTCAACACCCAAACCTCTCTATGCCTGACGTTATATTCCCCACAGTATGAAGTTTGTCAGAGACCTTTGTGTCTCATCTTTGTGTCCTCTCAATCTGCAACCTAGATTACCTTCGGCTTCCTCCTCTTGTCTCTGCTTGTTCATTCTCATTACAAGAGATTCTCACAAGAACTTAATTTTGGAAACTTCCAACTTTCTGTTAGTCATAGGTTTTAGAAAGCCTTGGCATGAATTCTTGTCAAGATGGTGCTATGAATTCAAAACCTGAGGTTTCACTTTGCTCCAAAAGAATTGCTGGTACATAAAAAATAGAAAAAATAAAAGGCCATGTTAAACGAATATCTCTGTGTGCTGTAAGCAGAAAGTAGAACAGGGGACCAGTGGGGTCTGGACCAACAGCAAGAAGAAGTGGCCAAGAGTTCTAGTTTCTGTGGAGTTTGGGAATGGGGGAAATGCCCTGGTGGGTACCCATCCACAGCCTCTCTTGCAGGGACAGTGTGGGGCATCCATGTTTGAGACCACATCACACTGCCCTATCTCCTTCAAAATGGCTGCTTGGACCAAGGCATCCTCCCCAAAGGCATCCAAGCCACAGCTACTAGGAGACGCCTACAGTGGGAAGCCCGTGGGACTCCTGTTCCATTGAAACCAAGTTGAGAAGCAGGTGGCAAGTCAGTGGCTTTCAGGGGGAGCTGCCGCGGAAGATCTTGAGGTGGAGAGGAGGCAAAGGGGCTCTGACGGATCACAATCAGGACAAAACCACCGGAAGCTGTGACTGAGACAGCAAAACTGATCGGCTTCAGAGGAAAGCTTTAGAGTGCGAAGGAAGATGGGTACAGGGGGAAGCCAGACCCATGGAGAGACTTGCAGTCGTCTTAATGTAGAGGAGAAAAGCGAGGCTCCGAGCCTCCCCATGCTGGGATCCAGGGGAGTGGCCCCAGCCTCCATGACACCCAGCTCTGCTGTCACTCCTCCTCGGCTACTGCGGTTCTTCGCCCCAGCTGGGCACGGACCTTCATCTCCTTGGTTTCATGTGCATCTTTGTAACTGTCTCCCTTCCTCCACCCCAGTTATCTGTTGTTCTTTGAGTGAGGCCATTCCTTGCAACCAAGCAAACTCAGCTTAAGTGACCCATAGCAACCCTCGGTTAATTTCCATTTTATGGATAAAGACATTGAAGCTATGGGACATTACACAGCTGGGCCATAGGACTCCTAGACTGGTCAATTGCCTCTCTACCCTCACATCTGCTTCCCGGCATGCCTCTCTGCTGTACTGTACATGCAAACTACATTTCCCAGACTCCCCTGCCCACGGGTTTCTGGTCCACCAAGAGCAGGAAGAAGGGAGAAGCCAGGGAATGTCTCCCCCTTGTTTGGAGGTCATGTTCGAAGCTCCCACCAGGCCCTCCACCCTCAGGCCTAGGGATGGGAGAAGTTTCCTGCTCTTACTCATCTTCGGAGGAGCTCATCGTCTTCTCCTTAGCATCTCACCTCTTTCAAGCCATCAGTTCTCCATGTTCAAGTTTACTGGCATGGCACTGCTTATGATTAAGTGGCCAAGTGAGAACTTGAACTTCAGTCTGTGTGATTCCAGAACCCACACTCGGAAGACTGTTACGTTGACAGGTAAGTCACAGAGACAGTTCTCTAAACCAGCGCTATGTCCCCCAGAGCAAGCCCACCCATGTCATCAAGGCCCACTCCTGGGCATGAAGCAACTTCATAAGGCCACCACCCCCAAAACCAACATGGCACCAGAAGAGTTCGTTTCTAAGGGCTTCTCCTGGCACCAGAATCTGTCCCATTCTCTGCTCCCTGAACCCCAGCGCATCTAAGAGTACTGGATTTGCTACCGAATGAGGAATACCCGTAGCACTAAACGTGTACCTTGGGGGCAGGTTCAAGCCTCAAACTGCTGGGTAGGCTTGCCCAGCCTCAAAGCAACAAGCAGTCTCTTCCGCTGCTCTCGGTTTCCTGCCCCAGTTTCAATCCTTGGAGGCCCTTTCCTTTCGGAATAATTCACCTGCGCCCACTCCCCGGTCTCAACGCCTTGTGTTCTTCCCCCAGCCCCTCTTTGTTTCCCTGCCTCCTCCCCCTCCTCTCCTCCCCTCTCTCCACTAGATTCCAACTTCTGACCATCTGCCCTCCAAAGCCAGGAGGTGCCTGCAATGGCAAACCGTGTATTCGAGTCCTGTGTGGGTCATTCATCATGACCCGCGTCACCTCTGGAGCCGGCATCATCTGTTGACTGTTGCTCTACAGTCTGTTTTCCAGATTTCTAAAAATTAGAGGCCCTGTCACCAACAGCAGAAGGTTCATAGCATCTCCCCTGGAAAACAGATGGAGAAAACAAAGAGCCATGGTTTTTTGATCTTTAAATAACCCTCTAACTGCTTCTCTCGTTGTGAATACCACCTGCACTTGGGACTCCAGGATTCAGTTAACAAGCATGGACTTGGAAGTGTGTTAAACCCTAGAAGTTGTACTACACGACATCCCATACTACAGAGGAGTGCTAGTCTAGAGTTCACAGACCACAGCTGAACAATCTGTTGGATCATTTGTAAAAATAACCACGTCTTGTTACAAACGTGGGCGTTATTGCTGGCATCTCCCTCCTCACTCTCTCCAGCTACCGCCTCCCACACCCCAGCTGCCTCCTAATCCTATGAGGGTATTTGTTGGCTCAAAAGCTAGTAGCGTCTCTGTTCTTTCCTTGCCTCTCTCTAAGGAATCTCAACATTCACAGAGACTAAAACCTGTGGCCACGTGTCACAGGGAATGAAGACTGTGTCCCCAGTCTGAGCTGCCTTGGGTGCCCTTGAACTCACACAGAGGGAAGGCTGCAAGAGGAAGGTGTCTCACCACCCCCTAGCCGCACCAGCAGGTGGCTGGCTGGCCGTCCCTACCATTCTGATCTCAGGGAAAGAGTGGCATCCTTGGGAAAGCATGCTGCACCCCCGGCCCAGGCCAGGGACTTTGGTTCTAGGCTCTCATTGAACCATTACCCTTAACAGAAATCGTCTCATCCTGCCAACAGATCCCTACCCACGTCCTCCAGCCACTGACTGTCCAGTGGTCTGTGAGATCGCGAATCTGTATGCGCCAAACTGTACTGTGTGTGAGCAGAGGGGAGGGGTCCCATGGCAAATAAATCTGAGAAATGCTGGACCACGCCAAACTAACCAAGCTCTTTCACTGACGACTCCTTAGAGCACTCACTTTTTTAAAACTCCGAGCAGGGGAGAGACAGAGGGAGAAAGCGAGCATTCTGCTCTCTGCTGGTTCACTCCCCAGGCACCTGCAATGGCCCCGAGGCCCCGTCCAGGCCTGGACGCCATGACAAGGTACCCAGCTACTGGAACCATCACTGCCACACCCAGGGTCTGGATTAGCAGGACGCCGGGTCCAGGAGCCTGAGGTAGGAGCTGAACCCAGGTGCTCTGGAGTGGCATGTGAGCCTGGGTCCCAGTGCCCACTGCTTCTTGGAGCCTTTTAAATGCTAATGTGCACAACTGAACACCGGCATTTCACAGCCCACGTGTTGTAGTCTGTTTGCCGTGATAGAGCAAAATACCCGAGGGGCTGGCGTTGTGGAGCAGCGGTTAGGCTGCTGCTTGCGACACTGACATCCCACCCTGGAGCTCCAGATTGAGTCCCAGCTGCTCCACTTCGGAGCCAGCTCCCTGCCAATGCACCTGGGAAGACAGCCCCCTTGTGGGAGGCCAGAATGGAGCTCCTGGCTTCAGCCTGGTCCAGCCCCGGATGTTGCAGCCATTTGGGGAGTGAAGCAGCAGCTGGAAGATCTCTGGTTTCTCGGTCTCTCGGGCCCACCTCTGTCACTCTGCTTTTCATATAAATAAACAAATCTTGTTAAAAAATTACCTGAGACAAAGTAGCTTGTAATTAGAGGAGTTTATTTGGCTTGGCGTTCTGCTGGCTGGAAGGCCCAAACAGTAAGGTCCTGGAATCCCAGCCAGGGCTCCCTTGGCTGCCACATGGCATAGCAGGGACTCAGATAGGGAGCCAGCCCCCAGCAGAGGGGGCCAGAGGCTGGGGGCGGCCTTGCTCTCACCCGCTCTCAGCAGACGGTGAGCATTAGCCCCTTCCAAGGGTCGCCTCCATGACCTGATTCGCTTCCTCTGGGCAACCCCTCTTGAAGGTTCTAGCACTTTCCACACTAGAACCTCTGGGGGACAAACCATGTGCAAACTGTAGCCTCCTCTCAGCCACGGAGCCTTTGTCCATGCGCACATGAACATCTGGCCAGCAAGTAGTGCGTGAGCTAGATTTTGAGAAAAGCCGGTATCGAATCAATGATGATCTCTGTCTTTATTCCAACCTTCTAACAGAATACAATTGTCATGAGCAAAGAGATTTCAAAAAATCTTGAAGCCTCAATGGAAAACTGTGACAAAACTTCAGAGTGTTTTAATCACACAGAAGCAAGCAGTAGGGGAAATGGTAAATTTGAAGAAGACACCACATCAAAAAAAATAAAATAAAATAAAAAAAGAATGTGAAAGAAAACTGTCTTGTGAAATATGCAAAGATGGAATTCCAATTAAAGTAGAATGTGTGCCAAGCAACAGAGTAAAAACAGAATAAGATTCTCCTTGACTCTTGATGCCTATAAGTACCAGAATGCCACCTGGGGCTAGCCCAAGACCACGGGAGGAGGAGAGAAGCTCTCCCATTCTCTGGCTTTTAGAGACTTGCCTAACTGAATCACATGGTCAATGTGCACATGACAACGTGAAGTTCAAAAACGGAAGACTTCAACTTTTCACGGGGTTATATTTTTCAGAATAACTGCACCACATTAAATGGTAGTTTAAAAAAAAAGCATAGTTGATTATTTCAAATAACCTAAAACATGATTTTCGCTTTTAACAAAATCTTTTCATGTATTTTTTTAATGAAGACATCTTTGTGTTAGCGTGAGCCATTGTTTTATCTGAGAGGGTTAAATAGGTGTGTATTAGTAGCCCCGGGGGCTGCCCAAGAGCTTTCTATGGAAAAGGAGGTGTGGCCTTCATACATGGACATAGAAATCATTGTTTCATATTTAGCGGCAAACAAAGTGATGTCCAGGGGGTTACCAGGCTACACTTTGCCTTCTAGTGTTAGTCCAGTGAGCAGGGATTTGTTTTATAGTTTACATTTCCAACAGTACCTGATCACGTGGGACATCAGAGTGGTAACTTTGCTTTGAAACTCACCTAATATCAGTATTCCACTTCCACCAATCAATTCAGACCGCTGTTCTTAGCAGGAGGCCTGGAAACAGCATGAGCTGAAAGGCCTCGCCTGCTGAGTGAACAGCAGGGAGAACGTAGCAATGAGTTGTGGGGGAGTCGGAAGGCTCTTAGGCTGGCGATACTCCCTAGGCTAATGTGAACTATTTCTGGCCAGCAGATTCATGAACACAGGGATATGGGCACAAAGGCCAAAGAGGGAAGGGAATTTTGGAAAACAGTGGGAATTTGCTTTTACTGCAATCCCTGAACTCAATCTTCAGTTGCTATGAAGAGAAGTTGCAGTCCAAAAAAAGGTTACCCTTTAAAATGTCCTTGGGTCAGACACATGGCCACAGGGGGGCTGGGGGAGCCTCCGGGTTCCTGCAATCACGCCTCAGTGGAGCAGCGGAAGGCACATGTGAGATGGAAAGCCCGAGAAAGGCCATGAGGGGTGGGAGGTGGGGCGGCTGCAAAGCGGAAGCCTGGGCTGTCTTGACTGCCTTGGCTCCTGGCACACAGCATTGCCTCAGCCCCTCCTTTGGAGTGCAGCCCTCTGCCACAACTGTGCCCCACCCTCTAGCCACCCTTTCTGGGTGGGGGGGCTATGAAAACATACAGCCAGAGACACCAGAAGCCCCTATCTGAGTGCTTGTTGGGTCCTGGCTGCTCCACTTCCCATCCAACTTCCTGCTAATGCACCTGGGAAGGCAGCAGAAGGTGGCCCAAGTGCTTGGGCCTCTGCCACCCTTGTGGGAGAGCTGGATGGGGAGTTCCTGGCTCTTGGCTTTGGCCTGGCTCAGCCCTTGGAGTGAACCAGAGGATGGAAGATCTCTCCCTGTCTCTTGCTCTCCCTTTCAAAGAAAGGAGAAAATCTTTAAACACCCACCCACCCACACACACACACACACACACCATGAAAGCTCCTTACTTGTGCTCCCAGAGATGTGCCTGTGTGTGTGTGTGTGTGTGTGGCAGGTGCAGAGCATGCACACTGCAGGTCTTTGCCAGTGCTTTTCAGACAAAAATCATGGCACTGGCCTCTCTCTCACCACCAGGGCCATCCATGTCAAACCTTATTGTCAGGTCCCCAGCATCCTGCCTCCTAATCTGCCACAGGCCCCTTTGGAAAAAGTCAAACTTTTCCCTTCTCCCTCCTCGGCTCACCTGGTTATTCAATCCAGAAGGGGAAGTGGCAGCTGGGGCCACAGCATTTGAACTTGGTCTACAGGTCTCCCTCCCACTCTCTGTCTGCCACCAGTTGTGGTCAGAACTGTCCCAGCGGCTTCCACTACTCCTGTCACATTCAGATGTGACATCATGGGGACATGTCACCGTGCCCAGAGTCCCTGGAGCTCAGCTGGCGATCGGGCACACACATGCACCTGGGCTGTGGCCAACGACACAGCTGGCTTCTCAGCCACGCAGGCCAGAGCTGCCACGCACGGACGCCAGACTCCAGGGTCAGCCCCAGGCTTCCAGAATCTCCAAGCGTCTCCAGGGCCTGTGTTCAGTCACAGGGTGGGCGATGGCTTGTTGCTCAAGGAAGTGATGTATCTTTACAATCTATAGTCTTTTCATTCAGAAAGGGTAGGCATCACTGACTCTTAGGGGGACAGATGTCCTCTCAATTCAGTTTATGCTAATGACTAAAGAAAACCACTGGCAAATTGTCATGCCTTGCAGGAGAGTCACGTGGTATGGACACAAGCTCCTGATCCTTCATCCTGAATGGGACCGGGGCACCATGGGAAAGAAGGGCAGGTGCTCTCTCCCTGTGCACGGCCATCACCAACCTGAGCCAGGGGAGGGAGCCCTGTCTAACGGGACAGACTCTGGGACCTGTGGAGGCTGGGGCTGCCTTCTGTTCCGTCTCAGCAGTGAGCGGAAGCAGCACAGACAGGCGTTAGCAAGGAAAGCCTCTTCCCAGCTCGGCGGTGCTCCCAGATGGGGCCTTCTGCGCACAGCAGGAAGAAGCTGAGTGAGCTACGGAGATGAATGGGCATTCCAGAGTGAGCCGCCCGGAGGTTATCTCGCTTTGCCACTTACAATAATCCTTCAACTATCTTAATAAGTTTCCCCACATTTCAATTCATTCCATTTATCTCCTTCAGATAAGATGGGGGAAAGTTTTGAAAATGACCTTGGGGCCTTTGCATCCAGTAGATAAGTGGTCCGGTGGGCGGTGGGCGAGAGGCTAAGACTTTGCAGCCCCATCCTTCTCTGGCATCCCCTGGGGCAGCTGGAATCTGTCTCCCATCAAGAGGAGGGCTGCAGCCTCCCGCAAGGAGTCAACTCATTTCAGAACATAGATAAAAGCTGTGAGGTATGCACAGGCTCCTTCCTAATTAAACAACCCACTGAACAGACTGTGTTAGAATTTAGTTGCCCTATTTAGAGCATATGCTGTCTAACACACCGAGGAGCGGGGATGGGGGTGACAGGGGAGCGAATGTGATGGTCACGTGCTCCCAGATGGTGCATCAGCCACCTGCAGGGTCACTTCCTGTGCCCCGGAGTCAGGCTTTGGTTGCATTTTGGCCTTTTCCACATCCATTCCAGAAGCCCTTTATAATGAGTGGACTCTGGCGCGCATCTATGTGGTCCAGGCTACCATCACCACTCTCTCTTGATTTCTGGAATTGCCTTTTTTTTTAAAAAAAAAGATTCATTTATTTATTTGAAAGGTAGAGTTACAGAGAGGCAGAGGCAGAGAGAGAGAGGTCTTCCATCCTCTGGTTCACTCCCCTAATGGCCGCAATGGCCAGAGCTGAGCCGTTTCGAAGCCAGGAGCCAGGAGATTCTTTCAGGTCTCCCACATGGGTGCAGGGGCCCAAGGACTTGGACCATCTTCCTCTGCTTTCCCAGGCCATAGCAGAGAGCTGGATGGGAAGTGGAGCAGCTGGGACTCGAACCGGCTCCCATATGGGATGCCGGGCTTTCAGGCGGCAGCTTTACCCGCTACACCATAGCTCTGGCCCCTGGAATTGCCCTTTAAACGCCCTCTCTCTCTGCCCTTGTCTCCCAGACTCTAACCGCAAGACCGCAGCCAGCGTGTTGTCCTCGCAGGTCGTCTCCTCAGCCAGACCGTCCCTCACTCCGGCTCCGTATCGCACCCGTGCTCCCTCTCTATGGTCTCTGAAATGCTCTTCCTCTTGTGACATACACTGCAGTTCACATACCTGTGGTCTTCCCTTTCTGTTTCTCCTCTACCTCCTATGTCCCCCCATCAAGCCCCACACACTAGGACGAGAGCCCTGGAAACAGTTTTCTTCAGCGCTTCATCACCCACAGGGCCTGCATCCACGGGGTCGGGGACCAGTTGTTGAATGATTGAATGACCTGAGGCATGAGTCAGCCATTTGGGGACCAGTGCCAGACAACTAAGCAGAGAAGAGAAGACACTGTGGAGGGAGGAGAGACTATGCAGCCCCCAAAAGATGCAAACGTAGGGGCCGTCACTGTGGCATAGTGGGTAAAGCTGCCAGTTGCAGCGCTGGTGTCCCATATGGGCGCCGGTTCGAGTCCCGGCTGGTCCACTTTCGATCCAGCTCTCTGCTATGGCCTGGGAAAACAGTAGAAGATGGCCCAAGTACTTAGGTCCCTGCACCCACGTGGGAGACCTGGAAGAAGCACCTGGCTCCTGGCTTCGGATCAGCACAGCTCTGGCCACTGCGTCCAATTGGGGAGTGACCCAGTGGATAGAAGATTCTCTCTATCCCCCCCTCCCCCCTCTGTGTAACTCTGGCTCTCAAATAAATAAGTAAATCTTTAAAAAGAAAAGATGCAAACATGAGCTTTGATCCTTAATGTTCTCATTGCAATTCTGGGTTCGGTTATGTTCCTGACATGCAGTCCATTTCCATGTCCATGCAAGTTGACAGTATTACCCATTGTGTCCTTGCAACCACATTCTTTGACTGAGCTGGCAGGACAGGGAGATCAGGAGGAGAGCACGTTAGAAAAGGAAGGGGCAGGCCAGCTCCACAGGGCATCGAAGGTCACGCAATTGCCTCGGCGCTTGCCCCACGTGGAATGAGAGGTCAGTGGGGCAGTGTGTTCATCAGAGGAGCCACCTCATGCTTGGCATTTGAAGGAGCTCCCTCTGACTGCTCTAGGCAGAGAAACATCCCTGGGAGCTGTAGCAGCCAGTGCTGTCCAGGGAAACAGAACCGATAAGAGATCTGTAGATATAAGTATCTATCTATCTCTCCGTTTATGCATATAGATTACAAAGCACTTAAAAAAGTTTGTGCAAAGTGGAGGTAAAAGAGAAGTTTATTTTCATGTCCATACATATGAAGGTTATTCAAAAAGTTCACGAGAGCCACATTTTACAAGGGTATGCAGATTTTAAAATGTTTGCACCAAACTATATCTTTTAATTCCATTTTTCCATTGACTTTTTGAAGTCCCTTCATAAAGAGAGATTTATTTTAGTAATTGTCCCATGGGATTGTTGGGGCTGGCAGGTCCAGCAGAGGCAGAGCGGGCTGCCAGGCTGGAGAGTTAGGTCAGAGTTGGTGCACAGTCCTGAGTTCCGGGGCTGGAACCCCAGGCACAATATTTCCACTTGTAGTTGCAAAGCAGAATTCCTTCTTCTTCAGGGAGCCAGTCTTTGATCTTAAGACCTTCCATTAATTGGTGGTGTTGCATGGTGGAGAAAACTTGCTTTACTCAGCACCTACTTATTTCAATGCTAGTCACATCTTTAAAACTATCTTCACAGTGACATCCAGGCTGGAGTTTAGCCAAAACCACTGGGCACCACTGCCCAGGCAAATTGACACAGCAACTCAAGCATCATAGGAGGCTGGGGTGGAGTCAGGGAGGACTAAGGAGACTGGAAGAGTAATAGAGATGGACAGTGATGGCAGCTCGGGCCTGAAGGGTAGGCAGTAGAGGAGGCGAGAAGTGATCACCTCTGGGATATGTTTTGAAGTTGCAGCAGAGAGAATTTGCTAATCAATTAGGTGTGGCATGGAAGAGAGAGTGAAGAGCCCGAGATGACTCCAAAGCTTTGGATGGAGCCACGAGAGGATTAGAGAGTTATCACCAACTGAAATAGGGGGCCTCCAGGGGAGCAGGCTGTGGGAGGAAGGAGGAGAGCTCAGGGGCTCTGTGTTGGGGTCTGTGACATCGGGATGCTCAGTACATACTCAAGGAAGATGCTAGACAGGCAATTAGAGATACGAGCCTGTAGATGAGAGGTGAGGTCTACAAGAGACAGAAATCTAGGCTTCTGACGTGTGGTTGTAGTATCAGGCCAAGAGACCATTGGCTACAACTATAGCCAGGATGACAGTAAAGGACCCAACAGCTTGACTGGATGGCCTTCAAGAGAGAATGAGAGGACAGGGGTGGTAACGAGTCTACAGATCTGAAAATGGGTTTGAAATATGTACATGTAAAGCATTGGTAAAGATGAGGAAAGAATAGAACTCATTAGGTAAGAGGAAGCATCTTAAAGAAAAGAGCAGGTGTATTTGAAAGATAACCAGGGGCTGGCATTGTGGCGTAGCAGGTCCTGTGACCCCGAGATCCCATATGGGCACCGATTCAAGTCCCAGCTGCTCCACTTCCAATCCAGCTCCCTGCTAATGGCCTGGAAAAAATAGCGGAAGATGGCTCAAGTCCTTGGGCCCCTGAACCCACGTGGGAGACTCAGAAGAAGCTCCTGGTTCCTGGCTTTGGTCTGGCCCAGCCTGGCTGTTGTGACCATGTGGGCAATGAATAGGTGGATGGAAGATCTCTATCTCTATCTCTCTGTGTTTCTCCCCCTCCCTCTCTCTTCTCTGTAAACTGCCTTTCAAATACATTAAAAAAAGACAGATACCCAAATAGAGAGTATAGTAATTAAAATCTGTACCTTTAACTAAGAAGAGAATTCCTCAATGGTAGGAGAAGCAGCAGGTAGAAAGCACACAGGCTGCCCATTATTGATACAGCAGGATTGTTACAGATTAGTCTCAGCTCACTGGGGTCTGAATATTTTAAATGCTTACTTTTCCTAATTACTGACTTCCAATAATTTTTAATGACACCCTTGTTTCCCAGTGGGTAGCAAGCCATAAATATCTCTTGTCTAACTCCTGGAACACTCCTACCCCACATGGTTATTGGAACCATCTCATTTTCTCTCTCTCTTTTTTATTTGACAGGTAAAGTTATAGACAGAGAGAGAGAGAGAGGTCTTCCTTCTGTTGGTTCACTCCCCAAATGGCCGCCATGGCCGGTGCTGCGCCAATCCGAAGCCAGGAGCCAGGTGCTTCCTCCTGGTCTCCCATGTAGGTGCAGGGCCCAAGCACTTGGGCCATCCTCCACTGCCCTCCCAGGCCACAGCAGAGAGCTGGACTGGAAGAGGAGCAGCCGGGACTAGAACCCAGTGCCCATATGGGATGCCAGCACCGAAGGCGGAGGATTAACCTAGTAAGCCACGGCACCGGCCCCCCATCTTGTTTTCTATTTAGGCTCAGTCTTCCTTCTTTCACGACTTCCTTCCAGCCTCATCTCTGGTCCTCCCCTCGGCTCTGGGGTGAGAGTGGGTGGGGTCCAGTCTTCACACATCTTCCTCTTTATTCTGCCTTTGAACTCTCTCCTTCATTATTCTCCAGACCCTGGAGCAAACGCTTGCCTGCTTTGGGTGACCTCTGCTGCTGGGGACACCGGGGGCACTCCCAGTGGTCCTGGACTGCAACTCAGCTCCACTCTAGCCACCTCCATCTTGAACCTCTTGGATTGAAAAGCAAATCTTTCAGACTCCAAAGCCAATATTTCCTGCCGTGCTTTGCTACAAAAGAGGGTACCCTAAGTGTGGAGAAGACCTGGAGGGCATCTTTAGACAGCTCCCGACTTCGGAGGAATCAGCACAAAGCTCCAGCAGGACAAGAGCACCAGTGGAAAGCAGAGGACTTGAAGCCTTGGTCCACTGTGCAACCCCTGGGTTCCTCACGGCACCCTTCCCCTGGGGGATTTGGGGCAGGAGATGCCTTCAGGAGGCGCTGGGACTCCTGGAGAGAAAAATAACAGGACGGGAGAGGAAAGGACTATCAGTCTAGGTCCCAGAGGCGGAGAGCAGGGAGTCCCGGTCTCCAGGCTGTCCCTAGACTTGGAAGAAGGAAACACAGAGTCCTCCTGATTTTCTTAAAGGCTGTCCAGATATCTCAGAACACAGGACTCTGGCGGGGAGGGAGGCAGCCAGGACAGTGACTCTGCCTAGGAGTAAGTCCTAACCTCGGGGCGTGTTGGGTCTTAGTCCACCCGTACAAGGATGGACTGGGTCCGAGGAAAGGTAAGTGCGCTGCTCGCCCGTTCCCCAGTTCCCCAGCCTCCGATCCGGAGACAATCAGACGCAGCGGGGAGCCAAGTCTAGCAAGGACTCATTTACCTTTTGCATAATAGTACCTTTTATAACACAAAACTGCAGAGTCATTGGGGCAGGACCAACCAATCACTTAAAAAATCACCTTATGGGGGGATTTCTATAGGACTAGCCCTATGTCTATACACTTGTTACTAGTTTTGTTACCTCCCTTGATGTTGCGCAGCCAATTAGTTTTAGTGGTAAACAACTTTGGATTCTGCCCATCTTACTTCCTCTGGGCGCCATCTTACTTGGCTCCACGCGGCTCTGTTCCGCGCAGCTCGGGCGGGGGCACCTGGGGGCAGCTGCACATGCGGAGCCCCCCCCCCCCGGGCCCCTGGCCACGCTCGTGCCGCACAGGGGCGGGCTCTTCTCTTACACTCCCATCCGGGAGGCTGAGCACGGTGCACTGGTTACAGGAGGCTGAGAACCGGTCATCTTCCTAATAGCCCAGTGGGCAGGGGTGGCATTCATGGCCACACTTTCCAGGTGAGGAAGATCAGGCTCAAGGGAGAGTGTGACTTGCCAGGAGATACACAGCCGGTGAGAAGCAGGGTCAGCCACAGTCCGGGGTGCCAGGGTGCCTGTTTTGTCGGCTTCTCCAAGCTCGCTCTTCTCCCCGCTGTGTCCCTCTCAGCTTGTATTCCTGAGCAGAGGAGACGTGGGAGATGGGTGGGGAAGGAACGCCACAAGTGAGGTGCAAACATTCTGAAAAGCATCAAACAGATGCAAGAAAGTACTGCTGCTGAGGGTGGGCGTGGCTTCTAGCATTCTCCTTTCCCAATGGACTACTCTTTTCCATTTCCCATCTTCCCCGAGAATTGAGCGTGAAGATGAGGCAAAGGGCCTTGGGCTAGAGAGAGGGACGCTCAGACAGGAAGACGATAGAGAAAGTGGGGAAGGAGCCTGCCCCGCTAGCCAGCTTCTGAAAGCGAAATCAGCCGTGAAGCCAGGTGCAGGGGAAAGGTGGGTCATTCCGTGAGGAGCTGTCAAAATGGCGCTCCTGCAAGGCAGCTCTGGGTTTGTCTGTTTTCTGTTTTTCCCATCCAGCCACGAAGGAGTATTGGTGGAGGGGAAATATGGAAGCTTCAGGAAGAATTCCTGTGCCTCACAAGTGAGAGACTGGCCTAATTCGGGGGACCTGTGTGAAAAGAACAAAATAGCACAAACCCAAAGGCGTAGCAGTGAGTCAGAGAAACCTGAGCTTCTCACTCCCCCTGCCCCCCACCCCCTCGACTTCGCAGCCAGCCAGAATGGGAACCAACACCATTCCACGTAAGGACGCCGAGGACCATCTCAGAAGGAAGTGGGACGTGCTTAGCAGCCTATGATGTGCCTGTGAGCGGCTATCTGAACGTGACCCCTAGTGTCCAACTTGTGTGGCGCTCACAGGGGAAACTCTCCCTGGGTTGGAAGCTATAGAACTGTGGAAGAGGTGAGCCAGAAGGGGTTGGAGCACAACCCTCCCAGTCATCACATTTCACAAACGAGTGATTCAGGCCCCAGAGTGAAGAGTGCCTTGCCTAGGTCACATGGATGGTGGCAGAGCTGGACTGGAACCCAATTCTTTCAAGCCCCAGCCCTGTACTGTTTCCTATCTTCTTGGAAATTTTTCCACAGAATGCGATTGGCTTTTTATGTCAATCGTTAGAGGAGCTACTGATGGAGGACCAGTTAGCTCTTTATTTCACATGGGCTGAATTATAAAGAGGGATTTGGCGTCTTTATATGATAAGCAGTGCTAATCACCAACTTTAAAAAAAAAAGATTTATTTATTTACTTATTTGGAAGTCAGAATTGCGGGGAGAAAGGGAGAGTCAGAGAGCGGGAAAATCTTCCACCTGCTGGTTCATTCCTGGAATGGCTACAACAGCCAGGGCTGAGCCAGGCAGAAGCCAGGAGCCAGAGGCTAGGGGCTTCATCTAGGTCTCCCACATGGGTGGCAGGAACCCAAGCACTTGGGCCATTCTCTGCCGCTTTTCTAGGCCATTAGCAGGGAGCTGGATCAGAAATGGAGCAACCAGGACATGAACCGGTGCCCTTACGGGATGCTGGCGTCACTGACCATGGCTTTACCCACTATGTCACAATGCCAGCCCCATCAACTGAATCTTAAATTGTTCACATCAAGATTTGCCAAAGAGACTTCACATCCTTTCTGTACCTCCCCATTACACTCCGCACATCTCTTTGACAGACTGTGTTGTGTCTTCTCAGCCCAGAGTTCACCGTGATCAGCAAAGGAGAGAACCTGAGCTGTGCAGCAGGTACAACCAGGCAAACTGGAAGGCAGCTGGACCAAGGCCCCAGAGGTCCCCAGCCGTGGGCGTTCGTGTAGGCAGCTGTTCCGCTCTGTCCGCTCCCTGTCCTGCTTGGCGGACGGTGTGTCCCCACGCAGGCTGCTTCCCCTGCGGAGCCAGAGGATCCGTCCTCAGCTGGAGCATTTTGGTCACTCCCTCTCAAGCCCCTGCCAAAGGCTGTCTCACATTCCATTCACTTCTGGGTCCTCCCTCCCCCCACCACGTCCCGCTCTATACAATGCTGTTGCCCCCAACTTCACTGACAAAAAGATCCAGGTCATTCACCACGATCTGACACCACTCCCCTTCCCTACACTGTAAAATAGCCGCGTCTCCTCCCTTGCCAAAGGAGATCAGTCACCCGCTCGCCCTGGAGAACCCTTCCCGCCCATGGCTCTGTCAATGACCAGTGTTCTTCTTCAGTTCCACTTTTTCTTCTTCTCTTTCCAACTTCGCCCTTGCTTAGAAAAACACCCCAATTTCCCTTAAACTTACAACAGGGCTCATCCGGGCAACTCCTCTCCAGTTAAACCCATCTCTCTCCCTCTCCCTCTCCCTCCCTCTCTCTCCCTCTCCCTCTTCCTCTCCCTCCCTCTCCCTCTCTCTCTCTCTTTCTCTCTCTCTGTCTCTCTCTCCCACTCTCTCTCTCCCTCTCTCCCTCTCTCCTCTTTTTATCAAAACTATTGAACGCTCTGCATCCAGCACCCTGTGCATTCCTTGGAAGCTCAGTTTCATTCCCGCATAGTCCCCGCCACCTCCTTTCCTAGAAAATTAAAATAACCGATATTTACTCCTTAGAGCCAATGGCTTGCTCTCAGAGTTGCGTCTTCTTTGACCTTGCCACAGGCTTTTGTTCACTCGGGAAATATTTTCTAAACACCTACTTTTGCAAGGCCTTGAGCTGAGTGCTGTGGGAAGCCAAGATGAGCGATGCCATGCCCAGAGCTTCCAAACCAGTAAGAGCAGCTGCTACAGACACACGCGAAGTGCGTGCCTCCCCTCACGCTCCCAGCAGTGCGATTATGTAATGTAGTGCCACGTTTCTCATTGTCCGTGCCCGTGTCTTATCACGCGAGTTAGAGGGTAAGCTCCTGGAGAGAGCCTCGCCCCTGGTGGGCGGTACCTGGGTCTGTCCACCTCTGGGAGGGCACCAGTGACTCCCGCCTCCTGGAGCTCATGCCCCTGTGTAGAGGCTTCCCATGGTGAATAAGGATGGCTTGTGCAAGCAACCGGATACTGAGAAAATGATGGCTCCTGACTTCTGGGGCCAGGCTACAAAAGTCATCATGACCCAGTCTCCTCTGCTTGGATCACGCACTCCGAGGGAAATGCTGCAGTGTGCACGTGGTCTGTCCCCCAACAGCTCATGTGTTAGACACTTGGTCCTTATTGCGGCGATGTTGAGGCCGTGGGATCTCTAAGAGGTAGAGCCTGGGACATTCAGGAAATGCCCTCAGGAACGATGAAGGCCGTTCTCGCGGGACCTGAGTCAGCTCTTGTGTGGAGGTTGCTAGAAAAGGAGCAAGGCCGGCCCCTCTGCTCTCTTTAGCTCTCTGTCTGCGGATGATAAGATCTCTTTCTGTCGCTCCCACTGCCACCACGGCCGTGGCATCCTAAGGTCTGTACCCGAGGGCATTTCACTCTGGGCCAGATGGTCCCCATTCCTCAAAGCAGGTTTCCAATCAGAGGGCTGACGGTGCCGCCTGGTGTCTCTTGCTGGTTAAGGGAAAATATTCGAGAAAGCGAGAAGCTAGAGGTGAGGCCGAGAAGCAAACCCCAACCAGGAGGTGTTGTATTTAAAGTTTCCTAGTTGAACCAAGGTTGACACTGGGGTACTCAGAAAAACACAGTCCAGAGATGAAGCCAAAGACACAGTTATGATGGGCTTTGTTGTAAGCTCAGAAAGATCCAAGGTCGCGCCTTGGAGGACTATTCGGTTAAACAATATTGAGAATGCCACCCTCAGCCGTCTCCGACAGGCGTAGGCACTGAAGACCTGCTCTTGAAGCAATGTGTGGTTCTTATCTCACGGAGTGGATTCCAAGAACATCACAGAGAACACACAGTTTTGTTAGGCCCGCATATTCTATTGCCAGGGATAGCTCCAAGCAAAAGTGGCGCCTGGACCACCCACACTTCCTCAGTCAGGATACAAACTGAGAAACTTTGTGACCGCACTCTATCCCAAAGTGTGATACAGCGGAGACAGCTCAGAGGGCGGACCCAAGAACTCAAGAAGCACCCAAGAAGAGCCGTGAGCAGTTGGGAATCATTCTAGGGATGATCCTAGGACCAGTGAGGCCTCCTCGCATGGCCCATGAAGAACTGAGGGAGGCCTCCAGCCCGCAGCCACACACCTGCCCCATCTTGGAAGTGAGCCCTTCCGCCCCAGGCAAGCCCGCGGACTCAGCCCCACTTATGTGCTGAACCACTGACTCAGCTCCTCCCGCACTGCTCACGCGCAGGCACTGTGTGCCCTATTAGTGTTTATCTGGGCTGGATTTGTATGCAGTAATAGATGACGAATGTAGCATTTAATAAATATTTGTTGAAGAGAGAAAATAAATCACATGCTGAGGAAAAACGCAATCAAACCTCAAGTATGCTCAGTAACTACGTCCAGAAAGTTCTTCAGAAGGCTGTTCCTGAGGCCTTGGCCGGGGGGCTTTGTTTTAAAGATTTAGTTATTTATTTGAAAAGCTGAGTGGCACAGAGAAAGGCAAGAGAGAGAGAGAGAGAAAATCTTCCACCTGCCGGTTCCCTCCCAAATGCCTCCAACAACCAGGACTTGGCCAGGTAGAAGCAAGGAGCCAGGAACTCCATCCAGGTCCCCCATATGGATGGCAGGAATCCAGGTAGTTGGGCCTTATCTGTTGTCTCCCAGGCACGTTAGCAGGATAGTGTGTCTACAGTATAGAATCACCGGGAATGTGCAAAAACTTGAATGTGCAAAAACTGTCCAAAATGCATGGGCAGTGGCATGGGAAACAAGCTACGTGATGCAGACAATGGCATTCCATGGGTGTGACATCCCCAGTCACTCACTCACCCTCCTTCCCTCTCTGTTAGAGCTGAGTCCATCTCGGCTGCCATGGCTTCATTATCCTGGATTAGAAGAAAGAACCAAAGTGTGAGAGGTGAAAGCGATGTAGCCAGGAAATCACATCTTATTTTTAGAGACTTAGAATTCTTTGGAGCAAGAGCGATTTAAATTCTAAATCCCAATTTAGCTAGCCAGACATCCCAGGGAAACAGCAGGGAATATACAATCCTGCTTCTCCTATCATAAGTCCAGCAGAAACAGAGAAAAGGTGTCTCCAAAGAAGAGAACTATGGCCTGATTGACAGGCCGAAGGGCCTCTGAGAAATGCCCTTATGTTGACATTGCGTTCACAGGTCCGGCCCTGTACCCTCTAGAGAAGTTCAAGTCGTTGTCTGGAAATTGTGAATGGAACTCTGTATAGACGGATGAAAAGCTGCTGTTTGCTGTTGTTGTTTTACTTCCACTGAACCCAGTTGCTCTGCCGAGAAATCAGCCTCTGAGCTGGGAGGTCCTGGAGTTAGGCTGGATGGGCTGTCGCTGTGGCACAGTGGATTAAGCTACAACCTGCGTGGCATCCCATATAGAGCCCTGTCTGAGTTCCGGCTACCTCACTTCCGATCCAGTTCCCTGCTAGTGTGCTTGGGCAGGCAGCAAGTGATGGCCCAAGTGTTGGCCTCCTGCTGCCCACATGGAAGACCCAGATGGAGTTCCAGGCTCCTGGCTTCAGCCTGGCCCAGTGCCAGCTGTCACAGCCATTGGGGGAGTGAACCAGCTGACAGAAGATCACTCTTGTTCTCTCCATATATCTGTCACTCAGCTTTCAAATAAATAAAATACAATCTTTACAACAAACAAATAAAGTTAGACTTGTCTTTGCAAACAACAAAACCCCCTGATGACAATGGATTGGCCACACAGGAGTTCTCTCCATTGAGAAAGAAGCCAGGAGTCGGAACGCTGGCTCCCTGTAACTTCCTGTCCTGCCATCCTTTAAGCACGGCTGCTCTTCCTGACCACGCTCCAAGAAAGAAGAAAGACAAGAGTACAAGGGCAGAATGGGCGTCAGCCACATCTCATTGGCCAGAACTGATCCCATGACCCCTACTCCCTCTGTAGGACTCTAAAAAGGTGAATTGGGGCCAGCACTCTGGCATAGCGGGTAAAGCCGCCGCCTGCAGGGCTGGCATCCCTTGTGGGCGCCGGTTTAGTCCCGGCTGCTCCACTTCTAATCCAGCTCTCTGCTATGGCCTGGAAAAGCAGTAGAAGATGGCCCAAGTGCTTAGGACCCTGCACCCACATGGGAGACCTGGAAGAAGCTCCTGGCTCCTGGCTTTGGATCGGCACAGCTCCAGCCGTTGCAGCCCTCTAGGGAGTGAACTAGCGATGGAAAACCTCTCTCTCTTGGCCTCTGCCTCTCAAATAAATAAACAATCCTTTAAAAAGGTGAATTTGTCACTGTTGTACCTCTTCCATAGAGAAAATCAGGGAGAAAGGACAAGGGAAGGCACTGGGGCCAGCACACCGTGGCTGCAGCACCCAGGGCTGCACACGATCCTGGGTGATCCTGCAAATCTGTCCTTCTGCCTCAAACAAGAGCCCGGCTCAACACAACACTGTCCCATAGTGTGCATGGTGAACCTGGAACACGCAGAAGCGTCTCTGGCCCCCGTGCCATTCACAGCGAACAAAGCAGCAAGCTGTGCCTTTTGGAAAACACACACCTTTGGCGCTGCTTCACCTGGGGCCAACTCTCTCCTCTCAGCAGCAAAGGTGATTATTTTTCTGAATTGCTGTTGCTTTTGCATCTTGTTACACGCGCTGTCCGCATCTTAATTTAGCTGATGACTTCCCACAGTCCTTTTAGATTTATTTGGTACCTAATTTACTTAACATAGCTTTGGCTGTGAACATTCATCAGAGGCCTGAAAACTCTTAATAAGCTCAATATTGTGCAGAGAACACTGCCCTGAGGAATGCTTTATGAAAATGATGACAAGGCATAGGGCCTATAGCTTTCAGAATCAATAAGTTACTGGCTAATGAATTAGGAAGGTCCTGAACTTGCACTTCACCACAGGCTGCAGGCAGCAGAGACACACACAAGCATTTGTGAATGTGGCTGCTTCTCAGAGAAAATCCCATTCACCCGGCAGCCAGCGGCAGGAGAATCTCTGTAGCTTTGTAAATACCGACTAAAGCACACAGCTCATTCAGTAGTTTCAAACGATATTGCTTTTGCGACCATTTCTTTGGCTATTCCCTCTTTTTTTTTTAAATGTCTCATTGATTGGATTTTAAAGATTTATTTTATTTATTTGAAAGACAGAGTTACAGAGAGAAGTAGAGAGAGAGAGAGAGAGAGAGAGAGATCTTCCATCTTCTGGTTTACTTCCCAAATGACCACAAAGCTAGGAGCCAGGAGCTTCTTCCGGGTCTCCCACACAGGTACAGGAGCCCAAGGACTTGGGCCATCTTCTACTGCTTTCCTAGGTCATAGCAGAGAGCTGGATTGAAGGTGGAACAGCCGGGACTCAAACCAGCACCCATATGGTGCAGTGCCAGCTTTACCCACTACGCCACAGTGCCAGCCCCTGGCTATTTCTCTTGAGATGAAAATGTTCTGTTTGGTTTTTGTTTCTAGTGGTCCTGACTTTTTTTTTTTTTTTGACAGGCAGAGTGGACAGTGAGAGAGAGAGACAGAGAGAAAGGTCTTCCTTTTTGCCGTTGGTTCACCCTCCAATGGCCGCCGCGGTAGCGCGCTGCTGCCGGCGCACCGCGCTGATCCGATGGCAGGAGCCAGGTGCTTCTCCTGGTCTCCCATGGGGTGCAGGGCCCAAGCACTTGGACCATTCTCCACTGCACTCCCTGGCCACAGCAGAGAGCTGGCCTGGAAGAGGGGCAACCGGGACAGGATCGGTGCCCGGACCGGGACTAGAACCCGGTGTGCCGGCGCCGCAAGGCGGAGGATTAGCCTAGTGAGCCGCGGCGCCGGCCTGGTCCTGACTTTTAACATCAGAGGAAATCAATGAGGTTGTCAAAAATAGACTTTGGGCCCCTCCCCAGAGACCAGTTGGGAGTGAATTCAAAATGCAGGGACTTATCCTTATGTAAATCCTAGACTGAAGACCCAAATGCAAGGGCACATGGGGCCACCCTAAAACAGGTGCAGCCCTTGACCCTACAAATATCTGCCCCCATCAACGGTGGCACCTTCACGACTAAACACCTAGGCCGTGCTCTACAGAAGGGCAGGGACGCGGAGGACGTGGGCTGAGGACATAAGTGGTCTTCCCAGCGGTGGAGTAAAGGGGAGAAGGCTGAGAGCAAGCGCAACACTTGGTACAGGCTCAGCACGGTGGGGCGGCCACGCGGCCTCCTGTGACGCCAGTGTCCCACATCAGAGCGCCAATCTGCGTCCCAGCTGCTCTGCTTATGATTCAGCTCCCTGCTAATGCACTGGGAAGGCAGTAAAAGGCGGCCCAAGTGCTTGGCTCCCTGCCACCATGCGGGAGATGCAGATGGAGCCCCGGGCTCCTGGCTTTGGCCTGCACCAGCCCTGGCTCTTCCAGCCATTTGGGGAATATTCTCTCTCTCTCTCTCTCTCTCTCCCCCTCTCTCCCTCTCTCCCTCCCTCTCTTTCTCTCCCCACCCCCTTCTTTCTCCATCACTTTGCCTTTAAATAAATAAATGGGTCTTACAAAACATACTTGGCTCTGGGTAGCCAGTCAACAGATGCTTGTGGGAAAGCTGGGGTTTGGAGGAACAGGAGAGAAATGGTCTCTTCAGCTTCTAGGCTGCAACCTGGAAGTTACAGAGGATGGAGAAGGATCTGAACAGCTAACACGGGAGCCCAAAGGCAGAGGAGAGGGAATCTGGGGAGTTGGGAAGAGGGAAAATGCTCCCCGACTCAGAGCCCCAGTCCCCTCCCTCAGCCCTAAAATTAGAGCAAGAACGATGCTTGCTCTGCCAATTTCAAGGATGTGGTATGAGGATTCAATGAATGCCTGTATGGAAATCTTTTCAACCCTTCCAAACCTGATGTTAATACGACACATCCTTCTCAAGCTCATGTTGGCCCTGAGACAACTGAACAGGTGGCTCTGCTCCGGTGACAGTTAGCTAAGCACATGCGAGTCACCAAGGGATTATGGCCCCGCACAGGAATGGCCAGGGCGCTGTAACGGTTTGTAGAAGGAGTCCTAAATACTCTGGTTGGGGGGCTCCCAGCTTCCTGCAATAGTTCACATACAATGTTGTTATGAGGAACAGGAGCCTCGGCTTCCAGAAGCGACGGAGCTCACCAGGCACACACAGCTGGTGGATGGCAGAGCTGGGTCAGCAGCCGAAGCCTCCTGGCTCCGTGCCTAAAACTCCAGCCACTCTGGGAAAAACCCGGACCGTGACTGCAACCCAGGGGTGCGTGGTTTCAAGCCCACAGCAGTTACCGAGCGTGGACTAGGAGAGATGTCACCGCCGCCCTCTGCTCCTGACACCTCACCGGAGAGCAATTTGCACAGGGGAGATCACAGGTGGCACGCTTCCTCTGCGGGGCTGACCTGGGTCTGTCCGCTTTCCCGCGAGGAAAGTGGAGTGTCTGTGGCCTCCGTGTGCAATTCCATGTGGGCATCGAGCAGACGAGAGCCTTCCAGTGAGCCGGCTCGCCTGGGCTTCATCAGAGACCAGCTAGAACTGGAGCCATCGCCAGGGGTCCCAGCTGCGTGAGAGCTCTGCCTTCTTTATCTGGAAGCTGGGTAACAGACAGATTTAGGTTGTGCTGAAGGGCTTGGAGTGGCTTTTTTTCTTGCCTCCTTTAACTGATGTGCAGTGGCCTCTGGCTCATGTACACCCCCCCAGGGTTTGTGGGCAATGGTCCACTTTTTTATTTCAATTATTGAACACACTTTATTTCCTACTGACAAGAGAATAGGATGAATGTACAATAAAATCAGCAGTTTTGCCAAGCAAACTGACGAGGGGGTGTCGTCTAATACAGGTGACCTTTCCCCTTCACGTGGTGTCACCAAGGCAAATTTGTTTCATAAACTTTTTCCCAGGGACTCACAACACACAATGTATATGCGAATGCATATAGTAGATTTTTATGAGCCTCCCTAAGCCAACCTGGAAATCGACTTCATACTGCTTTTAGAGTCTTTACCACACAACTAAGTAGTAATAGTACAGAAATGCTTTTCGCATGTTAGTTTCAAAAGCCCTTAGGAGTTGAAGATCATGTACCCAACTTCTTTTATGTTCTCGCACAAGACCTCTAGAATGCTCAGCATATAGAGAGTGGTAAGAAACACTTCTAGGGGCCGGTGCTGTGGTGCAGCAGGTTAAAGCCCTGGCCTGCAGCACCAGCATCCCATATGGGCACCGGTTCAAGTCCCGGCTGCTCCACTTACTATCTAGCTCTCTGCTAATGCACCTGGGGAAGCAGCGGAAGATGGCCCAAGTCCCTGGGCCCCTGCACCTGAATGGGAGACCTGGAAGAGGCTCCTGGCTTCTGTCTTCGGCCTGGCCCAGCTCCAGCTGTTGTGGCCATTTGAGAGAATGAACCAGTGGGTAGAAGACCTCTCTCTCCATCTCTCCATATCTCTGTAACTCTGCCTTTCAGGTAAATAAAATAAAATATTAAAAAAATAAAGAAAGGAAGTTCTAGTTCCAAGTTAGGAATGTGTAGGCCAATCACAAAGAGAGGGGGAATGTCTGGAGGAGGGGATTAAGACTTGGTGGCAGCGAAAAGTGCCAGTACAGAGACCCCACAGTAGAGGGCGCTATGATGTAAAGCAGGTCCTTGGCAGACCTTGAGGCAGGGCTACATAAAGGGTGGGGGGGGCTGAGAGGGGGCACCAGGTGACATCCTGAGGGCTCCTGAGGGCAAGCGCCCCTGTTGGTGGCTGAAGATCCCAGCTCTCAAGGAGATCAAAAGTGGGTTCTGTCGGAGTCTTGGGACTCCAGGAAGGCTGTAGGGTCAGAGGGAGGATGTGTCCAGGGTGTGAGGGCAGAGGAGACGTACGGAGTCTTCTGCAGTGGCTGCCTTCCGCTGCTTTTCCCAGGCGCATTAGCATGGAGCTGGATAGGAAGTGGAGCAGCCGGGACTCGAATGGGTGCCCATGTGGGATGCCAGAGTCGCAGGTGGCAGCTTGCCCCGCTGCACCACAGCGCTGGCCCCCAGTGTCCAGTTCTTAAGCACAGCGCTACACAGGATTATCATAAACATTTCACAGGTGAGGAAAATAAGGCACATAAAAAAAATAAGCCACTGACATACAAACACCCAGCTAATAGCAATGACGCAGAAATCAGAAGCCAGGGAAAACCGGTTAGGAAGCGAATTGTGGGTCATTATGAAAAGACTTCTCTACCTGCCAAAGCTACAAAACAAGGCTTCCCCGTAGGGTTCTGCCCAGAGGAACCCAGGAACGGATGCTGACGGCTTTCATTACTGTAACATTTCCAAGGGAGATCCCCTTTTTGTTTTGGGATTTGACGGCCTTGCTGGTTCTTCCCAATCCTTTCTGGCCAAGGACTTCAGGCTGAACACAAGCAGATGATCCTGACATGACCACTATCAACCAGTGCCGTCAGCCCTTGAGTCAGTTTTTAAAGGTCCTACATGTTTTTTGGTTTTTTTTTTTTTACCAAGGAGCAGCATTTGGCGAACCATCAGCGACATTTCTGCACTTGTGCTCCTCATTCGTTCCTGTGCGCATTCACATAGCATCTGCAGGTGCAAGGAGGAAGCAGGCAGTGTCCCTGCAGCGGGGACTGTCGGTGCCGCACTCCCATGGCCCCACTGCGAGGGTCACCGGCACACAAGTCTCGCTCAGACCCAAGGCTCTCAGTCTTCTATGTCTGGAGGTGCCTTCTATTTTCCAATTTTTCTTTTATGCTTTTTTTAAAGGTGTATTTATCTATTTTTTAAAGATTTATTTATTTATTTGAAAGTCAAGAGTTACACAGAGAGAGGAGAGGCAGAGAGAGAGAGAGACAGAGAGAGAGGTCTTCCATCCGCTGGTTCACTCCCTAATTGGCCGCAACAGCCAAATGTGCCGATCCAAAGCTAGGAGTTTATTCCAGGTCTCCCACATGGGTGCAGGGCCCCCAAGGACTCGGGCCATCTTCTACTGCTTTCCCAGACCATAGCAGAGAGCTGGATTGGAAGTGGAGCAGCTGAGACTCTAACCAGCGCCCATATGGGATGCTGGCACTGCAGGCGGCAGCTTTACCTGATATACCACAGTGCTGGCCCCAAGATGTATTTATTTATTTGAGAGGTATATTACAGAGAGAGGGAGAGACAGAGTTCTTCCATCCATTGTTTGCTCCCCAAATGGCCACAACAGCCAGGGCTGGGCCAAGTCAATAGGTGTTCCAAGCTGCATCTTTTTTTTTAAGATTTACTTATTTATTTGAAAGAGCTACACTCAGATAGAGGAGGGGCAGAGAGAGAGAGAGAGAGAGAGAGAGCTTCCATCCTCTGGTTCACTCCCCAGATGGCTGCAATGGCTGAAGCTGAACTGATCCAAAGCCAGGAACAAGAGCTTCTTCCAGGTCTCCCACATGGGTGCAGGGGCCCAAGCACTTGGGTCATCTTCCACTGCTTTCCCAGGCCATAGCAGAGAGCTGGATCGGAAGTGGAGCAGCCAGGTCTCGAACCAGCGCCCATACGGGATGCCAGCACTGCAGGCAGCGGCTTTACCCACTACACCACAGTGCCGGTCCCCCCAAACTGCATCTTGACCACTATGTCAAATGCCCACCCCAGGATGGAATTTCTAAGTACTTATCGGCAGTATCACCTGCACAGCATGGGAAAAAAAAAGAGCACAACAGGACAGAGAAACCCCTGAGGTGACCTACAAAGTGCTATGTCAGCCACTGACTCTTTGTCTTCTGTGGTGCACACGCTCTGAACCCGGCGGGACCCCCTACCCTCCTGCAGCAGCTTGTAGTGTTGGCTGCTGAGCTGGTTGTGGGCAAACCTGGAAAATCTAGACTTCATGTCTCCAAAAGAGCAGCATCAGGGAGAAGGCCGTGGACATCTGACAGGAAGCCTATGCCTTCTTTGCCAATGACCTTGACAGACAGACAGATGCAGCAGGATCTACCCAACCCTCTCCAAGGCATCTGCCATCCCCCTGTCACATATGGTTCATGCCGTAAAGGGCCTGCTCCCCACCGGATTTCAGTGGTGTGTAATCCTGGCTAGCGAGCAGCTGGAAAACCTCCCAGACCAGTCTATACCATAAGCTAATTTGTATGAGGGCTTTTATTGATGCTGGGAGAAAGTTAGAGCTCCCCTTGCAGGTGGGAAGAAGGCAGATCCGTGAAGGAGGTGAGTCGTGTAAGCCCTGGAGGGGACTTCAGGGACAGGTAGAAGGAGCTGCTAACCCAACGTGCTCTGTGACTCACATGGGCGCAGGCAGAGCTGCTCGGGGCCCGCTTGTTAGCGGGGTGACAACCCAAGGGCGGAGGGCCTCCCTTTCCTGCCTGGAGCAGACGTGGGGCTTTGCAGGTGCAGGGGCTGTGGGAAGGGAGCCAGCGGCCATGCCCACTTTGCTCTCTGAGTGTTGCAGCAGCCAGGCTTTGCTCACGTGCGGGGAGCTGCAGGCTGCTAGGAGGCGCTGGCGAGACGTCTCGCGAGGGCTCTGGGAGCTCCCATGCTGTACTCCTCAGGACCCCAGACATTCTTGATTGAGACAGAGAAGGAACTTGGCCTCTATTACTTTGGAGGTGGGAGCGAGGCGGCAGGACTCAAGGAATTAATTAGTACAATCTGCGAATCAAGCTTAATGTGGCAATGCAGAAATAGGAGCGAAATTTGCAACTTAAAAGAATGTTTGGGTCAGAGTTAGGAAAGCTTTATTGATTGACCCTGGAGAGGCGGACCCAGTGGAGTGCTGCTTGGCAGCCGCTGGGAATCCATACACAGTTTTGTGTGGGCTTCAGGGTCCCAAGCTGAAATCAGAGCCAGCCTCAGCAGGGTGAGCTGCCCCGGGCATGGACCATGAACTTCTGGCCAGGGAGCTTGTTTCCAAAGGGCAATGGTCCAAATGCAACTTTAAAAGTGCCCATCTTGTCTGCAGGGTTGTTTTTTTAAAGATTTATTATTTATTTATTTGAAAGGCAGAGTTACAGAGAGACAGAGGCAGAGAGAGAGAGAGAGAGAGAGAGAGAGAGAGAGAGAGGTCTTCCATCCTCCGGTTCACTCCTCAAATGGCTGCAATGCCCAAAGATGAGCCGATCTGAAGCCAGGAGCCAGAAGCTTCCCCCAGGTCTCCCACATGGGTACAGGGATCCAAGGACTTGGGCCATCTTCCACCGCCTTCCCAGGCCATAGCAGAGAGCTGGATTGGAAGTGGAGCAGCCGGGACTTGAACTGTAGCCCATATGGGATGCTGGCACTGCAGGCAGCGGCTTTACCCAGTACACTACAGCACCGGCCCCTGCAGGGTTTTTAACTATGATTATAGCCTTGTTTTAATTTTGCACCTTTATCCTTAGCCAGATTGCTTACACAAGTACAAAAGCAAGTTGCACATCCAGGATCTTTGTGGCTCTGAATAGAAGTTGCTAGATTCAGTAGACGAAACACAGGATGTCCAGTTCAGTTTGAGTTTCAGAAAACTGACGAATAATCTGAGTGTAAACATTAGTACACAGTACTGTTACCAAATCCTCGGTCCTTGTCAACAGCGCTGAATCCAAATCACGCAGAGAAAGTTTGAGGACAAAGGAAAAAGAAAGTTTCATCCATAGGTAGATGAGGAGGTAGCAGACCAGACTTTGGGGTCTTAAGACTACTATTCCACTGAAGAAGGGTGCTTGGGGGTTTTGAAGAGGTTACAGGAAGCGGGAGTCAGAACTAAGGGGGCCAAAGGACAGGGACAGCTGCGTGTTGACCTCTTGCCAGACGATGAGGGGCTGGTTGCCGTCACAGCGATTACTTGTTCCGGTTACATGGTCAGTTCATGTCCAAGTTCTGGTTGGTCAGTAGTGCTGTATTCTTCAGGGAATTTTTATGATGGCCAAGTGGGCTTCAGGACTTCCTGCCCTGGCCGTGGAATTCCCCTAAACAAAACCTCATGAAACAGCACTGGTCATCAAGTTGTCATCTATTGGAGAAGCAAATGGCCTCAGGAGTCATGAGAACCTTGTTGGCCATCGGGACCATTCCCTCAACTCAGAGTTAATTTTGGTGCAATCAAAAGGCAGGACTGGGGCCAGCACTGTGGCGCAGTGGGTTAAAGTCCTGGCCTGCAGCGCTGGCATCCCATATGGGCATTGGTTAGAGTTCCAGCTGCTCCACTTCCAATCCAGCTCTCTGCTATGGCCTGGGAAAGCAGTGGAAGATGGCCCAAGTGCTTGGGCCCCTGCACCTGTGTGGGAGACCAGGAAGAAGCCCCTGGCTCCTGGCTTTGGATAGACACAGCTCTGGCCGTTGCAACCATTTGGGGAGTGAAACAGTGGATGGAAGATCTCTCTCTCTCTCTCTCTCTCTCTCTCTCCCTCTCTCTCTCCACCTCTTTCTGTAACTCTTTCAAATAAATATAATAAATCTTAAAAAAAAAAAAAGGTAGGACAAGGGCACTTTAATTAGAGGGAGGGAAATTCAGAGACTAGGGCCTGACAAGATCTAACAGAGGCATTCAAGGCATTATTTGGGGCTCAGTTTCAATATTTGGTACATACTTAACTAAAAACATTCATTATTAAACAAAATTCAAATTTTAACTGGGCACCCAGCAATGCTTCCCTGAATACATCTCTCCCCAGAAAGCAAAGCAACGAAACACCTGGAACCAGAGGAAAGTCCTGGGGCCTCGTTCCTGCAGGGCAAAACTGAGAAGACGGAGCAATTGATTTGTCTTCTTAAACAGGGGCTCCCTTTTTACATCCCGAACTATGGAAGTGGCAAAAAATACAAGGCACAAGCCGTAAGACTGTCAAAATGAAATGAAAAATCCAGTGGAAGAGAAAGGGGTGGAGAACTTTGAATTCCAGAAGCCTAGATGGTTGTTGATCTTGACATTTGCTTCTGAGCCTCCTGACCGTCTGAAGCCAAGGAAAAACAGTATCTGATACAAGAAAGCAGGCCATTAAAACTCATCTTCTGCTCCTTACTCCTAGAGGACTTGATCGTGTGGCTGGCTGTACCTGGCACCATGTGGTGAGTGAGAAGGGTCGGCAGGATACAGAACTCTCGCACCTGCAACCTTGGGCCTGAGCTCCAAGTACATCATCACCTCCCTCCCTCACCTTGTTCTGCAGGAAGATAGAAGTTATCCTCTGTGTGTGGAAGGGGCTGAAGGAAAACAAAGCCCCCACTGAAAGGAATGGAACAGCCTTGGAAGTAGCCAGCATTTCCCACAGCTAGGTCCTGCCCGTACCCCTGATAGCTTCCCTCCAGGGAAAGCAACCCAGGAGAACCCTCTCTGCCCAGTGCCAAGTGGGGAACCCTGGCTGATCACACTGGGTAACAAAAGCTTGGGAGGAATTTCACCAATTCCACACCAAGGCAGCTGTGTTTGCAGGAGGAAAGGGTGGAGGTGGGGGAGAAATGGCGGAGGAAGAATAAAATGCCCTTACAAACCCCAGTCTGAATGTACTCAGACTCACCTGAGAGGCGCCCGTCCCTTCCGACCATGCACTATCCTGTTCAACCTTGCTACCCTGCTTGCTGCTGCCCTGTCTCATGCCTGACACTCCTCTACTCCAGCCAGCTTCACTAACAACACATCTGCCTGTCTGTCATGTGACTTGTAGTGACCAGTTCACAAACGTGAGACGTCATGATGAGGTCTAGGCCAGAGAATGTCAACACCAGCAGATAATAACATTGTCCTGTGAGGGTTTTATGGGAAACATCCGAACATTCTTTGCGTGGCTATTATTACATTAACCCTTGAGTTTGAAATACTAGGACACAAGACTGAAATGAAATTCAGGGGAGGACTTTCATACAAGGCATATCACAAAAGCAAAGTCATCCTGGCTGACCACACAACTCTTGAACTTGGCAGACAAGGCCACTGCAGCTGCTGGGCCTTCACAGGGCACAGGTACACAGAGGAGCCTTTCCTTTACGATTGCAAATAATCTTCCCAGACTGGAGCCTCAGAATAGTTAGCCTTGACCTAAAAGCAAGCCACAAACAAGTGGGAGTGTCCATCGGAACCCACTGTAGCACTGCACTGGCCATCCTAGCTGCAGAGCTAGGAGGAGGGAAGAGAGGGGTCCATGGAGACCACTAGCTTCAAGCATGGATGACGGAATGCAAACGCTGAGTGTTTGAGGGGTGGCTGCCAGGAGCCATGGAAAATCAGCAGGACTGTGACTAGGTTCCTCGTGCACCTGCCACCTTCGTATGGTGCCTCCTTCTCTCCAAGGGGAAGCCGGCTACATCCTACTCATAGGCTCCTGCACAGAATATGCTCCATCTTAGAAGTAACTATGTCACAATGATAGAACAGCAGCAACAATAATAATAGCAGCTGTTTGCAAACCTGACCTCATTAAATCCCTGTGGAAAACTCTTGTTACTCTCTTTACAAGAAAAAAAAAAAAAAAGATTTGAAAATGATCCTCCCAGCCAGGTGAATAAGGGGTCAAAAGGCCCCTGGGACTCAGGAAAGAATGCTGTTCAATTTTCTGGGCTTGTTTGCAAGGCTTACTTTAACTGGGAGAGGTGCAACACTCCTGGGCCAACGATTCAAAAACGTAAGTGGTTAAGAAGCGCTTACTCTCAGAGTGGCACTGAGCTAACCCACAGGAGAACTGCAAAGGAAAGCTGCTGTCCCCACAGGCTGGTGATCTAGTCTGGTCTACAAATAAACCAAGGTTGACTAGAAAGGCCTCTCGGAGGTAGCTGCAAACCTAAGGTCATTTACAACCCTTCTGACCACCTGCTTTGGGCGGTGGATTTGAAAATGAAAGGCAGCTAGAGATGTGTGATGAGGGGACCTCCCTCTAGACTGGTTCTCCCAGAAGAGGGAGGGTCCTGGGCCCAAGACTGACCCTCGGGTGTCAGCTGTTCGGCCCAGCTGTTAGGCTGTTTTGTTGGCTTTGTCTAGAGGCACAGCGGGGATACGTGGTGACACCACTGCCCTTGGCTCCTATCAAAAACATGGTAGTTCTCCCTTAGTGTAGTTTTGTTTTCCAAGGTTTCTATGACCCGCCATTGTCCATGGTCCAAAAATATTCTATGGAAAATTCCAGAAATGCTATAGAATTTCTCCCAAAACTGGCTGAAGGAAATGCTAGAAGCCCCCACTCACCTGACGTGCAGTAAGCTGATCACTGACACCTGGAGTGGTGGAGAAAGTAGGTGTGTGTTTCATTGCACAGAGCAGGGGTGTGTATGTTACCCACCCACTCTTAGGATCTTAGTAACTCTCTCAGCCAGAGACACAGCTGTGGTATCGCAGCGTTTGTGCTCAAGGAGCCTTTGTTTTACTTAAGAATGGCTCCAAAGTAAGAGTAGTGATGCTGGCAATTTCATTACAGTCTATTGTTAAGATTGTTGCATTACATTGTTAGTTTTTGTTCATCTGGGTCTCTTCCTAATTTATAAATTAAACTGTGTCGTATGTATGTGTGTGTGTGTGTGCATAAGAAAAACCTAGCACACGTGGGATTCGGTACTCGGCATAGTTCCAGTGTCCACTGAGGGTCCTCTGTTGCCATCGTCCCTTGAGCCGAGAAGGCTTCAGGGTTGAGAATGCCTCTGGCTGGGAAGCCTTTGTTACTCATTCTGGAAGCAGACAGCACTGGCCAGTGAGGATGAGAAGCGTTGGCAGCGGAGCTAGGTGGCGTGTCTGTCCTCAGGGAAGGTGTCACAGCCAGGGACTTCCCCCAAGCGCCCCAGCTCTGGAGAGAAGAGGAGCCAGCCCCGCAGACCCCAGTCTGTCTTGGCATGTACTCTCCGGGTCCGCATTTACAGCACCAGTGGCCTGCACCATGGAGACTTGCTGCCTTGCTTTGTGGACTGCTTGCATTTTTAAACAGCAGCTCTCCTCTCTCCTCGCTGGTGCACAAACAGCAGATTGCCAGCTTCTGTCATCTTCACCAGGGAAGGGCAGAAACAGGCTAACTGTGTCCTTTTTTCTCTTCCTTCTGCCTGCAATTAGCACTGCAAGGCAGGAGTTCAAAGGCAAAGACCCCATAGAGGTCAACAAAATGTTCATGGAGGTTGAGTTACTCACCGAAGCACACAGCGTGCACAACGAGAGATTTGCTGAAGTCGGGCAAGCAGGTCAGGTAGGACCTGACAGCTCTGCAGCCGTGCACCGTAGCCCCACGGTGAGGACTTGCTAGGCTGCCGGCACACAAGCAGTTAACTCCCAAGGTGATGGATTCAGGCACTAGTGAAATAACCCTAACAGGGACATGGTGGGATTTGATAGCCTGAGATTCCTCCAGTTTGCCACCAACACGGTATAGCCCCTTGCCTGGGACAGCCTGAGCTGATAAGAGCATATGCTGTAAATTGTCTTTAGTAAACAGCTGTCAAGGGGGCCTGTTCAGATCTACCTTATCGAAGGGAACGTGGGTCTCTGCACAGACGCAAGGTCCCTTCCTCCGACAAGGAGTGTAGAAAGACAAACACCCACCTTGGGGGCTGAACCTCTTCACAGCCTCCCTCCCCGACTTGATGTCCAAGCAGGAATCTTATTTCTCCCGCCTGCTGTCCTGTGTTAGTGGGCCACCTCCTTGCCTTCCTGAGATATTTACATTCCTAAAACCTGACCCGGAGGCCGTTCCTCCTGAGGGCGAGGACTGCCGTATGCTCCTAAGGGAACAGCAGGCAGGACAGCCAGAGGCTGACCGTGGCAATGCGGACTGCAATCCAAAAAGCTCACTTGAACCTGCAGTATCTCCCCAGTTAGGGTGAGTTTTCTGTGGTCCAAGAGGTTTTCCCAGGTGGATAATTTGCAGCTCTGGGCAGGGCTTGGGAGTTTGTATCCCTTTTATATTATATTTTATATGTATATCACCAGCCTCCACAAGAATTTCCCTTCAACACTTTTGATGTGGTGATGTAACTCATGAGTAGTCCACCAAGCAAACGCACCAGAAGGCTCCTGGCACCTACGTGCTTTGGCCAGCTAGGGTGTGCCTAAAATGAGCCAGTAAGAAGTGCCTTCCCAGGGCCGGTGTTGTGGCACAGCGAGTTAAGCTGTCTCCTGCGATGCCGGCATCCCATATGGGCACAGATTCATGTCCTGGCTGCTCCACTTCTGATCCAGCTCCCTGTTAATGTGCCTGAAAAGCAGCAGAAGATGGCCCGAGTACTTGGGCCCCTGCTACTCATATGAGAGACTCAGGAAGTTCCAGGCTCCTTGCTTTGGCCCAGCCATTGCAGCCATCTAGGAGTATGAACCAGCGGATGAAAGATCTCTCTCTTTCTCTCTCTCTCTCTCTCTCCAACCCTGCCTTCAAATAATCAATTTTTATTTAAAAAAAAAATGTGCTCTCCAAACAATGAGTTGCCCCAGAACAAACGTCTGGAGTCAGGATGGATTGAAACATCTTCCAACAGCTGTGGGGAGCTGTGGAATGGGGCCACATGAAGTGGCAGTGGGGATGCTCTGCCTCCTACAGTTTCTGCATCTACGTGGTTTGCCCAGACCCACCTTTGGAGGTCGCTCTGAGGAACAGCGACCCAGCAGGTTCCCTCCTCCTTCCCAGCAAGCTGGAAGGCAGGGCCATGGCTAGGATCTACATCAGCAGGGTCTTAAAGCACAGAGGATTCCGTGCAGGAAGTGGGCACACAGCTGTCCGTGGGGTCCTCCAGGAGACCCAGAGACAGGGATTGGAGCACAAGTGGTTTTGCCGGGAGGTGAAGCCGGGAGACAGGAGTAGAGCAGTGGTACAGCAGGCAAGGGAAGGAAGCCGGTCCACAGGGCGTGTCCTGGAGCCAGCTCCACTGTGGAACTGACTCCACCTTGCAGTGCTTCCTAGGAGCCCATGTAGAACATGCCCAAGGGTGCCCCCCCACCCCGGAAGTGAGGGAGCTGGGACGCTTATCTCTCGACACTTGAGTTGCAGCTGGGAATATTCGTTCTCCAGCTCATTCTACAAGAGGCTCCAGCAGCCAAAAGAATAGGGCAATGGAGATGAACCCACCATCAGAGACGCAGCCAAGGCAGCGTAGGGTACGGAAACCCAACTCCTCCGTCCCTCTGTCCATTCAACCCCTCACCAAGGGAGGCAGCTTGCAGGGGAGCTGGCAAGTGGAGACTGCAGGGGTGAGTGGGGGTGAGCGGCCATTCCTATTTCCAGTCCCCCGACACCCCGGCCACCTGTGCTACAGGGCAAAGCCAAAGAGCCAATAGTGGCTCTGGAAGCAAACTGGCCTAGGGCGGCACTGGCAGGTCAGAACCAGCTCCCCTAGAGTGCCGCTACACCTACAGCTCTCACCGTAACAGGATAAAGAAGAGTTCCAGGTATGGACGTGTTGGTCCTGAAGCAATGCAGTGATCCTTGGAACCTTGTCACCTGTGCCCCAGCCCCAGGAGGTGACAAAGCTGATGATGGCCGGCGCCGCGGCTTAACAGGCTAATCCTCCGCCTTGCAGCGCTGGCACACCAGGTTCTAGCCCTGGTTGGGGCGCCGGATCCTGTCCCGGTTGCCCCTCTTCCAGGCCAGCTCTCTGCTATGGCCCGGGAGTGCAGTGGAGGATGGCCCAAGTGCTTGGGCCCTGCACCCCATAGGAGACCAGGAGAAGCACCTAGCTCCTGGCTTCGGATCAGCGCAGTGCGCTGGCTGTGGCGGCCATTGGAGGGTGAGCCAACGGCAAAGGAAGACCTTTCTCTCTGTTTCTCTCTCTCACTGTCCACTCTGCCTGACCAAAAAAAAAAAAAAAAAAAAAAAAGCTGATGATGACCATATGGTCCTTAACCACAGGATCCACATGGACTGATCTCCAAATACCTGACAGGCGGGCACCGGACCTTAGTGAGTGTCAGGTAGGGTGGAAATGCTGTGAGCTGCTGTGCTGCTCCACGTGGGCAGGTGCTGATCAGCCATGATGGGAGCACTTCGACCACAGCAGTCAGCAAATGCTCCCTCCCAAGGCTTCAGTCATTATTATTAGGTCCATCTCGACCTAAGGAAATGATAGAGAAAATGCTAATAATGAAGATTAAACCTAAAGGTTGCTCTATGGCCATCGCACAGTGAATAGTGCACACATAAAATCTGGGAAAATTGTATTCTGGTGTCCAAAGCCTACAGTCCAATTCAACAAATAAATTGCTCCCTTCAATGACAAATACGTGAGGTTCTGACATGTGTGGTGTCAAAGCTGAAAGAGGCTTCCATTTAGCTATTATGAGAAATAATTTACTAGAATAATAGAGTGGATTACATGTCAGAGCAATGACAATTAATTTGTTGGGAAAAGAGTTAGAGGACTGGGAACCAACTCCATTTGTTAAATCGTGATTCGAGCTTGGCTGCAGATAGATGAATTCAGCAAAGTGGATGAAAGCGTTCTGTGAGACTCAGTTGGCTACATAGAATTTAGGGTAAAAAGTATTACATATGGTATTGTATTTGTAAGTTGTGTATTACACATTGCCTTTGCATTTTTATGTGTTTAAGAGAGGGAGATGGATAAAAATCTTTCACCTACTGATTCGCTCTCCAAATGCTCACAACATCTGGGGTTGCACCAGACCAAGCCAGGAGCCAGGAAGTCTATCTGGGACCCAACAACTTGAGCCATCGCCTGCTGCCTGCTATGGTGCACGTTAGCAGGAAGCTGGAGCTGGGAGCACTCTGATTCCAGGCACTCTGATATGGGACATGTGTGTCCTCAAGCAGTATCTTACCTCATATTCTTCATACCAGTGAAGGTTATAATGCACACACACATACACACACACACGTTGCATATTTGACTGTCTCCTGGAGAGCTGGTTGTTAAGCCTTTGCCAGCACACCGCTGATGGCATGTATTTGTTTAAAGGTGATTCTGTCCTACAGATGACACCGTATCAGGACCCTAGAGGCATCTATTGTGTCAGTCAGCTTTTTGCCACTGTAACAAAATACCAAGATTTTCTCTTTGTAAGGCAGCCAGCCTAGTACCATCAACTTAGGACTTCAAGATTTAAACATCTGCATGTGTTCAGAGGCCAAATCAAGTTCAAATTATAACATCATCCGATCAGACACCTCGAGATTTTAGGAAGTATTATCTCTAGTGTAAAGAATCATTTTTCCCAAGGTCCTTGTCCATTCAATTCACCACATATTTATTGAATAATTACTAGATGTTAGAAAAGTTACATAAATCAGAGAGTCATAAGCCCCCATGTGGCTGTAGCCTCCTCTTCTGGGATGTATCAGCTTCATCTGGGACCTGGGGGGTGTCATGAAAATATGCATATTGAGCTCCATGTGAAACTTTTGTGAGTGCCATATAATTCCCAGGTGTCTTCACTCCTGGAGAAGCACCATGCCCTAACACTGGAAGGATCTCTCTCTCTCTCTCTCTCTCTCTCTCTGTCTCTCTCTGTCTCTGTCTCTCTCTCTCTCTCTCTCTCTCTCTCTCTTTGCAGACAACTGCAGGTGCTGGGTGGGTGCCCTCTGTCTCTCCCCTCCCCCATAGCTTTTTTCTTTGGTTAATCTTTTGACCAACCTGCCATTCATGATGGGTATTTCTCTGCGTGGCAGCCCATGCTCACTTGTATGGGTGCGTCCACTTTCTTACCTTTTGAATAAAATCTATTATCACTTTGTGTGCCTTGTATGTGTCTGCACTTAGAATGCTTGTCTAGGCACGAGGTAAGAGCCTGGAGTAAGAATGAATATGCCCCATGCCCACAGCAGGTTAAGCTGCTGCTTTTGATGCTGGCATCCCATATCAGAGCTCTGGGTCAAGTTTGGACTGCTCTGCTTCCAAACCCAGCTCCCCGCAAATGTACATGGGAAGGCAGCAGATTGCAAACACCTGGGCTCCTGCCACCCACGTGAAAGATCGAGTTCCAGGATACAGACGTCAACCTGGCACAGCCCTGGCTGTTGCTGGCTCTGTCCTTGTCACATTGCCTTTCAAATAATAAATTTTTTTAAAAAATAGAGTATACAACTCAATGATTTTTAGTATACGTATGATATTGTTCAAGCATCACTACCATGTTTCCAGAACATTTGTATCTCCCCAGAGGGAAACCTGGACCCACTAAGCCATCCCTCCTACTTCTCTCTTCCTCCAGCCCCTGTCAGACACTGATCTAGGGATTTGCCTGCCCTAGACATTTCATATAAGTGGAATTCTACAAATACATGGCCATGTCTGGTCTCTCTCACTTCATCTGCAGGGTTCCCAAGGCCCATCATGCCGTGGCAGCTGTCCCACACTGTAGCATGTACCCAGGTGTCATTCTTTTTTGTGGATGAATAACGTGAATGTGCCATACTGTGTATTCATTCGTCAGCTGATGGCCATGGGGTTGTCTCCACTCTTTGAGCCATCATGAATCACACCCTACGAACACTGAGTGCAAGGTTTTGTTGAACAGTTTTTCATTCTAGGGTGTAGAATTGCTGGGCTCTGTAGTCATTCTAAGCTGTACTTTTGAAGGAGCTGTCAGAACATTTTCCACAGTGGCTGCCCCATTTTGCATCCCCACTAGGAACGTAGGAGGGATATAGCTCGGTTTTACAATGAGAATTCTAAAGGCTGGGAAGGCCACATGATGTGCACCAAGTCACAACAGAACCACAAAATCAAGTGCCCCAACTCCCACTCCTGCATCCCTTTCACTGTCTCACAGCCCCACTCGAAGCTCCGCGCCTTCTCCCATTGCATAACCTGGGACAGGAGAGCGGCTATTGCAGAAAAATAGCTCGATATTGCTGGGAACAAAAGGACACATCTGCACACCTCTGAGTTAACCCGAAAATGCCAGCGATCAGACCCCACCTCCTTCTCTCTCCCTCAGCTGCCTGCCCTGTTGCTTCCAACTTCACGTTTGCTCCACAAAGGGAGCTCTTCCCACAGCTCTCTGGGCTCACTGTTGTTTGTTCTGCCTGTCTCTAGCCAACACACAAAGATCGAATCGTATCCACCACCCCCTGTAAATACCACGGGTAACTTCTCCCAACTCCTCTGGTCATCATGTAAGGTCCTTCCCAGCTTACAGCCACCTGCCCTTCCAGTTCATACCCACCCTCCCCCACTCACTGTGCCTAAACCAGAAGAATCGCACATCTCTCAATAGGCCCAGCGCCTTCACATTTTCAAGATTGTTCAAAATCACAGTTCATTCAAAAGCCACTACTGGAGCAGCTGTTTGACCTCATGCTTGAACACTGGCTCGTATACTCGCATCCCACGTTGTAGTTCCTGGGTTCCACAGGAAGCCCAGGCTCCGGGCTCCAGCTTCCTCCCAGTGCTGATCTAGGGAGCCAGTGGTGATGGCTCACGTGGTCGAGTCCCTGCCACTCCAGGTGGGAGACTGGAATGGGTTCCAAGCTCCTGGCTTCAGCCCCATCAGGCCATTCCGGGCATCTGGGGAGTGAAGAAGCTTATGGGAGCTCAACCTGTCTTTGTTTCTTTCTCTCTGTGTGTCTCCCTCTCTCTGCCTCTCCAATTAATCATTAGTTAATTAAATCTTTTTTTAAAAAATGTTGAGTTCCTTTATGGACCAGCATGGGGATTTCAATTAGCACACTTTCTGTCTTCAAAAAGTAAACTTACCATCACCACTTAGGTGATAATGTCATCAGACAAATAATAAAAATAGACTCTGATAGAAAAGCAACAGAATCTGATATACAGAAAAGTGCAGAAGTGAGCAGCATAGGAAATTCTTTTTTTTTAAGATTTATTTATTTATTTGAAAGTCAGCATTACACAGAGATAGGAGAGGCAGAGAGAGAGAGAGAGAGAGAGGTCTTCCATCGGCTGGTTCACTCCCCAATTGGCCACAAGGGCCAGAGCTGCGCCAATCTGAAGCCAGGAGCCAGGAGCTTCTTCTGGGTCTCCCACGTGGGTACAGGGGACATCTTCTACTGTTTTCCTAGGCCATAGCAGAGAGCTGTATTGGAAGTGGAGCAGCCGGGTCTTGAACTGGCTCCCATATGGGATGCCGGCGCTTCAGGCCAGGTATTAACCAGCTGCGCCACAGCGCCGGCCCCATAGAAAATTCCCAACTTGCTCTGTGAGCAGCTCATAAAAGTGGGTGCAGCAAGGCTGTGAAGGGTGCAGAGGCATTCACACGGTGAGCATGGTGGAGAAGCAGAAGGAGCAGCCACGGGCCAGGCAGGGAGGCAGAGACACAAAGATGCATGAAGGAGCTCTGGAGGCCAGGAGAGAGCGTGGTGTGAGGCAGCTGTAGAGAGGCTTGGAGGCTGGAGGGCAAGGCAGAGTCGCAAACAGGGGAGGGAGGGGGCGGTGCTTACCCAGAGAACTGAGGGGGGCAGTGAAGAAGTAGATGAGAGTTAGAGCAGGCCCCAAAGGGCAGAGGCAATTAGTCTCCCACCACCTTTCACTGTGGGCCTGGCCTGAGACCCTGCGGGGGGGGGGGGGGGGGGGCAGGGAGGCCCAGCATCCTGCAAACCCACGCTCCCTCGCCTGGGGCAGTGAACACCGCCTCTCCTGTTCCCTGCACCTGCAGGGCCGACCTGCACCGCTCTCTCTCCCCTCCCTCAGGCAGGGCGTCCCCTGTGTGTACAGCAGCCCTTCCCCTCCAGGGCTGCAGAGGCCAGGACACCTTGGTTCCCTGGGATTCAGGTTCATGCCCCCTCACGCCCCTCAGTGCTTCCCCAGGGTCTGGGGGGAGAGAGCTCTGGCCTCTAACAGGCTCCTCGATGCGAGCCTGGTCTTCCGCTGTGAGCAGTGAGGACCCGGAAACGGATCAGCCAAGCTTGTTGACTGCCCAAGCACTGCTTCTGCAGCAAAGCACACCCCCCTTTGCTTCCTGGGCCTCACAATGTCCATGGCGTGTGGCACTGGGTCCCCATTCAAGTGGAGAAAAGCTGTGGGAGAAACCCCCTTGAACTGAGCCCCTTATCTGCACTGGAACTGCACACCATTGTGGAGCCCGAATGTCAAGTCCATGTCCTTCCGATGGACACGGAGTAACAGAGCCAAGAGCCAATCAGCCCTCAACATATAAATGAATGTCCTTGGTGGGCAGAGGGCCCTTGAATAATTGATAAACAGAGCCGTTCAGTGTTTGCAGGAGCTCTGGCCAGCACTGCTTATTATGGGTGATGATTCACTCCATTCTATGGAACAAATTGTTCCAAGGTCTAACTCCATCCACTTCCCTGGCATTTTTTTAAATAAAAAGCATGCACCTGTGGAATTCATATGCATGCAATTGTGTCCAGAATAGAAATGAGAGAATTAATTTGTGTCCCACAGTCCGTAATAGAGCAACCTCAGAGGCCACTGCCAAGGGGCTCAGCGCTGGGAATGACTTCTTTCATTCGAGAGGAGGAAAGATACGGATATGTCGTCGAGTCTCTGCCGGCCGCGAAGATTGCAAGAGCAGGATGAATTGAAATGAGAACATCTTCCCCAACAGTGCTGGTTATTTGTTAGGTTTGGCAAAGGGACAATCAGTATTCAAATTGCATGCCTTTATTTCAGACCGTGCATCTGGGAGCTAATTTAGTGTGTCCAGTTCCTGTTAGCCATGTGTCTCTGAGTGCTTGGTGCTGCCTTGTCCAGAGAACAGCTTCATTTGGCTTTCAAAGCCTGATGGTTTAACAAGCTCACGTCAAGCTGCTATGGTCTGCCTGCATTCCTTCAGCACCCTCCAGGTCTGGAAATTTCTCTACTTCATCCTCCTCTTTAAACATGTTGATGCAAAGATGTCGGTATGGTTTGTGAAGTCGAGAAAGCCTACAATTTCCCGGGACCCATTTCTGTGTTGGTTTGCACGCCTGCACACTCGGCACCGATGGAGCCCTCAGTGGGAGAAGCCTGAGACACAGGTGCTCCTTCTTGATCTTGCAGGACGGAGAGAGCCAGCCCCTCCAGCAAAGCCCGGTTCTGCCGAGGCCCTAGCGGGAGCCCTAGTAAATGTCAGCCACTTCTTTCTAGTCCCAGATCCCGCTCCAGGTCTCAGCGCAATCTGGAATGGGTTGGCCTTTTTGAGGTGAGGAGTGGAGGCAGCCTTCGGGGCTGCGCTCTGCTCCTTCCATGGGAGCTGGAGGTGCTGGGGGAGGACGGGAGCCTCCGCCTCTGCCCTCGTCCCCTTGGGCTCCTGCAGCACACACCACCTGCTGTTGGAATGCGGCCCGCCTGGCAGGCTCCCTTCCTATGATGCTCACTTGGAAGGAGCAGCGCCTGAACAGCTCCTTTGTCTTCCAACCCATTCTCGTAACCGCTATTGGCCCAGAGCCCTCCATCTCCCGCTGCCCAGTACTCCCTTCAGTGTGTGTGTGGGGGTGTTCTCTGAGCCCTAGAAATGTTGTGCCCAGGAGAAGGATGTTGAGTGGGGGCGCCAAGCCAGCCACGGCTGAGGCCTGCTCCTACAGGGTCTCCCATGGCCGGGGCAGTGACCAGCGCTGGGACTGCCGCTGAAGAGCCCTTCTCTGGCCCAAGGTGGGGAGGGCACAGTATGGAAACCCAGAAAAGTGGATTGTAGATGCTGGTGTTTGTTGGAGGAGAACGCGCGAGATCAGGAATCCGCACCCACCTGGTGCTTGGATCCCACCTCCGCTCTCCTTCCCACGCAGGATCTGTGCCTGAATGGCCTGCATTCACCATGACGCCGGGGGAGCACGTGAAGGCAGGATTACACACGCCAAGGCCTGGTCAGTGGAGATGCCCGAAGGATCGAAACAGGAAAGGAGCCAGACGCTCCAAGTGTGACCTCAGTGAAGGGCGGAGGAAGTGGGGAGGATGCTGCCCGAGGGTCGCACAGCTCAAGGAAGCTTCAGGAAAGCCTTTGGGGGCTACTTGAGCCTTGGCCAGAAAAGCAGTCCTGTGTTTCCCTGCAGTGGCTGTGCTTTGGCCTCCCTGCCACACATACAGCACTGGAGGTCTCAGCGCAGACGCGGCCGGACCTGGGCTCCAACAGTCCAAGCTGCTGTCAGCCCACCCCCTCCCAGGCAGGGAGAAAGGACAGCAGGATATCTAAGTGCAGTGGCTGTGGGCTGGGGGTGGGGTGGGGGCGGTATTTATGTCACTCCAGGCTCTTATCACGCACAAGCATGCTAAGTGCTAGACTTACAAGGTGCACAAGGTGAAACAATTTATTTAGAAGATGGGAAAGGGCTGGCGCCATGGCTCAACAGGCTAATCCTCCGCCTTGTGGCGCCGGCACACCGGGTTCTAGTCCCGGTCGGGGCATCAATCCTGTCCCGGTTGCCCCTCTTCCAGGCCAGCTCTCTGCTGTGGCCAGGGAGTGCAGTGGAGGATGGCCCAAGTGTTTGGGCTCTGCACCCCATGGGAGACCAGGAGAAGCACCTGGCTCCTGCCATCGGAACAGCGCGGTGCGCCGGCTGCAGCACGCTACTGCGGCGGCCATTGGAGGGTGAACCAACGGCAAAAGGAAGACCTTTCTCTCTGTCTCTCTCTCACTGTCCACTCTGCCTGTCAAAAAAAAAAAAAAAAAAGAAGAAGATGGGAAAGTAACCGCACACACACACACAAAGAAATATCCATCAGGAATGGGTGGTGGGCCAGAAGATTCCCCGAAGGGAGGGGGTGGGAGTGTCTCCGAAGGGAGACGGAGAGTGCACCCCGCAGCCCCCCCAGCTGTGGTCCACCGCCAGAGAGTGCTCCTCCCGCTGTTGGTCTCTTTTATGAAGTAGGGGGCGGGGCCTCTGCAGGCAATGAACCACCTGGGAAACACGGCACCTCCACAAGTTCCGCGTGGAGCTTACCATCCGTATCTTCATGGCATCCCCTTGAGGTGGCAGCTGAAGCAGACGCGTCCCAGGAAGGGTGGCGTTTTGACTGACAAGTAGGAGACTATAATTACAGGAGGGCTCAGCAGACCTAGCTAGCTGCCTGCCTATCCCGTATCACAATCAGACTCCAACAGGGGCGAGAGCCCAAGCCTGGAAACAAGGAAGCCACAGAAAGTGGCACCTGCTCCCAGGAGGCACGGGGGGGGGGGGGGGGGGAGCGCGGGTGCGCATGGGCAGTGCGCAGGCTCCAGAAATCACAGGGCTCTGGCCTCAGCATGGTTAAAAGAGGTGGCATGCCTTCATCCTTACCCCAGAGTTCGCTCTGCTGACAGTAACAACCCCCCCCAGACATGTGCTCAGAAACTGCTGGATCTGCTCCCAGCTGACAAGCTTAGAGAAACACTGAGCAGCTTTTAGGGACCTGAGGATTGCAGATGGCCGTGGTTAAGATCCCATTGTGTTTCTCCTTTACAGAAACAATAGCAGTTCCCGGGCAGTCAGAAATAGCTATTTTGGAAAACCTTGAGGAAATGGCTAAAAATACCAAGAAATTGTCAAGTGTTGCAGAAATTCCTAGTGACAGGACACCACATGGTGGGGGCCGGGCTCTTCTGTTTATCTGGGTGCCCAGGGCCTCTGCTTGGCTGTCACAGGCCTTTATCCCCACCCTCTGGTTTCCAGGGAAAAGCCTGGAGTGTGGCCAAGGAAGGCATTCAGAGCCGGTGCGCCAGTGTCAGGCTATTGCAGCTCTGAGTCTCACTGGGTGCACACCACATATCTTGTGGCCTGGATTTCTGAATCCATACTCAGAGACACATAAAACACACATACACACGCACACACACATATACAACACGCAAACACATACACAGGCACACACACGCACACACACACAATCCAAAAAGAAATCCAGTGGGGTGGGAAATACCTTCCAGTGATAGACTATGTATTTTTTGCTGTTGTTGTTGTATCTTTCTGTTTTTTAAAGATTTATTTATTTGAAAGGTGGCACAACAGAGAGAGAGACAGACAACTTCCATCCTCTGGTTCACTCCCCAAACAGCCACAACAGCCTGGGCTGGACCAGGCAGCAGCCAGGAGCCAGGAACTCCATTTGAGTCTCCCACATGGGTAGCAGGGGCCCAAGCACTTCAGCCACCATTTGCTGCCTTCCCAGGTGAACTAGCAGGAAGCTGGATCAGAAGTGGAGCAGCCAGAACTTGAACCGGCACTCTTGGGATGTTGGCATTGTGAGTGGCAGCTGAACTTGCTGCTTCACAACTCCAACCCCTGATTCTCATTTTGATAAAATGCAGCATCTGAAATGTAGGTACACTTAGAACCACAGAATCTTCCTCTCCCCAGCTGAGAGCAGTGCAGCCAGTATTGTATGCTAAGCAACGAGAGGGAATAAGGAAGAAAGAAGGTTGTTACCAGAGGAAAACTGTATTTATAGTGCAGGTTCAATTCCAGGAATGGACCAAAAATCAACATAAGGACACAAATCATTGATTTCGAAGAAAACACAATGGCTAAAGCCGTGTTTTCTGCAACAACATGGGTGAACTTTGAAACTATTGGGGCCAGCACTGTGGCTTAGCGGGTAAGGCCACCGCCTGCAGCGCTGGCATCCCATGTGGGCACTGGTTCTAGTCCCGGCTGCTCCACTTCCAATCTAGCTCTCTGCTATGGCCTGGGAAAGCAGTAGAAGATGGCCCTTGTCCTTTGGGCCCCTGCGCCTACGTGGGAGGCCCCGAGGAAGCTCCCAGCTACTGGATTCAGATCCTGTAGATCCAGCTGTTGCAGCCAGTTGGGGAGTGAACCAGCGGATGGAGGACCTCTCTCCCTCTGCCTCTCCTTCTCTCTCTCTGTAACTCTGACTTTCAAATAAATAAATCTTTAAAAAAACCTGAGCCTAAGAGAGTAGGAGAAAGATTTGCAGCCTAACAGAACTAAAAGTGTATTAATTATATATACATATTAAAAACAAAATATTAAGTTGAGCAAATGCAACCATAAACAAAAGAATATCTGCTCTAGGGTTCCATTTCTATGAAGTTCAAAACAAATTTATGGAAATAGAAGTCAGATTGTGTTTGTCTGGGGTGAGTAAGAGCCTGATTAACTAGAGAGGACCAGAGGGGAAACTTGTGCACTAACGGCGACCTCCTAGAGTGTTTTTTAAAGATTTACTGATTTATTTATTTGAAAGGCAGAGGAAAAGAGAGAGAGGAAAAGAAAGAGAGAGAGAGAGAGATCTTCTGTCTGCTCGTTCACTCTTCAACTGACCACAATGGCTGGGGTAGTCCAGGCTGAAGTAAGAGACTGGAACTTCGTCTGGGTCTCCCCAGGGGTGCAGGGACTCAAGCACTTGGGCCCTCATTTGCTGCCTTCCCGGGCTCATCAGCAGGGAGCTGGATTGGAAGCAGTGTCTGGAACTCCAATCAGCACTCCTGTATGGAACACCGGCATCACAAGCAACAGTGCCACTGCCCCTGTGCCAGCCCCTGTGAAAGTCTAACACACCAAACAGAGCAAATGTTATTCTCTTGAGTATGAACGTGGTACACAAAGTGCTCTTTCTCATTGAGCTCACTTCCTCATCACGTTTATGCTTTATTTTCACTATCTTTTGATTTAGCTTTTAAGCTATGAAAAGAGCTATGCATAGGTTGAATTCAAACAACACAAAAAACTACACTCAGCACTTTTTAAAAACCAAAAATCGGAGACCAGCATTGTGGCTCAGCAGGTCAAGCTGCCTCCTGCCATGCCAGCATCCCCTAGGAGCGTTGAGTTGAGTCCTGGCTGCTCCACTTCTGATCCAGCTCCCTGATAATGTGCCCAGAAAAGCAGTGGATGATGGCCCAAATACTGGGCCTTTGCCATCCACGTAGGAGACCAGGATAAAATTCCTGGCTCCTGGCTCATTATGGCCATGTGGGGAATGAACCAGTGGATAGAAGATTCTCTCTCTCTCTCTCTCTCTCTCTCTCTCTCTCTCTCTGCCTTTCAAATAACTAAAAAATATTTTAATTAAAAATGAAAAATAGGATTATGCATAATGTTATACAACTTGGTCTGTTTATTAATCTACCATGGTGATCTTTCTTTGTCAGTGTAAATCAGCCCTACCTCCCATTTTGTAAAAGCTTCACAAGATGCATATCACTGTCTGTTTCATCTGCTCCTGCTGAACGTTTAGACTTTTTCTCCAGTCATCTTTACAAAATGCTACAGTAAATAGCCTTGGATTCAATGGAATCATTTGAAATTACTGTTTTTGCATATCAAACACAGTCGAACAGCAGTAATTTCCTATGGCTCATGCTATGTGTTTGTGTTTCTAGAGGATGCACTCCTTGAAGAAGAAGCGTTGCACCAAGGTTTTGTGCAGTTTTTATTATCACAGCTATGACTGCACTACCCCCATAAACGATGTGCCCGTTTAGACCAGGCTCATTTCCCTATGCCTTCGACAATAGCAAAGCTTTCAATCTTTTTAATTTCTACTGGAAAATTATACCTCGGTGTTTTGATTTGCTTTTCTTTCATTATTATTAAGGAGGTTGAACATCTTTTCATATGCATATCGCACCCATGGATTTTAAAACAACATTTGATTCTCCCCCAATTCTCCAAATACACTTCTATTTACAGTACGAGAATCAAACCAGTTTTTGTAAAAGAATTGAAGAATAATTGCCTGCCATTAAAAGAACGTTCAGGAAGCTGGAATGGATTCTTTTTCTGCCTTCAAATTTCTATTTGTATCTGTTACTGGGCACAGAGACATGTATTGTTTTGGCCCAGAGTGAGCTCCCTTAACCTCAGTTTTCTGTTTTCTGAATTTAAATCACTTGGAAAACCCGCTGGGCTTTGGATCTGAGGAGCAGCCGCGGACGCTGGGCTCTCAGCAAGGCAGTCTGGGCCGCCATGTGGCCAGCCCACCAGCAGGGGGCCTCTCCCGCTCTGACGGGTCCCCAGCCTGACTCCCTCTTTCCCTGAAGAAGCACCATGTCTTCCCAACACAGAGGCCACGGCTGGCTTCTGCTTAGGCAGGCTAATTTACTGAATTAAAGTCATTTGGCTTCCACCATAGCAATTAGTATGCAAATTACCGGTATATTACCTGCTGAGTGATCAATTGCACTGACAAGCTTAATATTCACAGATTCAACACGCCGGCATGGAGAATTTCTCTATTTTCCAGTAGTAGCAGACCAGGGCGATTCATCGCCGTATTGAACCGTTACACATTGAATCAGCAGCTGAAAAAGCATTTTTCAAAGCATTTTGTTATGCATTTATTGCTTTCAGCAAGCAGTAAAGCAGAACATTAAGTAAGCAGTGGGTCTCAGAGTGTTAACTGGCCGGTGAGCCTGTTGAAGACCACAACCGTTCTTTAGTAACTTAGAAAAAGAGAACCATAACCAAGGTAGACCTGTGCTATAGTACAACTACTGAGTCCTTGTCAACCTCAGAACCACATAGTTTCTACTTTGGGTTCCCTTAACAAGAGTGCTGAATCTCTCTCTCTCTCTCTCTCTCTCTCTCTCTCTCTCTCTCTCTCTCTCTCTCTCATCTATCTTTCTCTCTCTCTCTCTCTGCTTCTCCTCTCTCTGTGTAACTCTTTCAAATAAATAAATCTTAAAAAAAAAAGAGTGATGAAACATTAACTCCCAAATGTGGTTCAAACTGACGTTGTTTATGGATGGAAATTGGATCCAGCCTTGGTCAATTGTCACGAAGGCGTTCCGCTCTGGTGACTTGAACATGGGGCGTTTACCCGCGAGCCCACATTTGCCCAATTTTGAGTAAGCACGTTATTGAACCTGCCACTCGAGGAAGGGGTAGAGCAAGTCCGCGTGAGAGTGGACAGGGTCAGACCTCTCATCCCACCGGCCGTCTTTCTTCCTCTCTTCATCCGAGACGTAAACCGAGCCCACGTTCTGCGCCTGGTCCTTGAGATGCACCTGTCCTCAGGACAGTCGACGGACGGTTAGAGTCAAAGTCCCTTAGCTCAGTGCCTGCTGGTGCAATGCACAGTGAGTGCTTCTCCCTGAAGGGCCCTGGGGACCCTGCTGGCCCCTGACCCACATCCAGCCCCCGAAGTCCCCGGAGAGGTAACGAGACTCCTGAACTCCTTCCTCCAGATGCTTCCTGCATGCTCCCACCAGACATAACTGCCTCTGCTTTAAGAGTCTAACGTTGCTGACACAGTGGTCAAAGGGCCTGGGTATTGGTCACCTAAGCAAGGAGATCTGAGGAAGAGAGGAGACATGGTTAACAGGAATGAACTGTAAATAAACCAGGTGGCTGATGCCTTGTGCTTGGTACTTGACCTTGAAAAGTACTAGGTTTGTCAAGAGGATACTATGCTTTTTTTAAAAAAAAATTATTTATTTATTTGACAGTCAGAGTTACAGAGAGAGAGAGAGAGAGAGAGAGAGAGAGAGAGAGGTGTTCCATCCGCTGGTTCACTCCCCAGATGGCCACAACAGCCAGAACTTTGCCGATCCAAAGCCAGGAGCCAGGAGCTTCTTCCGGGTCTCCCACGTGGGTGCAGGGGCCCAAAGACTTGGGCCATCTTCCACTGCTTTCCCAGGCCATAGCAGAGAGCTGGATCAGAAGTGGAACAGCCAGGACTCAAACTGACCCTCATGTAGGATGCTGGCACTGCAGGAGGCGGCTTTACCTCTAAGCCACAGTGCCAACCCTGAGAATACCCCCTCCTTAAAACCTAAATAGTCCCCTGTGAAGAAGAGAGAGGCGGGGCTAAAGCCCATGTGGCTGCCACTGCCTGGGCCCAGGGGTGCTCAGAGTTGAGCCTGCGACAGTCAGCCTGCTCCTGGCTTCCCTCTTCCGTCTTTCTTTTGGAGCCCGGACTCATTTTCTTTGCAAGGAGCCTTCCTGGAGAGTGAGCTCAGGGGAAGTAGAAGGAGACAGCTCAGCCCGTGTAGGGACCCAGTAAAAGATGTCCCCCTCCCGCTCCCCGATGGCACAATGCTGCCTGCAGCAAACCCTGCAAGAAGCAAGGACCCGAGCTCTCCAGGGGCCACACCAGCCTGTCTGGGGGTCCTTCCTTCATTCAGCAAGGATTGACGGGGGCAGAGGGTGTTGCTGGCACGGTCACCTACCCAAATTTGTCACTTAAGTGTCAGTATAAAATCCTGTGCTTTATTTAAAAACGTATTTTTTTACAATTCTTTTTTTTTTTTTTTTGACAGGCAGAGTGGACAGTGAGAGAGAGACAGAGAGAAAGGTCTTCCTTTGCCGTTGGTTCACCCTCCAATGGCCGCCGCAGCCGGCGCGCTGCGGCCGGCGCACCGCGCTGATCTGATGGCAGGAGCCAGGTGCTTCTCCTGGTCTCCCATGGGGTGCAGGGCCCAAGCACTTGGGCCATCCTCCACTGCACTCCCTGGCCACAGCAGAGAGCTGGCCTGGAAGAGGGGCAACCGGGACAGGATCGGTGCCCCGACCGGGACTAGAACCCGGTGTGCTGGCGCCGCAAGGCGGAGGATTAGCCTAGTGAGCCGCGGCGCCGGCCTAAAAACGCATTTTTAAAAAAAACACTAGAGGGGCCAGCGCTGTGGCACAGCAGGTTAAAGCCCTGGCCTGAAGCGCCGGCATCCTATATAGGCACCATTTCCAAGACCCGGCTGCTCCACTTCCTGTGCTATGGCCTGAGAAAGCAGTGGAAGATGGTCCAAGTCCTTGGGCCCCTGCACCCATGTGGGAGACCGGGAAGAAGTTCCTGGCTCCTGGCTTCGGATTGGTGCAGCTCTAGCTGTTGCAGCCAATTGGGGAGTGAACCAGCCGATGGAAGACTTCTCTATCTCTCTCTGTCTCTGCCTCTCCTCTCTCTGTGTAACTCTTTCAAGTAAAATAAATAAATCTTTCAAAAAATATATAAATAAATAAATAGATAAAAAACCACTAGATTATTACTGCCAACTTTAATGTACAGGCACCAAACCATTGCTCATCAATGATCAGGCTTTCTTTCTGTGTGTTAAAATATGTATGTATTTATTTATTTATTTAAAGCCAGAGTTACAGAGAGTGAAGGAGAGGCAGAGAGAGAGCTTCCATCTGCTGGTTCACTCCCCAAATGGTTGCAAGGGCCAGGGCTAGACCAGGCCAAAGCCAAGAGTTTCATCCAGGTCTCTCACATGGGTGCAGGGGCACAAGCACTTGGGCCATCTTCTACTGCCTCCCAGGTGCATCAGCAGGGAGCTGGATCAGAAGCAGAGTAGCTGGGGTTTGAACCGGTGCTCAGATGTGGGAAGCCAGAATTGCAAGCATCAGTTTGACTCAACACACCACAGTGCTAGCCCCTGCTTTCAGTTTTTAAAGGGGCCTCCATCCTGCCTTGCACAATGGCTGAGCTAATTTGCATTCCTACTGACAGCACACATGCTCCCTTTGTCTTTTCCAGAGTAGCCATCCTGACAGGTGTGAGGTGGCATCTTGTGGTGGCTTCATTCTGCACTTCCCGGCTGAGTAGTGTGATGTGGAGCGTGTTCTTCTATGCCTGTTAGCCTTGTTTCCTTTCATGAAATGTCTACTCAGGCCCTTTGCCCATTTTTTTAACCTGGTTACTTGCTTTCCTGCTCTGGAGTTGAGTCCTTAATACCCATAAGTGAGGGTACTTCATTCATGGGAAATGAAATTTTTTTTAAAAAAAAGTTTATTTTGGTGCAAAAATTTTTGAAATCCAAGGCCACTCGTGCTTTGGGTAAAAACCACTTATCAGGTGTATGATTGGCAAGCATTTCCTCCCTTCTGCTGATGGTTTCCTTTGCTGTGCAGAAGCTCTTAAGTCAGATGTTATGTTTTGCTTTGCTGCCTGTGCTTTGGGGAAGGTCTTATCCAATGTTATGAAGTCTTTCCCATCGTCTTCTTGTAGTTTACAGCTTCAAGAACAAGTTCTCTTTATACATTCATTATGAAAATAATATTTGAGGGGCTGGGGCTGGGGCATAGCAGGTAAAGCTGCCACCAGCAGTGCCGGCATCCCATATGGATGCCAGTTTGAGTCCCAGCTGCTCCACTTCCAACCCAACTCCCTGCTAATGCACCTGGGAAAGCAGTAGAGGATGGCCCAAGTCCTTGGGCCCCTGCACCCATGTGGGAGACCGGGAAGAAGCTCCTGGCTCCTGGCTTTGGATCGGCTCAGCTCTGCCCATTGCAGCTATTTGGGGAGTGAACCAACAGATGGAAGATCTCTCTCTCTCTCTCTCTCTCTCTCTCTCTCTCTCTCTCTCTGCCTCTGCCTCTCTGTAACTGTACCTCTCAAATAAAAAAATTAAATATATATATATATATATATATATATATATATATATATTTGAGGAGCTGCTATGTGGGTTTTAGGGAGTAAATATGTGAGCAAGACATGAAGGACGCACGGGGGGCCCCAGAACCGACGCCAGCCGTGCCACTCTTGGCTGGATGACTTTCATGAAGGGCTCTCTCTGTGCTTTGCCACAGTTGCCTGTCTGTCCAGCAGCAGAAACCAAACACATCTTAGAGGATGTCACGAAGTTCCCACTGTGAGAGCTTGGAGTGGCACCTGTCACATGGTGCACATTCTCCACTCTCAGCTGTCTCCAGCTGTTCTTACTTACAGACCCCGCAAACATGGGTCCCACGTCCACAGATTCCATTAACTGTAGATGGAAAACATTCCAAAAAATGCATTGGCATCGACTGTGGACCCTCCTTTCCTTGTCATGACTCCCTAAACAATACAGCGTAATAGCCACTTACAGATCATTTACCTTGAATAAGATATTGTAAGTAATGCAAAAATGATTTAAGCATATGGGAGGGGGCCAGCACTGAGGTGCAGTAGGTTAATCCTCTGCCTGCAGTACCGGCATCCCATATGGGCGCTGGTTCTAGTCCTGACTGCTCCTCTTCCGATCCAGTTCTCTGCTGTGGCCTGGGAAACAGTAGAAGATGGCCCAAGTCCTTGGGCCTCTGCATCCACGTGGAAGACGCAGAGGAGGCTCCTGGCTCCTGGCTTCAGATCGGTGCAGCTCCGGCCATTGCAACCATCTGGGGAGTGAACCAGTGGATGGAAGATCTCTCTCTCTCTCTACCTCTGCCTCTCTGTAACTCTGCCTTTCAAATGAATAAATCTTAAAGAGAGAGAGAGAGAGAGACAGAGAGAGAGAGAGAGACAAAGAGGGAGAGCTTCAGTCTGGTGCTCACTCCCCAGATGCTCCACAGCAGCCCAAGCTGGGAGCCAGGAACCCAGTCCTGGTTAGCAGGGATCAAATTACCTGAACCACACCTCTGGCTCCCAAGATCTGCATTAACAGGAAGCTGGAGACAGGAGCCAGAGTCAGGAATCAAATCCAAGCACTTCAGGTGGAATATGGACGTCTTAACCTCCAAGAAAAATGCCAGCTCCCCAGCGACCTTCTCATGGCAGTTCCAGTGGACACCGTCCCCTATCTCACAGGACTTTTCCACAGCCTTGGACATGCTGCTCTCACCATCACCACTTGGACCTTTTCCTTACCCTAAAAGCAACCCACCCACAGCACACACATGAACTCCGTCTCCCAGTGCTGTCAGAGTGATTACAAAACACTTACAAAGCACATAGGTGGGGGCCGGCGTTGTGGCGTGGCAGGTATAGCTGCTGCCTGCAGTGCCGGCATCCCATATGGGCACTGATTCGAGTCTTGACTGCTACACTTCCAATCCAGCTCTCTGCTATGGCCTAGGAAAGCAGAAGGAGATGGTCCAAGTCCTTGGGCCCCTGAACCGGTGTGGGAGACCTGGAAGAAGCTCCTGGCTCCTGGCTTTGGATAGGCGAAGCTCTGGCTGTTGTGGAGTGAACCATTGGATGGAAGACCTCTCTCTCTCTCTCTCTCTCTCTCCTTCTGCCTCTCTGTGACTCTTTCAAATAAGTAAATAAATCTTAAAAAATAAAAGATGACAAAAGTTAATAGTTATTAAAAAGCACATATGTGACACTGCCTCTCATCTACTTTACTGCCAGAATGAAGTATAACCCACCCAGTGTGGGCTGCGGGGTCCCCTCAGGAATACCGGTTAACTGTGAGATAATGCAGGAATGCATAAATCTTAGACCAGTGCCTCCGCATTTATAAATTTCACTTAAGCCCTGCAAAAACCCCATGAGCTCTGGGCTGCTATCTGCATCTGATCATGACATGGGCTCTGTTAAATTCTTGAGCTCCCCTTGACACTGCTTCTGAGTGTCCCCTGTACTTGACCTCTGCACCCGCAGGTCCTCCTTGGCCTCATGCTTCCCTCCCACATAAGCCCCTCCGCCTGGAAATCATCAGATGTGTCTGAAATGCCAGCCCCTGATCGTCTTCCCTGGGAAGCCTTGTTAATCCGCCTGGACTCTTGGTGTCCCCCCCTCCCCCCCGTGCCCTCTCTGCACCACGTTGATGACTTTAGCGTTTGCCACGTGCTGAGTTCGTCACAGCCCCCCGACTAAACTCTGCTCTCCATCAAGCAGAGAGCTGCACGTGTGAGTTCTGCATCGGGTCCAAATGTATGCAGAAGACTCAAGTTCCTGCGGTGCTAGCCAGAAAGCCCTGATGGACATAAAACTCACTCTCTCCTATGGGGCTCCTGAAGAGCAGTTGCCGCAAGAGAGCTGTGATGAACCGAACTCCTGAAAAAGAGACCCGCATAGGAAAGCAGCGAGCTGCGGCCGCTCCCTGGGGTACTGGCCAGAGGAAAGGCCTGCCAGAGACTGAGACTTCACTGGGTCACAAAAGTGTTTGATGTGGGGCCGGCGCTGTGGCATAGCAGGTTAAGTTGCTGCCTGAAGCACCAGCATCCTATATGGTGCCATTTTGAGTCTCTGCTGCTCCACTTCCAGTCCAGCTCTCTGCTATGGCCAGGGATAGCAGTAGCAGATGGCCCAAGTGCTTGGGACCCTGCACCCATGTGGAAAACCTAGAGGAAGCTCCTGGCTCCTGGCTTCAGATCAGCACAGCTCCGGCCATTGCGGTCAACTGGGAGTGAACCAGCAGATAGAAGACCTCTCCCTCTCTCTCTCTGCCTCTCTTTCTCTCTCTGTGTAACTCTGACTTTCAAATAAATAAATAAATCTTTTTTTAAAAAAAAGTGTTTGATGAAATCAAAGCAAAATTCTTTTGAAATCAGACTTTTCAAAATCCATGAAGGAGTTAAAAAAGCATTTACAAGCCACCTCTTACAGATCAATGATATTACATTAACAGTGAAATGGTAAATCTCCCTCCTGGTTAAAAATAAATCACAAAAGCTTGCTGTCACCATATTTATACAACATTGTACTAGAAGCCACAGCCAAGGCAATAAAGCAAGAAAAATAAATACAGGAGGGGCCGGCGCCATGGCTCACTTGGCTAATCTTCCGCCTGCGGCGCCGGCATCCCATATGGAAGCCGGGTTCTAGTCCCGATTGCCCCTCTTCCAGTCCAGCTCTCTGCTATGGCCTGGGAGAGCAGTGGAGGATGGCCCAAGTGCTTGGGCCCTGCACCCGCATGGGAGACCAGGAAGAAGCACCTGGCTCCTGGCTTTGGATCGGCGCAGCTCCGGCCATGGCGGCCATTTGAGGGGTGAAACAACCTTTCTCTCTGTCTCTCTCTCTCGCTGTCTATAACTCTACCTGTCAAATAAAAAAAAGAAAGAAAAAGAAATAAAGGCATAGAAAGTAAAAAGAAAAGGCTAAATAGCCTTTATTCATATACAACATGGTTATATACATAGGGTTCTCTAATTCCTCAAAGGAAAAAAATGGGCCATTAGACCTAACAAATAAAATCATATTTTATACACTGACTAAATACACAAGGGGTGTGTGTGTGTGTGTGGTGTGTGTGTGTGTGCATTCAGGTTGGAAGACGCTTTAGTGTAATCTGTCAACAGCCCCCAGATTGGTCTATAGGTTTGATGTATTTCCCATTAAAATCCCAGAAGCCTTTGTTGTAGACATTGACAAACTGAAATTAAAATTTAAACAGAAATATGAAGAATGTGGAATAGGCAAAACAATCCTGAAAATGAACAAAGGGCATATACTACTAGATTTTAAATTTTTTTTTTTTATTTTTGACAGGCAGAGTGGACAGTAGAGGGAGACAGAGAGAAAGGTCTTCCTTTTTGCCGTTGGTTCACCCTCCAATGGCCGCCGCACCGCGCTGATCTGATGGCAGGAGCCAGGTGCTTCTCCTGGTCTCCCATGGGGTGCAGGGCCCAAGCACTTGGGCCATCCTCCACTGCACTCCCTGACCACAGCAGAGAGCTGGCCTGGAAGAGGAGCAACCAGGACAGGATCGGTGCCCCGACCAGGACTAGAACCCGGTGTGCCGGCGCCGCAAGGCGGAGGGTTAGACTGTTAAGCCACGGCGCTGGCCAAGATTTTAAAATTTATCATACAGAAAGAGTAATTAACAAAGCTTGGTGAAACATACATATAAATGGATTACTTCAGCTAAAATCCAGAAATAGACTCACATGTTTTTTATGAAGTGTCAATGCACTTTAATGAGGGAAAGACTTTTCAACAACTGCTTCCAGAACAACTGAATATCCATATGAAGACAATGAGCATTAATCACCCCAAACACACACACACACACACACACACACCTCACACTGGACACAAGAGCTCTTCAAGACAGAGTGCAAGCCCAACATAAAAGCAAACACTAGAAACCTCCTAGAATAAAACCTTGGAAAGTTTCCTAGGAAAGTTATGAGGGTATATATTTTCAACATCAAATTAACGAATTCAAAAAACACCTCAGCCATCAAATAAACACTGATAAACTTGATTTCTGTACATCCAAAGTTACCAATCTTGAAAGAAAATATTTTACAAGTATTTATATATCCCATGAAAGATTGATATATGAAATAATTACTACAAACTGGTAATAAAATGACAAGCCACCTAATAAAAATGTCAAAAGACTTGGACAGAGACTTCACAAAAGAATATGAAGTGATTCCAAGCATGTAACAAGATGACAATATCATTAGCCAGTGTGAAATGCAAATTAAAACCACCGTGGTATACACCATACATACATTTGAATGGCTAAGTTTTAAAAGACTGACCATATCAATGGTCACTGCTAGTAGCCATTTAAAATGGTACAGTCATATTAGGAACCAGTTGGCAGTTTCTTTTCAATATAACCCCAGCTATGACCCAGCTACTCCACTTCTGGAAACACACACAAGAGAAGTAAGAATAGATGTCCACAAAAAGACTTGCATGGGAATATTTATTGTCACTTGATTCATATAGTAAAAAATTTAAAAACAATTCCAACAGTGTCCTAGTAGGAAAATGGATAAACAGATTGTGGTAAATTTATACAATGGACTTTTACTCAGCAATCAAAAGGAACTTCTGATACACGCAATATGAACAGATCTCAAAAACGTTCTGTTGAAATGAAAGAAGCTAGACACAAGGCAAATACGTCCTGTAGGAACAGGCAAAGCTAAGCTACAGGAAAGAAATCAGGGTATGGGGGTTACCTAGAAGGGATGATAATGGTATTCTGTCTGGTTTAGGGTGTGGGGTTCAGGGACATACACACTTGTCACAGCTCACAGAACTGCACACCTAAGAGCCATGCATTTCTGTGTATGTAATTACAACCCAATACAAATTCTAAAATTAAAAAGTGTGAGTGAGCAATGCACAAACAACAAAATCTCATTCTGAGCAGGCATAAGCAGGCGGGACCTTGTCAAGACACGCAAGTGTGTGGACGAGACTCGAGAGAAGGAATGAAAGTGGCGAGGATCGCCCGTCTGAGTGGGGAGGGCAGAGGATGGCATAAGCCAAAGAAGGACGATGTGAGAATTCACCTGTGACATCCTACCGCCTCCCTCCCACAAGCAATCAAAGCCCACAGCACATCAAGAGACACGAAGGGGCCAGTGCTGTGGCTCAACAGGCTAATCCTCCGCCTAGCGGCACTGGCACACCGGGTTCTATTCCCGGCCAGGGCGCCAGATTCTGTCCCGGTTGCCCCTCTTCCAGGCCAGCTCTCTGCTGTGGCCCAGGAGTGCAGTGGAGGATGGTCCAAGTCTTGGGCCCTGCACCCCATGGGAGACCAGGAGAAGCACCTGGCTCCTGCCATCGGATCAGTGCAGTGCGCCGGATGCAGCGCGCCAGCCGCGGCGGCCATTGGAGGGTGAACCAACGGCAAAGGAAGACCTTTCTCTCTGTCTCTCTCTCACACTGTCCACTCTGCCTGTCAAAAAAAGAGAGAGAGAGAGAGAGAGAGAGAGAGAGAGAGAGAGAGAGAGAGAGAGAGAGACACGAAGGGACAGGCTCACGTCAACAGCAAACATTACTGACCACGTGCACAGATTGGCAGCTGAGGGTATCTGGGCTGTTAGTGCTTCCTACATATCCCACTAGGGGCTGCAGCCTGTGGCTGGCCTGCCCTAAGGACAGGATGGGGAGCTACCTTCTTCCCTCCAAGGAAGGAAATATCTGCACTACATACACTGGCTCCTGAGATGTTGTCTCAACCTAGCATAAGGTGGGATTGAGATCAGTGGTTGAATCTTTATGTCAAGTCCATGCACCCAAAACTTCATGTCCTCAGGAGTATAGGTTAGTTTTCAAATGTTTTGGGACCTGATTTCAGGTCTTGCCAGTTCTAAAATGAAATTCAGTCACTGCTGAGATCTAAGACGGAATCCAGGAGCCATTGTGGCACAGCAGGTTAAGCCACCACCTATGAGGACAGTTTCTCACATAGGCGCCAGTTCAAGTCCCGGCTGCTCCACTTCAGATCCAGCTCCCTCCTAACATACCCGGGAAAGCAGCAGAAAATGGCCCAAGTACTTGGGACCCTGCCACTTCCAAGGGAGACCCTGGATGGAGTTCCAGGCTCCTGGCTTTGGCCTGGCCCCGCCCCAGTCATTGTGGTCATTTGGGAGTGAGCCAACACAACAGATGGGTCATCTCTCTCTGTCTCTGTAATTCTGCCTTTCAAATAACTAAACAAATGTTAGAGAAAAAAAAAAAAAAAAGGTGGAGTCCAGGTCTCTCTGAACACCCTCAGCCTGATGAGGGTGTTGTTCCGGGGGTGATAAGAGACCCCCAGATAACAGTAACCCAGACCATCGGAAGGAGGTAGCTCACAGGAGTGATAATGGTGAAAATCACAGCGAGGAGAAAAGTGTCCTATTTCCCTATCTTTACATGTAGACCAAGCACAACTCTCAACAACTTAAAAGAAATAAATGGTGGATATACAAGGGCATGTTAACAAGCTCATGGGGAAAAAATGGTATTAAAAGAGAAGTTTATCTTGCTGCAAAAAAATTTTGAAATCCATGTACAGCTTGTTCATAGCAAGCACTCTCCATGAAGTGGGAGGAGCCTTCATACGCTGGGGACAAAATCACGAACAAGCTTCCCTAATGGTTTTTGCAGACAGCTTAACTTTCTTTGGAAGGGTTTCTGTCCCTAGGTCCTGCCCGGCCTACCTGCTGTGTCACTGATGGGAGAGACTGGAAGGTGAGAGGAATATTTTCACTTTCTCTGCTTCGCCCAGGGGTTGCATTACAGTCACGTGGTTCTGCAACTGTGGAACCAGAGGATTGATATTTTTAGCAGGAACTTGCGAAGAGGTCCAAAGTGGCAGCTGCAAAAGTGTAGGACTGGTAGTCAGTTCCTTTTCTGGTGCTCTTCCTCTGCGAGTGTTAACTGGCTAAGCAGTCTTGTCTCTGTTTGTTCACGGGGAAGGAGAGGAGCAGGTTACCGTGGATGGCTGGGAAGTCAGCTGCCCGAGCTACACATCCACTCGGCCTTGAACCACAGCCATTTCTTCTTTCGTCAAATGCACTCTGTCAGGGCTTATGGAAGGGAACCTTCAGATTTCAAAATACATGTCCTAAGAATAGCATAGTCATTCCCCGGAAATTTTTACAAAAGCAAAAAAAAAAAAAAAAAAAAAAAAAAAAACTCACATTTTTTTAGCACCTGAAGAAAAGACAGGAACTTTCTGTTTCTTTGTCTAACAGTGGGTACTGCAGTCTGCCCTGATGTGAATGAAGGTGATTCTCAGAAATGGACAGACGTCACCTGAGCACCCATTCCATGCCCGGGGCTTCGCTAGCAAGGCCCACCGAGTCACGGTAAGGCAGGACGTGGCTACCTCACCGCAGCGGGCAGGAGCAGACAGCCCTCAACATCAGCCCGTTCACTGATTTTAGCCGGGACCATCGAATTCTTCCATTTGCCCCATAGCCCATCAACAGCTGAACTCTGTGGACTCGCCTTGGAGAACACAGGATGTACTCACACCCACACTGTACCTTAGCTGGAGCTAGAAAGAAAGAGCTCCCGATGACAGGAGGAATCAGAGGGACAAACAGGAAGACCTGTCCCTGCGTGCAGGAGCAGGGAGGTTCAGTCCATCTAAGGGTGTATCAAAGCAAGGCCATCTTCCTTCATTTCCTGTCCCAGTCGGTTTCCTGTTGCTGTGACCCAACCTCTGACTGGGTGATTGACAAGTTCCAAAGACTGCGAAGCTCACGGTTGGGCGACAGCGTGTGGTAAACCCTTCTTGCTGGATGGGACAGTCAGCAGAGTTGAGGCGGGGAAGCACATCACACAGCCGGGGGACCAGGAGTCCTCCCCCGGGTCTCTCCTCTTACAAAGCCACAGTTCCACTGGGTTAGAGCCCCACCTGTGACTTCCCCATTGTCTCACCTCCAAATACCATAATTCGATTGAGTTCCCACCCTCTTAAAAACCTTACACTGAAGATTAAATTTCAACGTGCGTTTTGGTGGGGACATTGAATGAAACCATGACAATTCCCGTGTTGGGTTCTGGGACTAGACAGCAGACTAGTGGGCTGATGTTGAAGGCTGTCCTGCTGCTGCTTGCTGCGGTGAGATATCTATGTCCCTGCCTTCCTGTGACTCAGTGGGCCTCGCTAATGGAGCACTAGGCATGGTCACACAGACAGAGCTCTGCTTGATCTTGTCAGCAACCTCCAGTTTCTGTATGGCACGAAGGTGGAACTAAGGGTTGGCTGTGAGACCCACCATGGGAGGACAAACCGACCTTCGAGCTAAGGCTGAGCTGAACCACCAGGCCAGGGGACTGGATGGAGAACTCGACTCTGACTTCTGGGAGGGCTGAAAGTTGAGCCATCAGAGGGGAAAGCTCTCTTCTTTCTGGCCGCACCCACAAGCTGCAGGAACAGGTCACAAGTACTGGTCACACCCTGTACCTCTGGGGGCCACCAGGGCACCCAAAGACCTGAAAACCAATGTTCCCAGGACATCACTTTAGAGAGCAATCGAGACTGAGCCGGGACAACAGAACAAGCACAAGGTCAAGGGCTGTCTTCGCACAAGGCTGCGATGACATTGCTGGTCCCCCTCCCTCCAGCTGGGTGACACCTTGGGGCAAGAAGCAGAAAATAAAAGCTACTTCTGGAGACGGATTGTTTTGATTTGAATGATAGTATTTCCGTAATAAATTGTTGTTTAAATTATTGCGTCAGACTCAAGTTAAGAGTGTAAGGATGTGGTAGAAAATCAAAGTAGCTAAGCTTTGTTGAGCTGTTCATGCCAGCAAATGGAAGCCCTCTCGTCTCCCCACTCAGCTGAGCTGTCCTGTATATTAAAGGTCGCAAACATCCAGGTAGCATAAGGTCCACTTGCCAATCACCTGTGTTCCCAGGATACTAGTAATATGTCCCATATCTCATTTCTCCATTTCAACAGTGTCTACATAGCTTGGAACACCTGTTTTAAAATCATATCCAGGTCAGCGCCGTGGCTCAACAGGCTAATCCTCCACCTGCGGCGCCAGCACACCGGGTTCTAGTCCTGGTTGGGGCGCCGGATTCTGTCCCGGTTGCCCCTCTTCCAGGCCAGCTCTCTGCTATGGCCCGGGAGTGCAGTGGAGGATGGCCCAAGTGCTTGGGCCCTGCACTCCATGGGAGACCAGGAGAGGCACCTGGCTCCTGGCTTCGGATCAGTGCGATGTGCCGGCCGCAGCGTGCCAGCTGCGGCGGCCACTGGAGGGTGAACCAACGGCAAAAGGAAGACCTTTCTCTCTGTCTCTCTCTCTCACTGTCCACTCTGTCTGTCAAAAAAAAAATCATATCCAAATCTGAGAAGTAATGATGTAGCATGTTTTACCACTAGGCCAAAGGTTTCTCGATGATTCAAAAGGAAATGAAACAAAAGGCAGAGTATAAAGTGGAAGACCCTACAGAATCACTAACTTCCATTTTATTTCTGTCTTCTTTGTAAAATGAAGCAGCTATTCCGCTTGGAAAAGCTATGACAGAAATGATATGTGCCTTACAATGTCTTCAAGTATTCTTATCAAAAACAAAACAACAAAAGAGGGCAGGCATTTTCCCCAGCAGTTAAGATGCCAATTAAGTCTGCATCTCTGGGTTCAAATATTGTCCTGTGTTCTGGTTCCAACTTCCTGATAACTCAGATCCTAGGAGGTAACAGTTTGTGGCTCCAGTGGCTGGGGTCCCTGTCACCACCCGGGAGGCCTGGATTGAGTTCTAATCACTGTCCTGACCTTTCAAGAGTCTTGATAAATGGGAAAATTGCCCAAAAAGCTAAGCATGCACACATACAGAAGAAATAGTCAAAGAAGAGGAGACTTGGATTTCATTCAAGAGCTGCTCTTTGATATTGAGTCCTCTGCATGTCTCTGCCAATCGCTTCTCGGCCTTTTGGCTAAGATCAAGTGCATGTCTCTGCCACAAAACGTCAGCAACAACTATATCAGTACTGAAGACAGCATAGCATCAAGTTCAAGAGAACTGCCTTGGAATCCAGGCTCCCTAGGCAAGTGTCCACTTGCTCAAGCCCCAGCCCATTCACAGTGTGGAGCCAAGCCTATCGACTGTCTCGTTGGACTGATGTGAGGACCAGAGAAGATGCAAAAGACGTGAAGCATTTAGCACGTCGCCTTGCCCCTCGTGAGCACTCAACAGGTAATAACTATATATAGCTATGTACACACACGGTGGCTTAGCAAGAGTGTGTGTGAAAATGACTTGAGGTTTTAATAGAATCCAAGTTCAACACGAGCCAGTGATCTGATGTGGCCTCCAAAAATAACTGACTAGACCTCAGCTGTCTTTTAAGAGCCACAGAAGCCTGAGTAAGTGGAGTGACAACTCTTGCTGGATTCCGTATGGTCAGACCACAGTGGGAGCCCTGTGTCCTGCTCCCAGTAGCTCCCCATTAGGGCAGACCTTGGTAAAACGAAACCCACACAACTAGGAAGCCTAAGACAACAAGAGCACTTAAAACCACGGCCTACAAAGAACTGGAGTGTTTATCCTGCAGGGAATACTTGAGGGCATCCTAACAGCTGTCTCAAATATTTTTAGGACAGTCACATGGGAGAGGAATTAGTGTTCAATGTGGAGCCAAATTGATATTAAAAAAACCTTTCTACATAGGAAATGCCAGGGGTTTGGAAGAGGCGCTAATTGAAAATACAAACTATAATGCTTAAATAAGAGGTTTCACTCTATGTTGAAAAACTGTGGTTCAGGCTGGCACTGCGGCTCACTAGGCTAATCCTTCGCCTAGAGGAGGCACTCCAGGTTCTAGTCCCGGTTGGGACACCGGATTCTATCCCGGTTGCTCCTCTTCCAGTCCAGCTCTCTGCTGTGGCCCGGGAGTGCAGTGGAGGATGGCCCAAGTGCTTGGGCCCTGCACCCCATGGGAGACCAGGATAGGCACCTGGCTCCTGGCTTTGAATAGGCACAGCGCTGGCCATAGCGGCCATTTGAGGGGTGAACCAACAGAAGGAAGACCTTTCTCTCTGTCTCTCTCTCTCACTGTCTTAACTCTGCCTGTCAAAAAAAGAAAAGAAAAAAAGAAAAACTGTGGTTCAGCCTTGAGCCATTTTTGGATCACTGAGCTGGGGGACTTCTGAACAAGCTCTTTCCAGAGATTATGATTGGCCTTGCGATTAGCTTCATACCATCACCATCTCATTCCCAGGGAGTAAAGTTAAATGAAAGAAATGCCTTGCTCCTGTTCGTTGCTCCTTTTTCCGAGGGGAGATGAGGACTCACCACGCCCATTTTTCTCTCTCTTCGCATCTGCGCTTACTGAGATCCGTGGGCTATGACACACCTCTTATCTCGGTTCATGATCTCCTTGGCATTGTATGAATACGGGTGACAACTCTGGAGAACATTCTTCCCCACCACCCTGCTCTGTTTAAGCAGCATCTCTATTGATCACTCCTCGTATCACAAATGCAGCACCTTCGAAGCGTGCTAGGAAAGCGTTTGGGGAGAGGAGTGTGCAGCCGACCGTCACGAACCCCAGAGCAGTGCACAGCGACTTCAGCTTCAACGTGCACGGCTTCTGGGAGCCCCTCCCCGCGCCCCACCCCTGCACTGCCCTAGGCCGCTCTGTGTGGCAGAGTAGCCATATGTTTTAGAGAAGCAGAATGAAGTGATCTGTATTCCGGTCACAGTGCAAGGCTCTGATGGAACAGGCTCGGGCTCCTCTCACCTGATCTCTGCATCTAAATGGGAAAAAAAAAGGAATCCCATTCACGATGCAAACAGTACAGAAGCCAGAAACCAGTCTGCCTTATAATCAAAACCAGAAAGCTGTGACTGTAGCTCTGCCCATTTCCAGAGAGCATTGATTCACGGCCGCGGGAGGCGAGGCGGTGCGACATTGGCTCTGCCAGAGGACCACTTTGTCTCAGCGGCAATGGTTTCCGAAGTCCCGGATGAAGCTGACGGTACTGGCTGATTCGGGTTCTTTGTTCTGGCCACATATTTATTTAGGAATAAAAAAAATAATAACTTCAGGCAGAAATTAGGCATTTAGGACAATGACTGCCCAGTGAGATTTATTAGGAATGGGAAATTGGAGTGCTTCCTTGGTTAATACTCTATTTCATAATCACTGTGAACTGCTCAAGATAAATCTTAACACCACAATACTGATTCTGAGCATTTAAAGCGTTCTCTGGGAAATGTCCACAGGGCTTGTTTGTTTTTCCCCCTCTTCCACAAGACGTTATTTGAAGCAAACTTCAAAGGATCCAGCAGTGAGTTTCAGTTATATTTATTATTAGCACCATAATCAGCCCGCAGATTACCAAGAGCAGAGGCAGGGGCTGGCATCCGGTTTCAACGCTGGCTCTTGGAGTGGGTGACAGATTCGGTGAAGATTTTTATCCCAGCCCTTTCTGCTTCGTGTCAGTTCCCTACCAGGGGTTCCCCAAGTTTCAGGCAGTCCTGCTGGCTTCATCCAAGGGAAAAAGTCAACCAGAATATCGTAGCCTTTCATTTTTAAGATGGATTCATGTATGTATGTATGTATGTATTTAAAAGGTAGAGTGGAGGAGGTGGGGATGGGGGGTGGAGAGAGAGAGGGAGAGATCTTCTATTCACAGGTTCACTCCTCAAATACCCGCCACAGCCAGGTGGGGCCAGGCCAAAGCCAGGAGCCAAGAACCAGGTCTCCCATTTGGGTGGCAGGAACCCAAGTACGGGGACCACCACCCGCCTGCTCTTAGGCACATGAGCGAGCAGCTGGATCACAAGCATAGACTCAGAAGCCAGCACTCGGGGCAGGCACTCCAGTAGAGGATGTGAGCGTCCCGAGATATGGCCTCACCCTCTGCACCACAGTACTCACCCCTAGGTTCTCTTTTTAAATGTTGTGTGGGTCCTTACTTACAATGCTACTACTATTTCTTTTGGATTTTGTCTTCAATTTTAAGATTCATTTTTAACACATTGTTCGATCATTCCTAAAATTATCCTAGTTGGGCCGGCACTGTGGTTCAGTGGGTTAACACCCTGGCCTGAAGTGCTGGCATCCCATATGGACGCTGGTTTGAGAACTGGCTGCTCCACTTCCGATCCAGCTCTCTGCTGTGGCCTGGGAAAGCAGTGGAAGATGACCCAAGTGCTTGGTCCCTGCACCCGGGTGGGAGACCCAAAAGCTCCTGGCTCCTGGCTTTGGATTGGGGCAGTTCTGGCTGTTGCATACATCTGGGGAGTGAACCAGCAGATGGAAGACCTCTCTCTCTGCCTCTCCTTCTCTCTTTTTGTAACTTTGACTTTCAAATAAATAAATACTTTAAAAAAATTATCCTAATCAGGAATTTCAGCAGTGACGATTGCTATTGATATAGAGAAAAGTTCTGACACGTGTAGATTGACGCTGTTACTATGAATCGAGAGTCTTGTGGAAATAGGATCGGTGAGTGGGGAGGTAACCATCTTCTGTCAAGGTTTCAAACGATGATCTCCAAGCGTCCTCTCCCAGTTGAACCGGAAACTCTGTCTTCGCCTCCAGCCCCTGGAGGGCCTGTTCCACAAGGAGGGGCTGGAAATGAGCTCTCAGAGAAGGTGCTGCTCATGTGCACAGTGGCGCCCATCAAGTCCTCAGGACTTTAACAACAATCATACAGGCCGGCGCCGCGGCTCACTAGGCTAATGCTTCGCCTGCGGTGCCAGCACCCCAGGTTCTAGTCCCGGTTGGGGCGCCGGATTCTGGCCCAGTTGCTCCTCTTCCAGGCCAGCTCTCTGCTACGGCCCGGGAGGGCAGTGGAGGATGGCCCAGGTCCTTGGGCCCTGCACCCACATGGGAGACCAGGAGGAAGCACCTGGCTCCTGGCTTCAGATCAGCGCCGTGCGCCGGCTGCAGTTGCCATTGCGGGGTGAAACCAACAGAAAAGGAAGACCTTTCTCTCTCTCTCTCACTGTCCACTCTGCCTGTCAAAAAAAAAAAAATCATATAGGCCAGCGCTGTGGCGTAGTGGGTAAAGCTGCCCACTGCCTGCAGTGCCGGCATCCCATATGGGCGCCGGTTTGAGTCCCAGGTGCTCCACTTCCAATCCAGCTCTCTGCTGTGGCCTAGGAGGAAAGCAGTGGAAGATACCCCAAGTCTTTGGGCCCCTACACCCGTGTGGGAGACCCAGAAGAGGCTCCTGGCTTCAGATCAGCACAGTTCCAGCCATTGCGGCCAATTGAGGAGTGAACCTGTGAATGAAGACCTCTCTCTCTCTACCTCTGCTTCTCTCTGTGTGTAACTCTGACTTTCAAATAAATAAATAAGTCTTTAAAAATATAATCATAATGATTTTCTTCATGGTAGAATCATACATTCTTTTTTTTTTAATTTTTTTTTTTTTTTTTTTGACAGGCAGAGTTAGACAGTGAGAGAGAGAGATAGAGAGAAAGGTCTTCCTTCCGTTGGTTCACTCCCCTAATGGCATTGCACTGATCCGGAGCCAGGAGCCAGTGCTTCCTCCTGGTCTCCCATGCCGGTGCAGGGCCCAAGCACTTGGGCCATCCTCCACTGCACTCCCGGGCCACAGCAGAGAGCTGGCCTGGAAGAGGAGCAACCAGGCCAGAATCCAGTGCCCTGACCGGGACTAGAACCAGGAGTGCCGTTGCCACAGGCGAAGGATTAGTCTAGTGAGCCACGGAGCCATCTTACATTCTTTTAATGACCAAGGCCTCATCAGGCCCTGACAGGGTGATGGAACAGAGACAGACATACTGGAATTAACAAGAGAGAAGGATGCGACTTGAGACCGGAGAGGTCTGGGCAGGTCTGATGCTAGTGCCCCACCTGGCTGAAGGCAACTGGACCACGGGTTTCTCTGCAGTCTCCACACAGAAGAGCTTCCCCTAGGCAGTGTCTTCCCAGGGCTCTTTCCAATCTCTCTGCTTTGTAAGCACAGCTAGTGTGGCTGCCATGGCGCCAGGCCCAGCAAACCCTCTCAAACTTGGCTGTGTGGCTGCAGCAAGTATCACAGGTTAGTCACAAAATTCCTGCAGCATGGCTGTCATCCATGGGTTTAAAGTAAGTTGGGGAGCCGGCACTGTGGTGTAGCAGGTAAAGCCATACCGGCATCCCATATGGGCACCGGTTCGAGTCCTGGCTGCCCCACTTCCGATCCAGCTGTCTGCAATGGGCTAGGAAAGCAGTAGGAGATGGCCCAAGTCCTTGGGTCCCTGCACCTGTGTGGGAGACCTAGAAGAAGCTTCTGGCTCCTGGCTTTGGATTGGTGCAGCTCCGACAATTGCAGCCATTTGGGGAGTGAACCAGCGGATAGAAGACCTGTCTCTCTCTGCCTCTCCTCTCTCTGTGTAGTTCGGCCTTTCAAATAAATAAATACATAAATAAATAAAAAACAAAAATAAGTAAGTAAATAAAGTGAGTTGGACATGCTAAAAATATAGATTTCAGCTTTCATTTGCCCGAAGGCAAATTTAGGTGCTTTTTCAGTCTCTCCTTCTCTCTCCCCTCTCTTAAAAATGTTGCTCTTGGCTGGCGCCACGGCTCACTAGGTTAATCCTCCACCTGCGGCGCCAGGACCCAGGCTCCTAGTCCTAGTTGGGGCGCCAGATTTTGTCCTGGTTGCTCCTCTTCCAGTCCAGCTCTCTGCAGTGGCCTGGGAAGGCAGTGGAGGATGGCCCAGGTCCTTGGGCCCTGCACCCTCATGGGAGACCAGGAGAAGCACCTGGCTCCTGGCTTCAGATCAGCGCAGCACCGGCAGTGGCGGCCATTTGAGGGGTGAACCAACAGAAGGAAGACCTTTCTCTCTGTCTCTCTCACTGTCTAACTCTGCCTGTCAAAAAAAAAAAAAATGTTGCTCTTGAGGGGAGAGTGTTCAGAGCATCTGGTTTGAATCCAGCTACTCCACTTCCAATCCAGCTTCCTGCTAATGAACACCTGAGAAGCAGCAGGTGATGACTCAAGAACTTGGGTGCCTGCCACCCATGCGGGAGACCTGGATTGAGTTCCTGGCTCCTGTCTTTGACCTGACCAGCCCTGGCTTTTATGGGCATTTGGGAAGTGAACCAACAGATGAAAGATTCTCTACCCCCCCCCCCCCACTATTTCAAATAAAATTTTTAAAAAAATTTTTTCTTCTTCATTAATTGTTTTCATAAAAAATTATTTATTTACTTAAAAAGGCAGAGTTACAGAGAGGGAGAAGCAAGGGCAGAGAGAAAGAGAAAGCTTCCCCCACTGATTCACTCCCCAAATTGCCGCAATGGCTGGAGCTAGGCCAGTCCAAAGCCAGGAGATAGGAGCTTCGTTCAAGTCTCCCACGTGGATTCAGGGACCCAAGCACTTGAGCCACCCTCTACTGCTTTCCCAGGTGCATTAGCAGGGAGCTAGATCATAAGTGGAGCAGCCGGGACTCAAACCTCAAACCTACGCCCATATGGGATGCCAGCTCTGCAGGTGGTGGCTTAACCCTTGTGCCACAGCACCGGCCCCTTGGGCACTAATCTCAAACTTCACAAGAAAATCTGAGGGGCCTTTTTTCATGGAAACACAGTGTGATCCTTTACATTTGGCCTGTTGTTTGGTTTCAACTGCTATCGCTTCCAAGTTTGGCAATGCAGCTGGAATGCCAGTGGAAGAGTTATTCGATGTCTGAATGTCTGCTGCACCTGAGAGTCAGACTGAGGACTTGGCCCAGGACGATAGTGCTGGGACCCCATTGCTGCCCTTCAGGGGAAGAAAACCAATTCTTTTTCTTTCAAGTTGCTCACAAAGACTGTGGCTAGTGCCCTGGCCACCACCACAGAAGGCAGTGGTCCTTCTGAGCAGAGAGACTTCCTCACTAGTTCATGTAAAAATGCCTGTTGTGAAAGTAATAAAATTGAAGATGTCCTCTTCTGAAGAATTGCACCCAAAACCAACTCAAAACAAGGGATTTGAGTACTTCTTAGGTTACAAAATGTTTCAGAAATCAGATAAGGCTTTGCCAGGCCAGGGAGATGTGAAGGAGAATATTTTAGATCATAACAAAACTTTCTAGGAACAAAAAAGCATTGTTGCGTCTGGCGCCGTGGCTCAACAGGCTAATCCTCCGCCTTATGGCACCGGCACACCGGGTTCTAGTCCAGGTCGGGGCGCCGGATTCTGTCCCAGTTGCCCCTCTTCCAGGCCGGCTCTCTGCTATGGCCCGGAAAGGCAGTGGAGGATGGCCCAAGTCCTTGGGCCCTGCACCTGCATGGGAGACCAGGAGAAGCACCTGGCTCCTGGCTTCAGATCAGCGCGATGAGCCAGCCGCAGCGGCCATTGGAGGGTAAACCAACGGCAAAGGAAGACCTTTCTCTCTGTCTCTCTCTCACTATCCACTCTGCCTGTCCAGAAAAAAAAAAGAAAAAAAAAAGCATTGTTGCACCTCCACCATGTATCTCTGTCACTCTTCTGTCATCGTAGGCCTTCGACCTGGAGCCCACCTGTCACTGTGGCAAGACTAGCATAGCACTGGGTCCAGGCCGAAGTCCACCTAAAGCAGAATTTCTGCTGTTGTGAATTTCCTGTCCACAGGGCAATGCAACTTGGCCAATGGATCCACCCCAACATGAACACCACAAGCATCATGAACAATGTCTCTTCCTTGGTATGCTTATATCTGATTTACCCCATGAAAATTGTTGAAAGATTGACTTATTTATTTGAAAGGCAGAGTGGTAGAGAGAGATGGACAGCCAGAGATCTTTTATACATTGGTTCGCTCCCCAAATGATTGTAATGACTGGGGCTGGGCCAAGCTGAGGCCAGGAGCTAGGAGATCCATCTGGGTCTCCCACATGGGTTGCAGGGGCCCAAGTACCTGGGCCATCTTCCTCTGTCTTCCCACACACATTACCAGGGAGCTGGATGGAAGCAGAGCAGCCAGGACTTGAACCAGCACTCTGATGTGGGATGCCAGCATCGCAAGCTGTATCTTAACCCACTGCACCACAGCACCCGCCTGAAAAATGGAAAATTTAATGGAAACCCTGAGCCCATCTCTGAACAGGATGTTTGCCTGGTATTCTCCGACTCATATTCACAAGCACAATGCTTAGCAAACTGTCTCCAGTCCTAGAAGTACTCAAGATACTGTCCTTGCTGGTGCCATGGCTCACTAGGCTAATCCTCCGCCTGCGGCGCCGGGACCCCAGGTTCTAGTCCCGGTCAGGGCGCCGGATTCTGTCCCGGCTGCCCCTCTTCCAGGCCAGCTCTCTGCTGTGGCCCAGGAAAGCAGTGAAGGATGGCCCAAGTACTTGGGCTCTGTACCGGCATGGGAGACCAGGAGGAAGCACCTGACTCCTGGCTTTGGATCGGAGCAGCGCGCCGGCTGCAACACGCCAGCCATAGCAGCCACTTAGGGGGTGAACCAACAGAAGGAAGACCTTTCTCTCTTTCTCTCTCTCTCACTGTCTAACTCTGCCTGTCAAAAAAAAAAAAAAAAAAAAGACATTGTCCTGCCCATCCCAATGACTGTGAGCTATATGGGGCAGGAGTGCTGGTGCAGCTGCATCAATTTCCACTTCCTCCTTAGGTGAACTGAGCCTCAGACAAGTAAAAGAGGCTTTTCCAGGCCTCTGAGCCTAGCAGATGGTAACGTCAGAACTACCTCTTGGTTGCCTCAACCCCTACAGCTCACTCGGCCTCTGTCTTGGATTTTGATTTTCTCTACAACCTCTGGAGTTCTTTCTGTGTAGAACTAATTGAGCAGACAGAGCTTAAGGAGCCCAGGGATCAAGCCTAGGGTCTGAGAGGACCCACAACCCAAGATCGTGTGAACCAGACAAGATCTGCCCTCTGCTCCCTGTGGCGAACTCTATGCAAGATCATGGATGCCCCTTCTTTCCAAGTTCTGCTTAGCTGGCTTTCTTGTGGGTCACAAGCTCTGCTTTCTTTCTCCAATGTACAAATTTAAACAATTCTGTTGGATGCATCTGGGAGCAGCAGCTCGCGCGTGAGCATGTGGCTCAGCCGAGAACTGGTACCTGGCGCCTTCTTCAGCTTCAAGTGCCCCAGGCAGACGTGAGGATGTGGGAGCCATGCCCCCTCCCCGACCAGCTCCTCTGTGGGAGCCTCCCCTGCCGGGGACACTCTGTGCATGGAGCCCCTGGTTGGCAGAAGGCAGCAGACGGCCATCCTCTGGGCTTGTGTCACGCTGTGTTTTTCAAGCTGGTACTCCTCAGGGGGAAGATGAAACATTGATCCCCTTTCCTAAAGCATAGCTGGAAATGAGTGATGCCAAAGGGCCCAAGTGTGACACCTGCTCGTAAGAGACATCGTCCTGTGAAGAATCTCTTGGCCTGGTTAGCATCCCAGCCCCCAGAGGCCTGGCTTCAACATCAGTGCTACCCAAGGCAATAGCTCAAGAGCTTCTACAGGGCCCATTGGAAAGATTCAGCCTCGTCTGGCTTCTTAGTAATGAAAAGCAAGCAAGCAATGCTGTGAGCCCCAGGGACCCCCCTTAGGAGCCGCATGCTTGTAGGAGAACCCTGGTGGAAGTGGGTACACGATTCATAGTTAATGAGTCAAGCGAGTGCGTATTTGTGAAAGCTGTTCACATCCCCACGCTTTTTCCCATCCATCAGGCACTAAGCAGGGCAAGGGTGGGAAAGGCACAAGACCAGAGCCATCCCACAGCTGGGCTTTCCGGCTGGTACACAACTCGCCCCAAACAGCCTTAGTCCTAGAACTGACCCGCCTTGTACATGACAGGCTGCTGTGGCTTGTGTGTGTGTGTGTGTGTGGTTTATGTTTTGTTTTTTGCCAGATTTTTCATATTTTGTCAAATTATATCTAAAAACAAAGAGACTCCAATCATCCGACAACAACTGCCCGTGTCCAACAGCCGTCTGAATCACTGCTCCCGGTTGTGCGCTGCTCTCGGTTGGGGGTGACTTGTTGCCTGTGGACAGGAGATGCGGAGGAGTACTGCTGACTGGGGAACCAGCTGGTGACGTGTTGACCTTGGTAGAGGATGCAGCTGGCTTTCGGCAGATTTATTCAGATTTTAGAACTGAATAATCGACTTCTCTATTAGAAGGAAAAATCGACATCATAATAAGCTGATTGAGAGAGAAACACCAATACCCCGACATCTACGGCAGAGTTCATGCAGAAAAGACCCCATTGGCGAAGTCACGGCTGCTGCTGTGCTGATGAGGGCTGGAGGGTGCACTTGCCACCTGCACGACCAGCCCGTGGCAGGGCCTGAGGACACAGCCCTTCAGAAAGCAGGCAGGCAGACTTGACTTTCTCCCAGCTGAAGTGCTTGCAAATGTGGTGGAACTTCCTCTCTACTCACTACGCAGTATCCTTGGCTCTCTAGTCTCTTTCTTCTGCCAAGTAAGTGATTCTTTGCATGGCTTTGTCTTGGAAGATAGTTCCCAATCTCCAAAATTCTGTGTATCCATGCACCAGTGTCCACAAGCAGCTGTGCCTGGCTCTCCACTGGGCCCTTCCTCCTGAGTTCTTGCCAGGCGAGTCGTGAACAGTTAAAGAAAAAGAAATGGGGCTGGCGCCATGGCACAGTAGGTTAATCCTTAGCCTATGGCACCGGCAACCCATATGGGCACCGGTTCTAGTCCCGGCTGCCCCTCTTCCAATCCAGCTCTCTGCTATGGCCTGGGAAAGCAGGAGAAGATGGCCCAAGTGCTTGGGCCCCTGCGCCAGGGTGGGAGACCCAGAAGAAGCTCCTGGCTGCTGGCTTCGGATCAGCGCAGCTCCAGCTGTTGCGGCCATCTGGGAGTGAACCAACGGAAGGAAGACCTTTCTCTCTGTCTCTCCCTCTCACTGTCCGTAACTCTACCTCTCAAATAAATAAATAAAAATATTAAAAGGAAAGAAAAAGAAATGGGGACTGGGGAGAGGTGCACCCCAGGGTGGAGGAAGGAAGACGCGTGCTGCAGGGCAGGCTCCCGGGAAGCAGACTCCGAGGTGGAGCCCGGGGGGCAGGAAGGGGCAGCGGAGTGAAGGCAGCAAGACTGGGCACTGGGTTGAGCTGGCCTAGGATGCACCCACAACAGAGGCCTCAGTCAACCCTACATGGAGCTCAGCAGTGCCTCTGGCCTGGCAGCACTGAATCCCCAGCTGGGGCAATGGAGCCAGGCTTCTGTCCTGCCGCACCCCTCCGCTTCCACCAGGCCTGGGCTGCAGGCTGAGCACAGGGTGTAACCTTGGGTTAGCAGCTGTCCTCAGCTTGGGCAGTGGCTGGTGGGAGAGCTCAGCTGTGTGTTAACGGACAATCCGCCCCTCCAGCGGCTGCAGGAGTGGTCCCTCCATCCCTCAGGGTTGGTGCACAGCCATGACTGCTGGGAACAGAGCCTGTTTGCACTCTCTGTCAAAGTCTCCTGCTTTTGCCTGGTTCCCTTGCTCTGTTACTGAGCCAGGAATGTGCCCAAGGGGAATTGAGCTAGAGAATGAACGCTCACTCTCTGGCAGCGTTGTAGCACAGCAGGTTAAGCTGCCACCTGCAATACCGGCATCCCATAGGAGTGCCGGTTCATGGCCCAGCTGCTCCACTTCTGACCCAGCTACCTGCTAATGCACCTGGGAAAGTAGCAGAGGGTTGGCCCACATGCTTGAGCCTCTTCCACCCATGTGGGAGACCTGGAAGAAGCTCCTGGATCCTGGCTTCAACTTGGTCCAGCCCTGGCTGTTGCAGCTATTTGGGGAATGAGCCAGCAGATGGAAGATCTCTCTCCCTCTCTCTCCCTCTCTCTCCCTCTCTCTCCCTCTCTCTCCCCTCTCTGTCTCTGTCCCTCTTTTCTCTTTCAAATAAGTCAATCAATCTTAAAACATTCGCTCTCTTTTTCAACTGTGCAAACAATGTCCTAAGAAAACCACTTTAAAGGGCTATTGAGCTTTGTGACTCAACTGCGCAGAGACTGCTCCCAGCGCCGCCCCTGACATAAGACTGAAAGGACATGTCCATGTCTGTGGGCCGCCGCTGCTCCCCACGCCCCTCTCCCCGGGGATTTTAACTCACAGTGAGGTCAAGTGTGGTCCGACCCTTGGAAAGTTACCGCCCTTGACCGACTGCCATGTTCAGACTGTAAACTGGAAAACTCACCCTTCTCTTTTCCCTGCTGTTGAAGATCTCACTTCACCACCATAAGAAAGCGTAGCGGGCCTCTCCTTCAGAGGCAGTGGGATTTGACATGCATACAGCTTTGGGGGCAGGAACCCAGTGTGCAAACCCCGCTCTATGAGCTCCGCTAGCTCTGTGTCCCCAGCGCCAATCCTTCGTCTCCTCGAGCTCCCAGCTTCCTCAGCGTTGAGACGGGGTTCACACATGCGACCACCTGCTACAGTTGTAGTGCACGAGATCCTGCTACACAGAGCTAGAGCTGGTAGGAAGCTGAGCAATCGTCTTGGCAACCTCTTAGTTCTTCTTCTTTTATTTTTCTCATTTTTTATCTGAAAGGCAGAGAAAGATTCCACTGGCTCACTCTCCAAATGCCTACAACAGCCAATGTAGGGCCAGGCTGAAAAGGGGGGAGCAGAAACTCCATCTGGGTCTCCCGGGTGCATGGCAGAGACCCGAGGGTTTGAGCCATCACCTGCTGCCTGCCAGGGTGTGCACTAGCAGGAAACCAGATCAGAAGAGGGGGAGCCGGATGCAAATCCAGCACTGCTACATGGCGTGTGGATGGAGCAAGTAGGGTCCTCACCACTGCACCAAAAGCCCACCCCCTTCTTGGCAAGTTCAACAACCAAACGATCAGCCAAAATCCATGGAGGTCAGAGGACTCGCCTAAAAGGCACGTGTGGCAGGCCAGAGCCAGGCCAGCCCCAGCCCCACTGCCTGCCGGGCTGGCACCTTTCCATCCAAGCCTGCTTGGACCCCCCTCTCCCACACAGTCTCGCTGGCACAGGGGACTGTGTGTGTTGCTCAAGCCTAGGCCACCATCGAGAGGATCACAAAACGGCATGATGTTTGCCAACGCGCTGAGCCTGTGATCTGAAAGCAAGCCGTTCTTCAGCTCGGAAGCACTGTTATCCAAACACCGCTACCTGAGCCATTATGCTAAAACCCAGCGTGGGCTCCAGGAAAGAGGAGAAAAGGAGCACGTCTCGCGTGGGTAATGGAATCCCAGGCTGCACCTCCGTCAAGCACGAAGTGGGAGCGGAAAGGAGGGGAAGGAAGGGTGAGCGCGAGCCTCCTGGAAAAGCAAATTACCACCCTGTGTAGCTCACCTTATTTCCTGCCCCACTTATCTAATCAGTCTAAACCGGGAGTTCTTGTAATGCCCCTGCCTCCGCGGGTGCCTGCAGTGCGTGTGTGCTTCTGTAGGGACGCATTTGCAAAATTTCATTAGGGCCCCATGTGTGCGTCACCCCCTCCCACGCAACCCATTTAAACCCTCCGGCACCCTCTGAGGGACACGAGGAGAGAGGCTGAGCCGATTCGCTGGGTGGGTCGAGGACTTGTTGAAGTGGCATGGGGGAGGAAGGCCTGACAGGGTGCCCCCAAGGGAGCCAGCAGATGCAGCAGCCTCACCCCAGCCACCTCCCTGGCCCCCACAGGAGTGTGCCCCGTGATTTTGCTGTATGCTTCACGCGTGGACAATCTGGGGGCAATACTGTTAGGAAAACACCAGTGATGAGGACAATCCCCCTAGCAGCATGTGACAACGTAGGCTGAACTTGCTGAGACAGTCGTGTACCTTGCCAGCGCCTCCCACTGGGAGTCAGAAGACCAAGCCCTGGCTTTGCCACCGAGGCTGGGACATGCTGCTGAGCCTCCCTGGGTCCTCTGTTGTCAAATGAGCTTCCCCGTAGTTGGAGGGACCCAAACAGAACTGAATTTTCCAAGAGAACCCAGGAAGAGGTCGTCCCCAAAGCACCAACATCCACCATCTCTCTGTTATTTCTTTTTTTTTTTCAACTTTTATTTAATAAATATAAATTTCCAAAGTACAACTTTTGGATTATAGCAGCTTTTCCCCCCATAACCTCCCTCCCACCTACAACCATCTCATCTCCCACTCCCCTCTCCCATCCCATTCTTCATCAAGATTCATTTTCAATTATCTTTATATACAGAAGATCAATTTAGTATATACTAAGTAAAGATTTCAACAGACCGCACCCACACAGACACACAAAGTATAGTCTCTCTGTTATTTTTACTGAGACAGTTAAGTGGTGTGTCACCCAAAACACACACAGTGACACCCTGGAAGGGGAAGGTGTGGGACAAGAATATCTTGAATGACGTCTGTATAGCAGACTCTCCACCAGCCCCATCTTCTCCCCGACTTTGAACTTCAGAGTCCTGGCTGGCTTAAGCAGGTACACATCCATAGAGCACCGGCTCACAAACTGGACAACAGGTTCACGTGTCACTTTTGAAGGACTGGATTCCCCCCAAGGGTACTGACCACAGAGGCTGGGCTTGCAAGCCCACACAGATGTGGCCGGATGTTTGCAGGGATCCAGCAGTCACAGGAGGATTCAAGAGACTGGAAGTGCCAGCAGGGCGTAGAGGGGACCCTGCAGGCCAGTGCAGAATCCCAGGGCTAGGGAGAGTAGAGGTAGTTGTCACCCCTAGAGCTGCAAGAGTGACCGGAACTTGGGAGTGGAAGGAGAGTAGGAGAAGTGGACTTTAAGTCCAGAGACGCAGCCAGCCTGGGTGATGACCTCACAGAGAAGAAGCAGGGAACTGATACCCCAGTCTCCGCCTCCCACCTCTCTCTAATCTACTGCCGGGGCCCCTCCATGGGCCAAGGCCAAAAGGAACCTTTTAATACGGCCAGCTAGCAAGGCAGAGAGAAACACTGTGAGAGCAAAAAGGGGATCTGCCCCCACCCCCACCGAGAAACAAGATACTCGAGATGCGAGGCACCAGAAGCTGAGCGTAAATGTCCATCCCCACCCCACCCTCCATCCTTGCTTTCCAAAATCTGTGTAAAAATTTAAAAGCACCTAATAAAATCAATCCAGAAAACCTTCCTGGAATTAGTCTTCAACCACATTTTCAGGGGATCGTCAGGAAGGGGGTCTTGACGCTGTGAGCATCTTCCACCTAGGTTTTTACTGTTTTTGAAGACGGGTGTCCAAAAGCTGGTGGAACCAAGAAGAGATAAGGTGGGCCCATGTTTCGGGCAGCTGCTACCTGTGGGCAGTTTGCCGAACTTCTGATGGCAAGTCCTGCTTCCCCGCCCACAGGTCCGAGCGTCCCCTCAAAGTACTGGCTGCAAGATCACACAGGCTTGGCCATGTCTGAATAATCCTGGCTCTGCCTCTCAAGAGCTGGGTCACCTTGCGTCGAATTCTGCAGGCTCTGTAAAGTCCGGCTTCCTGAAGTGACAAGTCGGGGCACAATGCCTCCCCTAGCATTGCAGGGAGGGTTAAAGAAATCACGTTTCTGTACCAGTGGACGTTCTTCCTTGAAAATAACAGCAGCTGATTCTGGCCAGCTTAGGAGAAGAGAAAAGGGAAGGGGGTGGGGAGGAAGGAAGGAATGTGTTGAAACGCTGGGTTATCACACTGTTCAAAGACGATCTAAACACAGAGAGGGAGGCACAGTGTTCTTACCACACACAGCCCTCCTCTTGGCTTGGTAATCTCAGCAAGAACCAGGGTGAGCAGTAGCTGCACCCCTTCCTCCTGGAACACGTGGCTGTGTGGCTCTGTTTCAGTGGGTACAGCTCCCAGCCTCTTCACTTCCAACATAAATTCCAGCGAAAGAGAGAATTTCAGACTCAGCCTAGGTCAGGTCAATCAGCCATGGCTGGGAGAGGAGCCCCACTGCTCATGTGATGGTCATGTGTGATTGCTCATGTGATGGTCATGTGTGATGGCTCATGTGATGGTCATGTGTGATGGCTTATGTGATGGTCACGGCTACCCCAAGTCCACCACTGTGTTCCCACAGGGAATTCGGGCAACAAAGAAATGAAGGTGAGCCACGCAGCTCTCACTGCTAATAAAGAAGTCACAGCATACAGGACCCACACAGAGAAGTCCCTGTGGAAATGCAAATCAAAACCACAATGAGGTTTCACCTCAGCCCAGTGAGAGTGGCCCTCACACAGAAATCAACTGACAACAAATGCTGGAGAGGATGTGGGGAAAGGGCACCCTAATCCACTGTTGGTGGGAATGTAAACTGGTAAAGCCACAGTATGGCGATACCTCAAAAATCTGAATATAGACCTACCGTATGACCCAGCCATCCCACTCCTGGGAATTTACCCAAGGGAAATGAAATCAGTAAAAAAGAAAAAAAAAAAAAAGAGCTATCTGCATCTCCATGTTTATTGCAGCTCAATTCCCAATAGCTAAGACATGGAAACAACCTAAATGCCCATCAACCGAAGACTGGATAAAGAATTTGTGGGATATGTGCACTATGGAATACTACATGGCAGTAAAAAAAGAATGAAATCTGGTCATTTGCAACAAAGTGGAGCAAGCTGGAAAACCTCATACTTAGTGAAATAACCCAGTCCCAAAGAGACAAGCACCATATGTTCTCCCCGATTTGGGAGAATTGATAGCGCTCCTAAAATGAAAGCTATAGAAGCTTAATTGATACTTTTAGAATCAATGACTTGAATAGTCCTTAACCTGACTGTCAAGGGACAGTTTATCATTGTTACTTTTTATTTTGTATATACTTTTTATTTTGTTTTATTTTCCTCTGTTTTCTTTTTCTTTTCTCTTCCTCATACTATATGTTGAACTCTTTATGTAACATAGAGTTAATCATATGTATTTTAAGTCAATTGGAAAAAGATCCCAGTTAACAATAAGAGGGAGAATAAGAGAGGGAGGAGGTAGCCTACAACTGTAAAGCAGTATAGTGCTGCACACAGTCCTACAGACTTACTTCTAAGGGTACAACCTATAAACTTCTCATGGGACTCAAACCCCATAAAAATCGGTGGTATAAACGCCATCTCAACTGCTAAAATGATCATATTAAATGTTAAAGTCAGCATATAGATAGGTTTAAGTATAAAAGTGATCATATAGGCTGGCACCATGGCTCAATAGGCTAATCCTCTGCCTTGCGGCGCCAGCACAGCGGGTTCTAGTCCCGGTCAGGGCGCCGGATTCTGTCCTGGTTGCTCCTCTTCCAGGCCAGCTCTCTGCTGTGGCCCAGGAGTGCAGTGGAGGATGGCCCAAGTCCTTGGGCCCTGCATCCCATGGGAGACCAGGATAAGCACCTGGCTCCTGCCTTCAGATCAGCGCGATGTGCCGGCTGCAGCGCACCAGCCACGGCGGCCATTGGAGGGTGAACCAACGGCAAAAGGAAGACCTTTCTCTCTGTCTCTCTCTCTCACTGTCCACTCTGCCTGTCAAAAAAAATTTAAAAAAAAAAAAGTGATCATATAAATAACATCAAGTGCCTGGTAATAATAATAGAATTAAAAAGGAAGGAAAGGCCGGCGCCACAGCTCACTAGGCTAATCCTCCACCTGTGGCGCCAGCACCCCAGGTTCTAGTCCCGGTTGGGGCACCGGATTCTATCCCGGTTGCTTCCAGTCCAGCTCTCTGCTGTGGCCCAGGAAGGCAGTGGAGGATTACCCAAGTGCTTGGGCCCTGCACCTGCATGGGAGACCAGGAGAAGCACCTGGCTCCTGGCTTTGGATCAGCGCAGTACGCCGGCCACAGTGCGCCAGCCACGGCAGCCATTGGAGAGTGAACCAACGACAAAAGGAAGACCTTTCTCTCTGTCTCTCTCTCTCTAACTCTGCCTGTCCAAAAAAAAAAAAAAGGAAGGAAAGTCCAACGTGGGAAACAGTCCACACAGCAGACTCCTAGAATGACATTCGCTGTAAATAACACTCTGACCTCAGAATCAACCCTTAGGCTTCCTGGTTTGGCTGAAAGACAAGTGAGAGCTTTTCAGGCATGGAAAGCCAAGACTCTGTGGCAAAAAAATATCCTACATGGAGGTCTCTGTGAGACCTCAGAGGAAAGAAAGGGCCATCAAAGAAGGATGCACTCTTCTCTGAGGGAGGAGAGAACATCCGCTTTGCTTATGGCTGTGTCCAAATACCAATGGAGTCTATGGTCACAAAAGGCTTCCATAGCCTTGGCAGCCCATGGCAAGAGCCTTGGGTGATCAATGATGTCATAAATCAAAGTGTTAATTGTTAAAGGAACAACAGAAGCCACTATGCACTTACTCCCCCATGTAGGACCTCCAGCCCTAATGAATTGTATTATAAGAACCGACTGCAAATTTTGTTCCCAAACTGTACTCTATATGTTGTGTGTGTGCGTGGGTACAGACTGTTGAAATCGATGCTTAACATGGAGTTGGTCCTCTGTATATAAAATCAAACTAAAAATGAAGCATAATGAAGAAGGAGATGGGAGAGGGGGAGGGAGGTGGGAGGGGAGATGGGGGGTGGGAGGGTGGGTATGGGTGAAAGAACCACTATATTCCTAAAGTTGTATCTATGAGAAATGCATTCATTAAATAAAAAACTAAAAATAAATAAATAAATAAAGTCCACAGGAGCACCAAAAAGAAACATGGAAAAGAAAAAAAAAGCCCCTGTGACTGGAGGCGAGGATTATGTCAACAGCTGTGATAGAGGTAGCCACTGAAATTTAGCTTTCTGGGGGCAGGCACTTGGCACAGAAGTTACGGCGCCACTTGGGCCACCCGTATCCAAATCAGAACGGCTATGTTCAAATCCTGACTCCGCGTCCTATTCCAGCTTCTTATTAGTGTGTACCATGGAAGGCAGCAAGGGATGGCCAAGTTGTTGGGTTCCTGTCACCCACAAGAGTTCCAGGTGCCTGGCTTTGGCCTGGCCCAGTTCCTGCTGTTGCACACATTTGGGGAATGAACTGCACAAGAAAGACCCTCCCTCTCTCTCTCTCTTTCTCTCTTAGCTGTGCCTTTCAAGTAGATGAAAATAAATAAGCAAAACACACATTAAGTAAATAAAATTTAGTTCTCTCTCTCTTGAAAATCTTTGGCAAGCCATTTAACTGTTACTGTGAAAGTTTTTGATGTATTCTATTTCTCTCATTAGGTGATGAGGGTACTTGGAAAAGTTCAGGGAAAATGGAAATAAAATATAATTTTTTGGGTGCAAAAAATTTAAATCCATGTGTGGTGAAATGAGAAGGCCATGCCAAGATGGCTGCTGGCAAGCTTTGAAACCCACCTAGCAACGGAGCCTGCCTGGCAACAGGCTGTGATTGGATAGCTTTGAAACCCACATGGCAAATGGAGCCTGCCTGGCAACAGGCTGTGATTGGTTGGGGCATAGACCGCCCCTTGACCGGATTGGCTGGTCTTGGCTATATAAGCTGTTGTACCAACTGAAATAAATGAGTCTGCGGGCTGCTTGCCTCAAGCCCGCTTTCACCTGACTCCTGGGGTCTGTGTGGTGACCCCGCACCTCTTTCCCCCACCACGCTCCTCCTCTCAAAACGAATCCACTGCAACATTGTTGAGAAATCAACTACAACATCCATGTATATGGGGGGGGGGGGATGTCTTCAAAAACTTCATGAAAAATGTGTAGTTTCTGGGGCTGCAACTGTGGGGCAGAGGGTTAAAGCCCCAGCCTACAGAGCCGGCATCCCATATGGGCGCCGGTTCTAGTCCCGGCTGCTCCACTTCCAACCCAGCTCTCTGCTGTGGCCTGGGAAAGCAGTAGAAGATGGCCCACGTGCTTGGGTCCCTCGGATTGGTGCAGCTCTGGCCATTGCAGTCATTTGGGGAATGAACCAACAGATGGAAGATCTTTCTCTCTCAGGCTTTACCTCTCTCTGTAACTCTGTCTTTCAAATAAATAAAATAAATCTTTAAAAAAAAAAGAAAAATGTGTAGTTTCTGAAAAAACCATGCATGGGTTCCAGAATTTCTTTGCACCAAAATAATATACCTTATAATTCCAGTTATCCACGAACTTTTTGAAGTCCCTGGTATAAACTCATTGGGAACCCTCTGTCCCTCTCCATCTGTCTACAGTACCAGGGGTGGGGAATACCCAGCCCAGGGGCTGTATGAGGCCTGGGAAATCATTTTCTCTGGCCCTGCCAGGCAAGGGTAGGCGGAACTAAAAATTCCATAAATCTAGAGCAGGCTAATTTTTAAGTTGATAACTTGGATAATTTTGTGTGCAACCTGTGAATGATGTCATAAATATCCAAATGACCCTTGGCCAGCAAAGAGATTCCCCAACCCTGCTTTACATGCTCCATTGTCAACTGTGAGTGCCTGGTGGCTGTGGTCTGTTGGCCAGAGCCACTGTAACACTATGTGTCCCCATTTGCCTTTCTTCAATCCCCCGGGGATAAAATCAGCACCTGTTCAGTGAGATGCAAAAGTTAATTGCTCATATTAAATGCTCATATTCCAGCCTGCCCAGCGTTGCACAAGTTGAAAGCAGCTTACAGCAAATGTCCTCTCCATGCTGATCAAGTTGTACGGTATTGAGAAGGTTGATGGAAAAAAGCAGAGCCAGAGAAAATGCCATCGTCAATGATTAGATAATTATTAATATCTGAGATGGACACAAGATTGGAAAGTGGTGGACAATAGGTTAAATAGCCTACATTCCTAAACTGTATTCTGAAATTGAAGTAAATATGAAAAATCAGGGGGCTGGCGCTGTGGCATAGCAGGTAAAGCTGCTGCCTGCAGTGCGAACATTCCATTTAGGCGCTGGTTTTCCCATCCAGCTCTCTGCTGTGGCCTGGGAAAGCAGTGGAAGATGGCTCAAGTGCTTGGGCCCCTGCACCTGCATGGGAGACCTGGAAGAGGTTCCTGGCTCCTGGCTTCAAATCAGTGCAACTCCGACCATTGCAGCCAATTGGAGAGTGAACCAGCAAATGCAAGACCTCTCTCTCTCTCTCTCTCTCTCTCTCTCTCTCTCTCTGCCTCTCCTCTCTCTGTGTAACTCTGCCTTTCAAATAAACAAATAAATCTTAAAAAAAAAGAAAAATCAGAATCCACATGGAGAAAATGATCATCAATTGTAAGCATGAATGAGACAGGCTACTGTAACTGTGTCCTCGATTTAAAGACAATTTAAGCATTGATGTAAGGTAGGCAGTGTCGGATTATGAACATCTTCTTACTGTTAGATATTCTTGACTTCATTGACTTCATTGTAGTTCTTTAAACAATACTAGAACAAGACATGCTAGTCAAGATTGCAGCTGAACGATTTGTTACTCAGTCTGGTTCCAAATCCAACATTGAGATGGTGCTGTGTAAGGTTCACACTGCATGCATTAGGCTGAGGATCAACTGCGTGGAATAGAAAACTGAGCTAAATTAACAGTGGTTTAAACAAGATAGATACTTACTGTATCTTGTTTTCCCATGGAAATACCAACACACAAACCCAAGGCTAATGCGGCAACGCAGTCACCAGGTACCTGGACCTCTTCCACCGTGGTAGCACCTTCCTTAGCAAGACTTCTAACCTCAAAGCTGCCTCATTACCCAAGATAGCTGCTGGAATTCCAACCACTGTATTCGCATCCTAGCCAGCCAGTCAAGGGAAGCAGGAACTGGAGAATGGATGTGTCTTCCAGCCCAGTAAGCTCTGTTTTAAAAGGCTTCCCCAGAAGCCCTCACTCAATGGCTTGGAATCTCGTCTCATTTGGCCACCTCCAACAGCAAGAGAAGCCGGGAACGATGGTCCTTCAGAACACTCCGCCATGGAAAGAGGGGAGAAGGGGTCTTTGGCAAGGAGGCAATAAAAAGTCTCTGCCTCAGTTTGCCTGTTGGGAACGTGGTTGCCCCCTGGGGGCCTAGTGAGGCCCTGTCAGCAGGGAGCCTGTGGCTTTTGCTTATTGTGTACTCTGTCCCCACGCACCGGGAGCCCCCTACACCGCATCAAAAGAGAGACAAAACGCCCAGGCCCAGGTAGCTCAACAAGTCAGTGCTGGCCCCACAGCCCAGTTTCTTCCCACTCTGCTTTGAGGTCTGTGCCAGGAGCTATATGATGGGGTGGGAGGGGGGATCCAGGAGAGAAGGTGGAGAGGGGCCTGGGGGCTCACCCCGTGGTCCCCCGGCTTCTTCCATTCCCTCCTCTCCTGGGGGAACTCTGCCCAGAAGCTCTGGGGAGCAGCCACGGGCGCTGTCTCGGGACAGCGTGTTTTTAAAGGAAGATGCAAAGAGTGGTCCTCGCACTGGGGGAACATCACCACAAAAGACAGCCAAGGAACCCAGCGCTGTAACGAAATTCTGTCTACAGACTGGAGGGCCGGGCTCACGGTCAACCTCTCCCGACGGCCACACGCGTTGTCATCTGCAGCCATTTTTGTGCAACTGCTTTCCTTACTGACTGAGCAGCTAGAAACGAAGACTGCACGAGAACAAACCCTCAGGACCAGGCTCTCGCTGCTCTGAGGCCCCCCGAAGGGGGCGGGGGGGTGACGGGCCGGCCAGCCCCAGCCTCTGCTGCAGCTCTGCCCCAGAACATGCCCTCGGCGGGAAGTGGCAGGCAACCAGACTCGCAGAAGCACGGCTTTTGAAAACCTGCACTCCACTATTTCCAGCCCGGGCTTCTGCTCTTTGCCGCGCGCCACAGAACCGCCGAGAACCGCTGCGCTTGGGAGCGAACGCACTGGTTACCCAACCCAGAAACCCTGCGAAGTTCCAGGCGGGCAAAACATTTGGAAAACATTCGAGGCCCGAATTGTTCCACTTAAGTCTGAGGTCTCCACGGCCAAAACGCTGGCTCCCCGCTCTCTTAATTATCCGAACAACTTGAAATTCACCAGTTTTTATTTTGCTAACAATTATTTGAGAACGTTTTCCTTCCAATTACAGTTTTATGGGCGTCCTGTAGGTTTTTTAAATAGGAACAAATTTGATTTACGCAGTGGAACATAACATCGGCCAGTTGATTTAATTATGAAGCAGAAGTTCATAGGGGGGTGTTTAGAAGAAATTTCCTTTGTCAATTGGCTTTTCGAAAGCAAAGAAAATTCTAAATTTTGCATATAAAGAGATACATGGTAAACTCTGAAGGATATTTTTAGGGCCAACAATATGTAACTGATTTCCTTTTCTTATTTCCTCCCTCTTCCCTGTCCTCCTAAATGTTATTATTAAAATATTTCAAAAATGTTTTATAGTCTACTTATTTCCCAAATTAAATTCCAACCTGATGGATTAGTTTCATTAAAAAGTTACAGAGAACTGAGACCAAAAAAAAAAAAAGGAAAATAATCCAACCCAAATCAAATACTAACATAAGAAAACAAAACCCCCAGAATAATATAATCTATTTGCTTCTAGATAGTCCTGGTTTCAGTGATTCATAACTCAATTCTAAAATAGTGCTCCTATCTTCAATGGATTTATTACCAATTCGCTTTTGGTTTCTTTTCATTTTCTTGGAATTTATGGGTCGAATGTTCAAATGCGGCAGTTCCTGGCTTCTGCTTTTTGCAGTTGAAGAGAGGCACGTGTTAGCCCTGTTGTCTCTGAAGAATCCTTAAAGACTTGAGGATATGATTGTCCCCAGCTCATTAATTTCCTGGTGAACACAGTTTTCTTCTACATCTATTGAGATCTCTAGGTATTCTGTTGTGTGAGCCTACACCTTGCACCCTGACCCACCTCGGGAAGGTCCAGCCTTGGGTGCCACGGCCAGTGTCCACGTGTCCCAGTGCTGGAAGGAACCTCCTTGGTCTGATGATCTACTTGTCACTTTCAGACCCCTGATCTCACTCTTTCATGTTTTTCTGGGAGTCATTGAATACTTAATCCTCTTCATTGCCTGGGCAAACTTCATCCCACGAAGTTTCCCAATGATTAATCTCTGATCTACCCAATATGACTGTTCACCTTCTGATGGGTGGATTTAGGAGAAAGAAATAGACACCATTTTAGAAAACTTGCTGTAAATTCCCCAGGCTTTTTTTTTTTTTTTTAAGTACTTCAAGGTTGAGTTCAAGTGTTAGCAAAACAACTTTTTTCCTCCATGAAATTCTAGAAGAATCCAAAACTCTATTGTTATCTCATGGATGAATTTCCATCATCCATCCAGGAAAGCAAACCACAAGCCATCATCACTCCTAGGCTGATGGAAAATGACATTTAAATCGAAAGCACTCTCAAGAACTTCTGCACTCTTACTGCTATGGATTTATTTTCAAAACATGGTTGGAAGCTATAACCCACTGTGAGCTCCCATGGAAGACACGAAATTTTCAGCAAATACATCGCTTACACTGAACGCCAAATGTGTCACAGTAGTGCTATTCTAATTCAAACCAAAACCCTTCTCTAAAATAAAATCCTCTATCTCCCATCTGCAAGAAACGAAAGTGCATTCCATTCCAAGTGCAAGTTTAAAACCCACTGGTCTCTGAGCCTCTGCCAGCTCTCTTCTCCCTCAAACACCCACTCAAACCCCCAGCCCCTGCGAGAAGAAGCCGCCCCACCTTGCCTGCAGCCAAGCCCAAGTCCAGGGTCAGCAATCCCAAAATACCAGCATCACACAGCCCACCAAGACAGAAGAAAATAAAAACTCTCAGTGCACTCCTAATTATTTATCTTGCTTAGGTTCCATGAGACGTCTAACTTGCTTCTGCAGCACATAGCGTATTAAAAAGACTGTGTTTATTTTACTTTCTCTCCATTGGCGTCTGTTCCCTGCTGGTGACAGCAGTTCTGACTCTTTTTTTTTTTTTTTTTAGATTTTTATTTATTTATTTGACAGGTAGAGTTACGGACAGTGAGAGAGACACTTCCATTGGTTAACTCCCCAAATGGCTGCAATGGCTGGAGCTGAGCTAATCCGAAGCCAGGAGTTTCTTACTGGTCTCTCACACAGGGGCCCAAGCACTTGGGCCATCTTCTACTGCCCTCCTGGGCCACAGCAGAGAGCTGGACTGGAAGAGGAGCAACCGGGACTAGAACCCAGCACCCATATGGTATGCCGGTGCCGCAGGCAGAGGATTAACCTAGTGCGCCACAGTGCCGACCCCAGTTCTGGCTCTTAAAGGACCTGAAGTGTTTCTCGGTGAACTTTCCCACATGGAGGCTGTTTAAGAAAGAATTTGAATTCCCCTCATTCTTTAATTTGGGAGAATAAAAAAGCACATTGCTAAACACCCACAAATAACTGCTTCCACCAGCTTAGATCCCTTTGGCCTCTAGCAATGTCTAGGTAAACTACACAAGGGATGGGAAGACTGGGCCTCTTGGTCCACAGGGGCTGCCGCTGCTCATAGCGGGTGTGGGGAGCTGATGACCCAGGGCCGTGAGACTCCTTTATGCATGCCCCCTTTCTCTCCTCCCTTCATTCCTCCTTTCTTTCTCTTTTTTCTCCCCCTTGTTGTGGAAGAATCTTGATGACAGTGGCAAAGAACTCAGTTTCTGAAGTCTAACTGCCTGCACTCAGTCTTAGTTGCACCACTTCCAGGAGAGATTTAAAAAAAAAGATGTCTTTATTTGAAAGGCAGAGAGATGTCTTCCACCTGCTAGTTCACTCCCCAAATGGCCCCAGCGGCCAGAGCTGGTCCAGGACAAAGCCAGGAGCCAGGAGCTCCATCCAGGTCTCCCACGTGGGTGCAGGGGCCATTTTCTACTGCTTTCCCAGGTGCATTAGCAGCAGGGAGCTGGCTAGGAAGCAGAGCAGGTGGGGCCCCAACTGACGCTCACAAAGGATGCCGGCCTCCAAGCGGCTGCGTAACCTGCTGCACTGCAGTGCGGCCCTGGGAGGGATATTGATCTCCTGTGACCTCGGCTGTCCCATGGGTGAAATCGACGCCATCACCACCTAACACTGCAGGTGGGGCTGTGCAGGGGATGACATGAGAAGCAGCGGCCACGCGGCGGGAAAGTGGGAGGAGGAAGCGGGCAGGCACCTCCTCTCAGGCCACCGCCGCTCTGGGAACCCAGCGCCGTCACAGGGTGGAGGACGGCTCTGATGCACCAGCACTTGCCGTCCCAGGACCAAGCAGTGACCTCCTGGGACTTGACAAGTCCCCTCTATGCCATCCGCAACTTGAAATTTCCTGCTAAGATACAGGATTCCACACACGCCGACCAGACAATCACAGTCATTCCCATGATGGGTCTCTGGACCCATCACTCCGGCTGACACGATTAGGGGCTCAGCGGGCACCAGAGACTCCTGTCGTTTGCCTGACATCAGACTGAGATGGGTATCTGTTCTTTCTTAGGGTGCACTGAAGCTCGGGAACTTAAGGAAAACTTGCCCCAAACCACACAGGCAGGAATGGGCTGAACACCTCAGTGAGTTCTCTGTCCAAAGACCACACCACGCTCACTATACCAGAGATGGAAAGTCGATTTGAACCAATTGGCAGTAGGTGGGTGCCGTGTTAAAAACATATGGAGGGGGCCGGCGCTGTGGCGCAGTTATGTTAGTCCTCTGCCTGTGACGCCAAATCCCATATGGGCACCAGTCTGAGACAAGGCTGCTCCTCTTCTGATCCAGCTCTCTGCTATGGCCTGGGAAAGCAGTAGAGGATGGCCCAAGTCCTTGGACTCCTGTACCCATGTGGTGCTCCTGGCTCCCGGCTAAAGATCAGCCCAGCTCCAGCTGTTGTGATTATTTGGGGAGTGAACCAGTGGATGGAAGACCTCTCTCCGTGTCTCTCCCTCTCTGTAACTCTACCTCTCAAGATAGATAAATAAAATCATTTTTTTAAAAAAAGAAAAAGAAGCATATGGAGGAGCCAGCATTGTGGAATAACGAGTTAAGCCAGCACCTGTGACACTGGCATCCCATATGGGCTCTGGTTCAAGTCCCAGCTGCTCCACTTCTGATCCAGCTCCCTGTTAATGCACCTGGGAAAGCAGTGGAGGATGGCCCAAGTCCTTGGGCCCCTGCACCCATGTGGGAGACCTGTTGTAGCTTGGGCCAATTCCCACCATTGGGGAATGAACCAGAAAGCAGATAAAAGTTCACTCTCTCTTCGCTCTCTCTCTCTTTCTCTCTCCCTACCCTCACCCCTCCTCTCTCTGCCACTCTGCCTTTTAAAGAAACAAGTAAATCTAAAAAAAAAAAAAAAAAGGCAGCATTTGGAAGCTGGGCCTAAGCACGGAGGAGAAAGTGCTGGTGACGATGACCACGGTTGCCTCTCACCAGTGAAGAGAAGGCAGCCCTTGCTCCCTGGATCCTACTCAGCGGAGGGAAGGCATCGTTTGCCTGCTCGGGATACTTCACACCTTTGAATGCTTTTCTGTCCCTTTATCAGAGGAAGATGGCCCTCTCCTGAAGCTTTTGAGCCCTTGAAGGGGATCTCGCCTGCAATCCCCTTGGCTCGATGTGGATTTGTCTCCTCCCGGGCTGCAGAAGCGGCTCGGTCTCATCAGCTTTCTCAAGCAGGGCATCCTTTCTGGCCCTTGGCCGTTTTGCTGTCTCACGGTCTGACTCTGGAGCCTCCCTCAGTGCGTGCCAATTAGATGTAGAGCCCAGACAAATCCCTTCACCTCTCTGGTGTGCAGGTTGCTGGCCTATCTTGCAGGTACAGGTACAGGAAATGGGCGGAGATTCAGAGGCTGAGCCTTGCACACATGTGTGTCAGAGGGACCCGAGCAGCTTCATGCAGGCGCGCTTGCCTGGGACGGGTGCAGGTGGTTGAGTCAGTCCCTGCAGCTGCGGCTCAGGGCTGAACTTGTCAGAAACTCCCAGCCGTGCTGCTGAGCGTCTGTGTGGGGCAGAGCGCCACTGGGCCACCGCTAATGCTAATACAGCCGGCACTGGTGAACACCTCTTGGCTCTTCCAGCAGGCTTTAGGCTCACTTTCGTGGATCTTATAAACAAACACGTACCTGAAGTATTTACAGACAGCGTTCAGCTATGTGGATGTTCTCATGGAACTGTCACATAGGGTTGAGTTCATGAGTCCTTGTGCTTCTACAACGTGATGTGGCTCATAATTTACTGCTTTTGCTAAATCAAATATTTCCTGAGTGGTCTGCACCTGGAAAAACAGTGGAAGATGGCCCAGTACTTAGATCCCCACCACCCATGTGAGAGACCAGGATGGAGTTCCAGGCTCCTGGCTTCAGCCTGGCCTACTCCCAGCCCCAGCCCCAGCCCCAGCTGTTACAGCCATTTGGGGAGTGAACCAGCAGGTAGAAGATGATTCGTTCTCTCTCTCTCTCTCTCTCTCTCTCTCTCTCTCTCTGTGTGTGTGTGTGTGTGTGTGTCAAACAAATAAAGCAAATCTTAAAAAAGCATGAGGATTCCCTAGGTCGCCTGAGACCTACTGGCTCTCGCTCTCTGGGGACGATGCCTGGGAGTCCGTGGCTTTCACACACACCTGCAGCAATCTGTAAGCAGGTGGAAGTGTAAAGAGAAGGGCTTGCTTATGTTTAGAAGGAGTTGTAAGGCATTGACCATAGCCCTGCCCCACTAGACAGGCACGATGGTTAGTAAGTACCATCTAAGGGCAGCTGTGTGATACAGAATTCGGTCACCACTCAGAGAGCCCACGACCCCTATCAGAGTGCCAGCTTGGGAACTGGCTGCTCTGCTTCCAATTCAGCATCCTGCTAATGCATCTTGGGAAGCAGCAGAGGATGGCTCAGGTGCTCGGGACCCTGCCATCCATGTGGGAGACCACATGGGGATCTTGGCTCCTGGCTTGGACCTGGGCCAAACCTGGCTGTTGTAGGCATTTGGAAAGTGAACTAGAGGATGGAAAATATCTCTCTCTCTCTCTCTCTCTCTCTCTCTCTCTCTCCCATCCTCTCTGTCACTTTGCCTTTCAAGTAGATGAAAATAAATACTGTTAAAAAAAAAAACAAGCACTATCAGACCTCTATCACTGTGAGACACAAAATACCAACTGATACATTTACACAGGTGCCTGACCTTGGTTTAAAAAAGAGAAAGCATATTATTCCAGCTTACTGAACAGTCCGGACTAGGGTAAGGGCTGCCTTGTGCTTTTGCGGCTCTCCTCCTTTTTAATCATCTCAGCTGAAGCTGCACAGATCTTGAGGTTGGGTTCAACGGCCTCTTCTCTGCTCAGCTTTTTGTAAGCAGGCTTAACCCAGAGGACGGCTCCCTTCTACATAAACCAATTACGCAGGTGTCGGGCGGGGGCAGGGGGGAGAATGGGGCTCTGGCAGCTCAGCCAGGAAGCAGAAGCCTCCGTGTGCTAGCCGGCTCCCCACAATGCACTCAGACCTTAGCCCTGGCCCCTGGATTCACTGGTGCTTCTTCATTCTGCGACAAAGCGTCTAGTAGCTGGTTTGTAAAGAGCTGTCTTCGTGAATGAGCCAGTGGATTTCAAACCTTTGGAATATCCGATATCAAAAGTCCCGTTGAATGCTCACAGCAACCTCTCGTTGCATCGCTGCCTGAACAACTTGTTTCGGCAAATCTGGGCATTGGTTATGTTTTTTAACGGGTAGGTTTCACTACACACGTGCTCAGGGAATGGGCATCCTTGTGCAACTGATGCCTGGGATGACCAGGCTTGGCCTCCACAGGAGGAAGTTATCCTCCTCCGTGGGCTTGATGACCAGCTCAGCGTGATGGCCAACGTCTGGCTTTTTCTACATATGACCGCCCATCCCCAGCCATCTCCACTGTAGTGACAGCTGTGCGCGAGACAAGGTGAATGCATCTCCCGTGCAATCATTCTCTGTCGTTATCACCACTTTGCAGAGGCGAAGGCTGGGCCGACAGAGGTGAAGTAGCTGCCCGGGGGCTCTCAACCAGGAAGAGGCAGAAGCAAGTCACACAGTGGGCTTGCCTGGAGCTGCCACCGTGCCAGCTCCCAGTCTTTGGTGCCTTGGGGGCTGTCGAATGAGTGTCAAGAATAACAGAGCTTCAGCGAGTCTGCGGCTGTGGCACCAAGCAAAGCCAGCGTGGTCCTGAGCACGTGGGAGGAGCAGGGCTCTGGCCTGGGTAGGGGCTCTAAGTGGTGAGCCCGGCAGTGGGAGAGGAGCAAGGGGACCTACACGTACGAAGTCAGCAAAGGGCCAAGTGCAGGGTCAGCTTCAACAAAGAAGGAGCAGACAATGTCAAGCCCCCCAATGGCTGGGCCCAGGGGAGTGCCTGGACCCGAGGCACAAGAACATTAATCAGGATAGCAAGAACATCCATCAGAGTGGGGCAGGCCCTCAAAGCTCCCATGGGTGAGGCTGACGCTCTGGCCAGTGGAAGCGGAGCTCACACGTGATCTGGACACAATGGGGCCAGAGTCAGCAGGGGAGACCTCTGCCACTCACCTCCCCAGGCGCCTGATGAACTGAGTTCACAGATCCCCAGCTCCATCAGCGTGCTCCTGGCAGACTTCATTCTTGACCTCTTCCCCACTATGCGTGGATAACGAGCTGGGCAGCGGGCCAGCACTCCCCCCTGTTCACCACTCACCCAATCGACTTGGCCACAGCCATCCGCTGACTTCATTAAAGGCTTTTGTTGTGACTGTCTCGCCTCTGGTTAGTGTCTTCAATAAAATCTGCCTCACTCTGCTCCCTGTCAGTCCCTCTCCATCCTTTGGTAAACAACACCGGCTTGGAAGCCAACAGGAGTCCTGTGAGGTGGACAGAGATGAGAATGAGCTACAGGCTCCCTGGCGTGACTGGAGGCTGGAAGTCTTTTGTACCCTGCATTGTTTTTCTGATTATGAAAGTAGTGAGTGTTCACTGTAGAAAATACAAGAAAGGAAGTGGGGGGCATTATCCAACAGAGATAAGCAAACACAGTATCTGACTTGGAGCATTTCAGCATATACAGAGAGATGATAGATTTTTAACTTACAGCATTAAATCATGTGTAGTTTTATTTCCTTTTTTTTTTCATTTGACATAAATCAAAAGCATGTTCTGAAAGCAATATTCCATTTTAGTGGCTACGTGTCAGTCCATTCTATTGACTAATTGGTAGCAGGTGCATCAAGGGTTTCTGGTCTACCTCTGCGCTGGGGGCTGCATATCATATTCAGCCCCTGCCTCCCCTATGTCCTCCCTGTGCCTTCTGAACCTCATCGCTGTGGTTCTGAGACCAGAGGACCCTGCTGAATAAGCACTGAGAAACAGGAATTCTGGGTTTTACCTCAAGTTCTGCCACAGAGTCCCTAAGCAGCTGTGGCCAGAGCCCTCTTGTCTGTGAGTCCTCTTCCACATCTGTGAGTCACACCATCGAACTTACAGCAGGGCACCTTAGTCAAGGAGCGCCTTATACTGGGGCTGGTTAGAGCTGGTTAGAGCACTTTACATCGGGTTGGTTAGAACTGTACCAGCGCTGTGGCGTAGCGGGGAAAGACACCACCTCCAGCAGTAGCATCCAATATGGGCGCTGGTTCGAGTCCCAGCTACTCCACTTCCTATCCAGCTCCCTGCTAATGCACGCGGGAAAGCAGCAGAAGATGGCCCAAGTGCTTGGGCCCTGCAAGTTGCTCCTGGCTCCTGGCTTTGGATCTGCCCAGCTCCAGCCATCGCAGCCATTTGGGAAGTGAAGCAGCAGATGGAAGATCTCTATCCCTCCCTCTCTCTGTGACTCTGCCTCTCAAATAAATGAATAAGTCTTAAGGGAAAAAAAAGCACTGTGTTGTCTGACCCAGAGCTGAGTGGCGCTTCCTGCAGAGAAGATATCTATCAAGACGGTCTGGGTCAGCCCTTGTGCTAAGCACGGTGCACACTCTGTCTAAAAGAAGGCTTATTTATATTCTTGAAAGGCAGAGTCTGTATCGTCCAGCCTTATTAATAACTGTAGGTGTTAATCCTCTGGGTTCTTACTGTCTATTCAGAGAATTCTGAATATCAGCTCAAATAGGCCCAGCCATGTGCTAAGTTTTTAAGCATTTTATTCAGTGAGAGAAACGCACAGAAAAGCGAGGGCTTTCATTAGGGGAGAAGGAAGTCTAGAAGCTAAGTTGGGTCCATAGCAGGCAGAGAGCAGGCCAGGTGCCACATGGAGCAAGCATCTGGACAGGAAAGCAGAGGCAGGTGGTCAGAAGGCCACATGCCCGCAGTGCTGGACAAGAGGGGAGGGCCCACCGTGCTCCAGGCCTTTTATCCACTTCCATAGGGGCGTGGTTATATAGTCTGATGGGCAGGTGGGTGTCCAGGTGGGGTCAGGTAGGGATGTGAGATCACACAGAGGGTGTGGGGCGAAGGCGTGGTCTGCAGTTCACAAATCTAATCAATTTGATCCTATCTGCCTGCCAATATCAGAGTGAGAGAGAAAGGGAATGATCTTTCATCCACTGGTTGCAAATGGCCACAATAGCCAGGGCGGGGCCAGGCCGAAGCCAAGAGCCAGGGACTCCATCTGGGTCTCCCATGCAGGTAACAAGAACTCCAGCACTAGAGCCATTATCTCTGCTTCCCAGGTGCACTAGCAGAGAACCAGCTCGGAACTGGAGTAGCAGGACTCACACCTGTGCTCCCATACAGGCTGCAGGTGTCCCAAGCAGCAGCTTGACCCACGGTGCCACAACACCTGCCCCTATCCACACTTTTTTAAATTATTTGATACTCTACCATCTCCAGGAGGTAAGATCACAGCTTCAGGGAAATCAAATAACTGGGTAGAGGCAAAACAAGCAACAGGATGGTGCCAAACCCAGCCAGACAGCTGATGAGCCCTTAGGGGTCACTGGAGGTCACGGCCACTTTGCTGAGGGCAAGGCCCACTTCCCAGATGACTGGGCGCTGTGGCCGTGTCCCGTGAGCCGGATGCAGCACCTGGCCAGAAGCTTTCCAAAGACCGTGCACCTGCACACCCTGCAAGCCCATGGAAGCTGACATGTGAGGCAGGGGCTTTTTTAATGTTTTGATCCAGTAGGAAGGACTGAAAACGATGTGTGACACGGGGGAAAACATGGCTGTTTAAGCAAAACCAGCAAAGTGAGGTGATTCCAGGGCCAGTTGTCAGAAGCACCTCCTAGTCTTCCTTCTCCTTCCTGGGAACTGTAACCAGGATGGCGCCGGAGCTCTTTCTCGTCTCCCACCTCCTGTTCCTCCCCGCACAGGAAAGGCACATTCCCAGTCTCTGGTAGTACCCCACAGACGAGATCTATTTCTGTGAACGCAGACACTCCCTCTCGTATTTCCTTGCCACTGCATCCACTATCCCCCACCCCCACGACCCCAGGGCCCCCCTACCTGCCCGCCCCCCACGGTATCTCACTCATCACACCAAGCCACCAAGCAACCAAAACAGAAGAGGGCCACCCCACCCCCACCCCACACCCCCAGCCAGCCAGTTGCTAAGCTCCCTGCTGAGCCTTCGCAGCCACCACCCTATTGCAGCAAAGCCCCTGCTGAGCCAGGAACTGGCTCTAGTCAGCACCCAAGCCACACCGACCATACTCTGGAAGAGGAAGAAAATGGGGAAGAGACTACGGACAGCTTTGGCCCCCTGGGGCTACAGATGCCCTCAGAATCCACAGCCCCTAGCCCCAGGAAGCCACCGAGCATTGACCTGCAGTTACTTCAAACTGAGACGCGCTCTATGCTAAAACACACAGCAGATTGCAGACTTTGTATGGAGGAGGGAAAGCCGGCGTGGGGAGGGGTGGGGGGTGGGGGTGGGGGGTTGGGGGTGTGTAAAATAGTTCAGTGGGTTTTTTAATTGAGTATATGTTGAAATGAAGAGTATGTTGGGTATATTGGGTTAAATAAAATATATTAAAATCAATAAATAGAACCCACTATGGCATAGCAGGTTAAGCCACCTCCTGCAGAGCCGGCATCCCATATGGGTGCCAGTTTTAGTCCCGGCTGCTCCACTTCCTTTCCAGCTCTCTGCTATGACCTGGGAAAGCAGTAGAAGATGGTCCAAGTCCTTGGGCCCCTGCACCCATGTGGGAAGACCCAGAAGAAGCTCCTGGCTCCTGGCTTCGGATCGGTGCAGCTCCAGCCACTGTGGCCAATTCAGGAGTGAACCAGTGGATGGAAGACCTCTCTCTCTCTTTCTCTCTCTCTCTGTGTAGCTCTTACTTTCAAGTAAATAAATAAATCTTTTTTAAAAAAATCAAGTTCACCTATCCTTTTTACTTTTAGAATCTGGCTACTAGAAAATTCTAAATTGCATGGACAGCACACACTGCATCTTCGTTGTATTTCTTCCAGGCTTTACTAGGGTTATTAGCATTTCACATTTCTGCCGGCCCAGCACCCACGGTGGGACCTGAGGTGGCTGCCTCTGTCAGCGGCTGTGGGGCCAGACAGAGGTTCAGAGGTCACCTCACTCAGGTCCTGTGAGTCACTTTTCAGGACATCCGCATACACGTGAAAATGTAGCCAAGAGTGAAGGCAAGAGGGAGGCGTAGGAGAGAATCGGAAACCTTTCACTTGCTTGAGCCTGTTTTCCCAGGATGTCCCAGGAAAACCAAACTGGCCACCTTACACTCTGACAGGGCCAGAACCCCGCAGACAGGGACCCCTCACAGCTGCAGAAAACCAGTCTGAAGCCGGCGATGCGGCTCACTTGGCTAATCCTCCACCTGCGGCCGGTACCCCGGGTTCTAGTCCCGGTCGGGGCACCAATCCTGTCCCGGTTGCTCCTCTTCCAGTCCAGCTCTCTGCTGTGGCCTGGGAGTGCAGTGGAGGATGGCCCAAGTGCTTGGGCCCTGCACCCTCATGGGAGACCAGGAGAAGCACCTGGCTCCTGGCTTTGGATCAGCGTAGCGCCGGCCATGGCAGCCATTTGGGGGGTAACCAACAGGAGGAAGACCTTTCTCTCTGTCTCTCTCTAATTCTGCCTGTCAAAAAAAAGAAAAAGAAAAAGAAAACCAGTCTGAGTCACTTTGTTTATTTTTTTAGCTTGAGAGATAAAGAAATAACTCCCATCCATTGGTTCAGTCCCCAAACACCTGCAGTGGCTGAGGCTGGAGCCAGAGCTAGAAACTCAACCCTGGTCTCCCACGTGGGTAACGGGAGCCAGACTTTGCAAACTCAGTGTATGTAAAGTAGTATGTTGTAACCTCTAAGAGCCCTCCTGCTCCCCCTTTCCCACATCCTGTGTTAGTAAAATGGCGCAGTCCCAACACCACCCTAGGCTCTAACCCCTGCTGTCATGGCTGGAAGCCAGGTGACCACACGGCTCAACCACCAGTGTCAGCTCCACTCCCATCCTAATGGGATTCGCTGCTCCTACTTCCCTGCCTGCCCCCTGGCAAAGTTTTCAAAGGACCTGTTCCTGAACACATGGCTCTCTTTCTCTCCGTCTCCTGATCTCTGTCTCTGTCTCTGGATCTCTCTCTCTTATGCTCTCCTTCCCCTCTTTTCTTTCTTTACCTCTTCCCTCTGGTCTGTCGGATTTCCCCACCAATAAACCCTTGCCCTTACTCCGGTGTTGGGTGTGTTTTGTGGTGGCCTTACAGCGAGCAGAAGCCAATGCAGCCCCAGGGCCAGGCCCAACTCAGCACAGGGGCAGAGGACAGTGTCTTAAGACTCAGGACTGGGGTGGTAAAGCCCAACAGTGCCCCAATCCTATGGGGCAGTCTCTGGACTTGCCCCCGTGTCCAGCAGAGACCTGCACCTGGTGTGGCTCACCCTCAGCCTCTCGTGGACCTGGTGTGCACCCCCAGGATTGCACAGCGCCTGCTTGAGTAGCTGAGGACCTGTCTCTATCACCTTGGACAGAGCAGTCTTACACCCCAGCAAGCATTACCCATGGCAGGTAGGCGTAGCATCAGTCAGGTGAAATGGCAACGGTGAAGATATTAATACCTTGGTTCTTTGTCTCACATGGAGGAAGCATTTCCAAGCGGACAAGCCGAGAGATTTAAAAGCAAGATTTATTAAGAGTCAAAGACATCTCCAGCCAGAGCAGCATGGAGAGGGACTCCAAGGGAGGGGAAAAAAAAACAAACCAGCTGGTGGTATTGGAATTTTTAAGTGCAGTTTTGGGGAAGAAAGAAACTTCAGCTTGACATTCCTTGCAAGGTGGGGACAAAACCCATCAGAAGACCTGATTTGTGATCTTTTATCCTAACTGGCTTGCTCAGGATAAAACAAAGAGCCATCAGAAAGATGGGGATGGGTAACCTGTTTACAGTACACTGTGAGCTCAGAAGTATGGAACAGCCACTCCCTTGGATTCTCATGATAAGACGGGAAGTTTCCAAGGAGTGGGCGGGCAGGTACTTTTGACCTTGCCAAAGATAAGCTGTTTTGGGGGAAGGTGCAACCCCAGTTTTCCACCAGGGGACTATGCTGACTGCCCACTTGACTCCTTACACCCGCAGCAGCAGGCAGCCCATAGCAAAGTGAGCTTCGTTCTTGCCCTCAGGCTGGTCTGCTCGTTCAGGGCTGTGGGCTGCAGCTGTGATCCAACAGCACTGGACACAGGACAAGGAGTCTGTGCCCGTCCCACACCCAGGGAGAATCTTCCAAGGATGGACTACTTTTGAACAGGTGCTTCCCCAGTTCGTACTGAGCCGCACATAAATGGCAGACTTGGGGCAAATTTGAGCTTGGGGCTGTGGTAAGACCGAATCAGTACAAAGAAAGCAAGGGCAGGCCTGGGGCAGACCTCTACTTGTAGTGCTATCTAGTGCTGAACCGGCAGGAGGGGCCACGGGCTCCGAGGAAATAAACAGACTGCTTAGGGTATCTAGGAACACAGCCAGAAGGGAAGCCAGATTTCTGCACATCGGCCTTCGGTGTGCAGGAGACGTCGTGCACCACAGGCATCAGGATCTTCCCTGGCCTCACCCGGAGAGCAAAACAAGCACCAGAAACCAACCATCTAGCAACTGAATCCCCAAATGTTTGGATGAAGACCTCAAAATGGCTGGTTTAAGGAAACGCAGTGAAATTCCAGAGAACACAGAGAAACAATTCCGTGTTGTAGCCGAGAGCTTTGATAGAGGAATGAAAGTCGTTGAACAAAATCAACCAGATACGCTTCAACTGAAAAGCACACTGAGTGAAATTTAAAATCAATAGGAGGCCTCAACAGCAGAACAGATCAAACAGGAGCATCCGTGGACGCAAAGGCAGGCTGTTTGGAAATACACGGTTGGAGGGGAAAAAAGGATCACGGGACATGGAGAAAGCTTACAAGAAACATGGGCTGAACAGAAAGAGCGAAGATTCGACAACAGGGGTGGAATAATGACTGAGAGCTTCCCCGACCTAGAGGAGGATGCAACCATCCAGGGACGGGAAGGTCAAAGGTCAAAGTCAGAGTCAGCCCGGCCAGGTCTACTCCAAGATATATAGTGATCCATCTCTCCACGATTACAGATAAAGAGGGGATTCTCGAAACTGCAAGCAGATAGAAGACAATGATACAAAAGGGGCCCCAGTTCTGACTGCAGCCTTCTCAGCAGACCCATTACAGGCCAGGAGGGAGAGGGATGGGACTTTTACAGGACTGAAGGAATAAAATTTCTTTTTCTTTTAAGATTTTTTTTTACTTGAAAGTCAGAGTTACACAGAGAGAGGAGGAGAGGCAGAGAGAGAGAGAGGTCTTCCATTTGCTGGTTCACTCCCCAGTTGGCTGCAATGGCCAGAGCTGGGCCGATCTGAAACCAGGAGCTTGTTCCAGGTCTCCTATGCAGGTGCAGGGGTCCAAAGACTTGGGCCATCTTCCACTGCATTCACAGGCCATAGCAGAGAGCTGGATTGGAAGTGGAGCAGCCAGGACTTGAACTGGCACCCATATGGGATGCCAGCACTGCAGGGGGTGGCTTTACCCACTAAGCCACAGCACCAGCCCCAGGAACAAAATTTCTAGCCAAGAATACTGTATCCAGCAAGCTATCTTCATATATGAAAGAGAAATAAAGACATTCTCAGACAAACAAAAGCTACAAGAATTTATCACTGCCAAACAGGTATTTCAAGAAATGTTAAAGGATTTCTTCAAACTGAAAGAAAGATGCTAACAAGTAAGAAAAAAACATCAGCAGGTAGAAAACTCACTGATATGTGTGGGTAAATATGCAAAGTCAAAATGCTGTAATACGGTAAACATTACATGTAAGCATAAAAATTAACCATTTATATCCTTACTGTGAAGAATAAAAAGTTATTCCAAAATTACTACATTAAATGGCTAAGAGACTGGCAATAAAGAAAGAGGTCAAAGGTAACATCAAATATTCAAAATGTAGAAAGGAATAGGTACAAATGTAGAATGCTTTATTAGGATTTCTTATACTTTTCCTTTTAGTTTCATCTTATCATCAATATTAAGTTGTTATCACTTTAAGATAGCTTTAACAGCCAAAGGAGTTTTTTGTGAGCCTTAGGGTGACCACAAAACAAAATGCCATTACAGATTTGCCAGAAATAAAACATAAGGAAGCAAAGTCCACCACAGAGAAAGTCACTTAAGCACAAATGAAGATTGTAAGAGAGGAAGAAAGGAACAACACTAAAAATGCAGAACAAGTACCAAAGCGACAGAAGCGAGAGCTTACCCACCAACAATTACCTGAAATGTCAACCGACTAAATCCTCCAACTGAACCACAGAGTGACCTAATGCATTAAAAACCAGGAGCCGGCCGGCGCTGCGGCTCAATAGGCTAATCCTCCGCCTTGCAGCGCCGGCACACCAGGTTCTAGTCCCAGTCGGGGCACCGGATTCTGTCCCGGTTGCCCCTCTTCCAGGCCAGCTCTCTGCTGTGGCCCGGGAGTGCAGTGGAGGATGGCCCAAGTGCTTGGGCCCTGCACCCCATGGGACCAGGAGAAGCACCTGGCTCCTGCCTTCGGATCAGCGCGATGCACCAGCCATAGCGCGCCGGCCGCGGCAGCCACTGAGGGGTGGACCAATGGCAAAGGTAGACCTTTCTCTCTCTCTCTCTCTCTCTCTCTCGCTCTCTCACTGTCCACTCTGCCTGTCAAAAAAGAAAGCAGGAGTACCCACACTTCTAACAGGTAAAATAGATTTTAAATTAAAAGGAGTAGGCCGGCGCCACAGCTCACTAGGCTAATCCTCTGCCTGCAGCACCAGCACCCCGGGTTCTAGTCCCGGTCGGGGCACCGATTCTGTCCCGGTTGCCCCTCTTCCAGGCCAGCTCTCTGCTGTGGCCCGGGAGTGCAGTGGAGGATGGCCCAGGTCCTTGGGCCCTGCACCCCATGGGAGACCAGGAGGAAGTGCCTGGCTCCTGGCTTTGGATCAGCGCAGCGCACCAGCCACAACACACCGGCCGTAGCAGTCACTTGGGGGGTAAACCAACAGAAAAAGGAAGACCTTTTTCTCTGTCTCTCTCTCACTAACTCTGCATGTCAAAAAAAAATTAAAAGGAGTGAAAAGAGACCGGAAAGGTTATTAAATAACAACAAAGCATTCAATCCAGCAAAAGGAAATACACTTGTAAATGGACCAACACAAACATATTGTATTGTAGGAGACTTTATGAAATGGACAGATCATCTTAACAGAAAGTCAAGGAAGCAAGAGCAAAGTGAAACTGCACCCTAGTTCAGCTGGACCTACCTGACACCTACAGAACATCCACCCGACGGTTGCCTGATACACATGCTTCCCAATAGCAGACATGCAACATTTTCCAGGACAGACCCTGTGGTCACGCACAGAACAAGTCTCAATAAATGTAAAGGAGTAGAAAGCATATGATCTTTTCTGACCACAAACCATAAAACTAGAAATCAGTAACAAGAAAAACTTTAGAAAATACACAACTACATGGAAATTAAACAACTTTTAGAATTTTTAGTGTTTTCACTATAAAGAAAAGTTAAATGCTTGAAAGGATAAATGTACATACCCTGATTGGACATTACATAATTGTTACATGTCTGTTAAAAATGCTTTTAAAGAAAAATATTTTGGGGTCCAGTGTTGTGTCATAGCAGGCTAAGCTGCGGCCGAGTCCCAGCTGCTCCATTTTTTTTTTTTGGACAGGCAGAGTGGACAGTGAGAGAGAGACAGAGAGAAAGGTCTTCCTTTTTGCCGTTGGTTCACCCTCCAATGGCCACTGCGGCCGGCGCACCGCGCTGATCCAAAGCCCGGAGCCAGGTGCTTCTCCTGGTCTCCCATGCGGGTGCAGGGCCCAAGGACCTGGGCCATCCTCCACTGCACTCCCGGGCCACAGCAGAGAGCTGGACTGGAAGAGGGGCAACCGGGACAGAATCCGGCGCCCCAACCGGGACTAGAACCCGGTGTGCCGGCGCCGCAGGCAGAGGATTAGCCTAGTGAGGCGCGGTGCCAGCCTAGGTGCTCCACTTCTAATACAGCTCCCTGCCAAAGTGCCTGGGAAAGTAGTGAAAGATGACAAGTACTTAGGTCTGCACCCACGTGGGAGACCTGGATGAAGCTCTTGGCTTCTGGCTTCGTCTTTGCCCAACTGAGGCCATTGTGGCCATTTGAAGAGTGAACAAGTAGATGGAGGACCTCTCTCTCTCTCTTTGTAATTCTGCCTTTCAAATAAATAAATAAATAATTTTTTAAAAAAGTGTTTAAAAAAAAAAAAACCCTGGTTCAATCTGACAAAGCTTACTTGAGCAAGAAGTTTCTAGAACCAGGCAATAGTCCAGACTGAAGAGGGTTCAGAGTGCCGCCAGCCCCCACCCTACACGTTAGCGTCATAGCCAGAGAAAAGGAAGTGCTGCACAGAAACAACCTGATGGGCTGCCATTGGTGTTTGCCTGGGCGGGGCTCGGCCTGACCAGCTGGCAGCCTGTGACAGGGAGGCTCTGTTTCAAGGTGTGACGGGCAGTTGTACGGTTTCAGCCTGACGGGATGAAGGAGTACCTGGGGACCTGGAAGAGCGTTCTGTTGGGTGTCTGTAAGGGTGTTTCCAAGAGACATCAGTGAGTGTGGGTGCAGGAGGTGGGAAGAACAGGCCTTGAAGTGGGCGGCCATCATCAGCGCACTGGGGTTCTGGAGAGACTCAGTGGGAAGAGGATTTGGGGTTCTCACAGCGAGAGAGCGAGCGAGCTGGGACACCCCGGACCCCTGTAGCCGTGTCAGCGGCTGGCCTTCGGTCTGCAGGACTACACTCGCGGTCATCCGGCTGACTCTCAGGTTTTTCAGCGAAGACTCACATCTCAGCTTCCCTGGTTCGGAGGCCTCTGGACCTGGGCTGAGTCCCGCAGCCAGCGCCCCAGGCCCTCCACGCTGCAGACGAGCTCCCACAATGCCCTGAGCGGAACTCGCCCTTCGTGTATTCGTATGTACCTACATCCCAGCAGTCTGTGTCCCTAGAGAACGCTCCCCGTACACGAGGGCGTGCTCAGAAGGCAGGTTACAGTTTGCTAATTCAGCAGGTTAGCGTACAGAGGTTACTTGGGGCCAGGCGTATCATTCAAGTACGGAGGCCGGTTAAGGCCAAACTTATTTCACTTCAACATTGCAAACTCCTTAAGGAGGGCTGCATGCAGGGCACACTGCTTCCGGGCTTCAGCAGCTGGAGAATCCTGATGACCAGTGAGCACCACAGTGCAGCACAACAGCAGGTGACCAGGCACCAGCAGCAGCAGCGCTCCGGGAGGTGCAAGCCCCTGAGCCTCACCTCATCCCACCCAGATTTTCTGTTCTCTAAGATCAATTGTTATTGGTTTCTTTTATTTGAGAACCAAAGCAGAGATTGAGGCAGAAGCAGAGACAGGCAGACAGAGAGAGCTCCCGCCCATTGGCCACTCCCCAGATGCCTTTAATGGCCCCTGCTTGGGGCTGAGGCCAGGAGCAAGGAACTCCATCTGGGTCTCCTTCGTGAGTGACAGGACCCAAGGACTTGAGCCATCACCTGCTACTTGCCAGCGCCTGCACTAGCAGGAAGTTGGAATCTGATGTGGAGCCAGGACTCAAACCCAGGCACCCTGGTATGGGTGGCAGATGTCTTATCCTGGGGTGTCTGGGCCCCAATTCTTGTCTCCAGTGCAAAAAAAAAGATTTGAAGCTGAGAAGTAGGTAAAGGTCAGCAGAGAAGCAAGATGTGTTCATATGCATGCGAAAGAACACTTAAGGATGAGTGTGGGCTGATCATGTGCTTTCCGATCAAGTCACTGAAGTCACCCGGTGCCCTGAAGAATCAAAATCATCAGATTCACGGAGTGATCCTGAGGGAGAACAGGAATCAAAAGAAGTCTCTACAGAAAAACCCAAGCCAAAAATAAAGTCTAAGGAGAAAAATAAAAATAGTGAAGGAACTAAACCAGAAACACAGAAAGAACAAAAATATACTAAAACAAAATTCATCAGTTCCAAATGAGGAAAAACCCAAAGCACATGAAAAATCAAACCCTTACGGAGAACGACAAGAAAGTAACCAAGAAGTCAAATCTGATGAAGAGGTGGATTTGGAACTTCCAAGCACTGAAAATGAGTCCATATCAGCTTCAGAAGGTGATGATGGGAAACCAAAAGTATTTAAAGGAAAAAAGTCACTTCTCTTGGAGTTATGGCAGACGGAGGGGTCCCCATTTTCAAAAAGAGAAGAATTGAAAATGGAAAATCTTGAAATTTAAGGCAATGAGGTGATGATCAATAACGGTAAAAGAACTTGCATACACTTTTGGGACAGAGTGGAGATAACACATCTTAGAGATTCTCTGTGTGCGTTTGACTATTTTGATGCTAAAAATTTAGATTTATTCTAAATGTATTTTATGTGAATTAAAATAAATCTTCTGTATGAGAAAAAAAAAAAAAGAATGGGTGTGGGCATGCTCAAGAAAGCTGAGTTCGTGAGGTTCAAGTCCACCCTTCCATCAGGGGAGGGGTCCTGGGCGGGGCGGCGTTTGCAGCAGTTCTGCCCATTCCCTTGCCCTTCGCTGGCAATCTCAGAAGAGTCGCGGCAGCAGGTGCATGATGGGAGTAGATGTGTCAATCATGGTAATTTTATTATCATAACTTTATAACGAGGAGAGGTCATCCCAGGCCAAAGCCGGCAGCCCTCTTGGTTACGTACAGCCAGTGACGCTGTCAAATGGCAAAACCCTGGAAGCTGCACAGAGGGAAGGGCTTTGGGGGGCTGCAGGCGGGGCTGCAGGGGCTGGGCGGGGACCTCAGCTCCTCCTTGCTTGGCTCTCCTCCCTGCCTGCGTCTTCCACTGCAGCGTCTCAGCCACTGTGCAGAACACACCTCCGCCCCAGAATCTCTGAATTGGAATCTCTCAGAGTGAGCCCCGGAATCTCCGTCTGACACGCCCTCCCAGCAGCTAGAATTGGCATCTGTTGTTTCTGCGGGCTCTGAATCCACAACCACTACCCTCTTCCAATAACGCCCCTACGGCGTTGCCTCAGGAAACCACTCCTAGCCCCCTTCTCAGGGTGTGCGGCTGCAGTGAATGGGAGAACTAACCCGTCCCCTTCATTCCAAAGGACGTGTGGTCCAATCGGAGCCTGGCGTTCACCTTGGCAGCAGTCATTGGTTCAGGATTCATGTCTGTGACACAAGACAGACCGATCATGACAAATGAGACTTAATCCCAGGACCTTCCTGAGGACAGTGGAAGAGGCTGAGAACATAGGATGGATGGAAGCCTGGGACTGCTGTGACCCAGGTTGTCCGCATGGGGAGGGAGCCTGCTTGAGAGTGAACACTGTAGAAGGAGTTTCGGAGAGAGAGAGAATGAGCTCCGGATGAGAGAGAGAATGAGCTCCCAATGCAGCCGAAGCCAGCTCCTCTCAGGGCAGCTGAGTCCCCTTGTGCTGGGTTTGCACCATCACCCTCACGAGTGCTGTGCCCATCCATCACTCAGGTTTCCACGCTTGCCACAGTGTTCAGGCGGACGGCAGGCTAGTACCTGGAGACAGACACTTTCTTTGAATTTTCACAAAGCACCACCCAGGTTCAACTCCTAAACTTTTCATAAGGCAGTAAATTCTATCTGGGGCTCAAGCCAGTTTGAGTTGTCTATCAATTACAACGAAGAGAGTTCTGATCCTGTGACCCACACCACACAAGGTTCTTGGGGATGGCGAGATCATGCTCCGGGCTGACCTTGAGTCTCTTGGAGGCCATGAACTAGACCAGTGAGCTAGGAAAACCCAAGGAGGCTCTTAAGTGGGGACTCCAGGCTCTGCCTTTGCATGCTCTGAGACAAGGATTTGGGTGCTGTTGTTTTACTGGGAGGTGATCTTGGAAAGCACAATGTGGGAGTGGGGAAACGAGGCAGGCATGGAAGGAGAGCGAGCCAAGGGCTGAGGGCTCAGGGACAACAGAGCACGCCCCTGCCTCAGAGCCAGAGCAGGGCACCCCCAGGAGGGCCAACAAGCGCTTGTTTATCTGCACACTGCCAGCCACCCGGAGGTGGGTCACCGCTGTAGGTGCAGAGTCCCCAGCACCCCGGCCTGGCCTTCCTGCAGGCTGAGCGCACTGCAGCGACCAGCAGATGCCTTTGCAGCATCTGGCACCTGCACAGGGGACCCATGGGGTGGCTAGGGGACCTGTGTGGAGGGAGCATCAAGTGTCTGCTGCAGTGTCCCTTTAAGACTTGTTTGCACGAAGTTTCGGTTGCAGCTGAAGACAAGTTTGAAAACCACTGGTCTGGGTGATGGCTCAGGTCTCTTCCAGCGCCTCACAGCTGCCTCCTGGACATGTGTGTGGGGCACAAGCATGCTTAGGAGGGTGTCCCCTGCCAAGACAAGGTGGGGTGTGGTGGAATGAGAAGGCTGTGCCAAGATGGTGCTGGCAAGCAAGCGTCAGTTACTCAGGAAATGGCAGCAGAACCCACCCACCTGGCAAAGAAGCCTGCCTGGCAACAGGCTATGATTGGTTAGGGCATAAACCACCCCTTGGCCAGCTTGGCTGCCTCAGCTATATAAGCTGCTGTACCAACTGAAATGAACGAGTCTGCGGGCTGCTCGCCTCTAGCCCGCTTTTACCCTACTCCCAGGGTCTGTGTGGTGACGCCGCACCTCTTGCCCCCACTTCTCCTCTCAGAACGAATCCACAGCAACAGTGGGGTCCGCATTAGGCTCCGTGGACTTCCAGTGGGGGGGAGATCACAGAGGCAGGCAGACTTTCCTCCATTCAAATCCCCAGTCTGGGCATAGTGAGCTAGGCTGCCGCCAGCAACACCAACATCCCATATTGGAGCTCCCATAGGAGTCCCGGCTGCTCTGCTTCTGATCCAGTTTCCTGCTCATGCACCTGGGAGGCAGCACATCATGGCCCGAGTACTTGGGCTCCTGCCACTCATGTGGGGGACCTGGATGGAGTTCCAGGCTCCTGGTTTTTTCCTGGCCCAGCCTGGGGCCATTGTGGCTTTTTTGGAGGAGTGAACCGGCAGATAGAAGACCTCTCTCTGTGTCACTGTATCACTCTGCCTTTCCAATAAACCTTAAGGAAGAAAGAACCACAGAGCAAACAGGCAGCAAACCTATTCGTGACTCCTTTCATCCTAAAGCCCAGTCCACAAACAGCCTCGGACAATCCCAATGAGCCTGCTGCCCCGTTTCTGGGGCTCCCTTTATAAACAGTATGAGTTCCAGGGCCCCATGTCTCACTGAGTTGCCCCTCCCCAAGAATCTCCATGAAGCAGTGGTGGGGACATAGTTCAGAAGGATACTTTCCAGCCAGGCCTCGATACAAATCTCTCTCTCTCTCTCTCTCTCTCTCTCTCTCTCACTCTAAGCCAGTCAGATGCTCAGTTGCTCCTCCTGACAATGTAGTTGTCACCAAAGACTGTTGTGAAGATTGAAGATGCTGCGTGGAATCCATGTGGAACAGAGAAGGTGCTCAGGGGTTGCCAAGAGTCAGAGCATCCGGGCTGGCCTAGTTCTGTGCGACCATGAAAGGGACCGACGTGGCTCCTTCCAGATGGGTCATATGTGTTTGTTCGGGTCTGGAGACACCAGTCCAGCAAAATAGGGAAGACAGATCGGAGAAGACAGGTTCAGGTTTATAGATTCAGAGTCTAAGATGAGAGCTCTCGGTTGGCTGACCAGCATGGGTGTTTGGTCAGCTTGGGAAGTGGATCACAGGGTCCTGAGACCATGGATTCTTGCTGAGACAATAGGGATCCTTGGAGAACTCAACTAACCCCAAAGAGATTGCAGGAAGAGAATCCTCTCAACCAGCCAAAGCCAGATTTTCCACTCCTGCATGCAACTGTCACACCTGCCCACGTAGCGAACATCCTTGTGATGTTCCCAGGATTTCTGAACAACATGTGGGTCTGTCACACTTGAGACAACCGGCTGGAAACTGTGTTTGCGGCCTGGCCCTTCTGGTGAGGCCCTGCAGAGCAGAGGAGGGTACCTGCTGAAACTGAGCTCCTTAACCCTGCGGCCTGAAGAGAGTCGCTACAGGTGCACAGCTGCACTACAGCTATAAAATGACCTGAACCAGATGTCTCCAGGGCACAGCAGGATGCTCAGCACAGGCCTCCCCGCAGGGCCCACTGTGCATGCCCCCTGCTCCTGCTGCCACAGCAAGCCTTGCCCAGAGCCAGAGAGCACAGCCTCCGGGCTGCCCACAGCTGCAATCAGCCACTCTGTGTCCTTCCTGGCCTGCTTCCGCTTAGTGCACAGGGGGCTGCCGACCAGAAATCCCCGAGTGCCACGTAGGACAAAGGTTGCCAAAGCCTCCCTCTGGCTCTCTCTGCAAAAGCGTGTCGAGTCCTGAGCCAGCTTCCGCTGCTTCGTGCTCTCCTCTGTCCCCCCCGGGGAGACACCTCAGCCTGGTGCTTGCAGCTCAGAGCCTTGGAAGGGGCAGCCCCTGTGAGACAGGGCAGGCCCGCCCTGTGCTGAAAGCCATCCTGCTGGCCCAGGACCAGAATCCTGTGGGGGACATAGGGACCTCTGAGCATCAGCCCTTGTCCACTGTCCCCACAGAGGGCGGGGTCCGGATGGCGGCTGTGCAAAGGCTGTGCAGCCAGCCCCGAGCAGCCAGGCAGGGGCGATCCCCAAGTGCCCTAGAGAGCCTGGAGGGTGCAGGATTGGGCCCTGGGGAGACAGGAATGCTGCAGGTTGGGAACGCCTCCCCTAAGCCTCTTGCCTCCTCTCTGGGGTGCTGGAACAAATCAGGGGCAGTCAGCTGTGGGGCTTGGATGCAGGACTTCCTGTCAAGGCTGGACACATTCCGAATGATTCCCCAGCTGAGTGACAGCAGGGCCTGAGCAAGGGATCCAACAGTGGTGCCAGATGGAAGCATTCATGGGGAATTAGATGTGGCCTCTCCAGAATCTCTTCCCTCGAGATTGTCAGCAGCCAGACTGGGCTTAAAAACTGCCTTTGAAATTGTTGAGCAAGTGGTAGGCTGCCTCTCCTCCTTGTGGCTTGTGAGATTATGGCTTTGTAAGCAGCCATCTGAACTTCAGGCAAAATTTTCTATCTTCCATCCATCCATCTGTCATCTATCATCCATCCATCCATCTGTCTGTCATCCATCATCTGTCCATCTGTCTGTCATCTATCATCCATCCATCATCTATCATCCATCCATCTGTCATCTATCATCCATCCATCCATTCATCTTCTATCATCCATCCACCTATCTGTCATCTGTCTGTCTCTTACTTTTACTCCTCTTTCTCCTCTACTGTGGCCACTAAACATAAGAAACAATGGCCTAGATGCCCAAAAGAATAAAAAGCAGAATCTCAAAGAACTATTTCAACAGCCATATTCATAGCAGCAGTATTTGGAACAGTCAAAAAGTAGAAGCTGGGGGCTGGCTCTGTGGCACAGTGGGTTAAGCTGCCATCTGCAGTGCCAGCATCCCATATGGGCCCTGGGCTCCAGTCCTGGCTGCTCCACTTGCAATGCAGCTCCCTGCTAATGCACCTTGGAAAGAAGCAGAGGGCAATCCAAGTGCTTGGGCCCCTGCCACCTACATGGGAGGCTCAGATGGAATTCCAGGCTCCTAACTTCAAGGCATGGCAGCCATTTAGAGAGTGGATCTGCATATGGAAGATGGATCTCCCTCCCTCCCCCCATGTAACTCTGCCTTTCAAATAAAGAAAATAAATCTTGGGGGAAAAAGTGTCCACTGATGGATGAATGGATAGACAAACATAGAATATACACAATACCTAAATATTATACAGTCTTAAAAGGAATTAGGATAGAGGCTACAACATGGATGAAGCTTGAAGACCTTATGCTAAATGAAACAAAGCAGACACAGAAGGACAAATACTACATGAATCCATTTGTATGAGGGACCTCGAGTAGGAAGACCTATAAAGACAAAAACACAGTGGTGGCTGCCACGGGCCAGGGAGAACACCAGTGATTGTTAACTGAACTTCAGTTTCACAGGGTGAAAATGTGCTGGAGATTCCTTAACTATGTGAATGTACTCATTGGCAACAGATTATACATTTGAGAATAGTTAAGAGGGTAAATTTTAGGTTTTGTGAATGTTACCACGATTTAGTGGTGGCCAGAGATGAGGTACCCGGGAAAGCGAGGCTTGGGTAGAGTCCATTTGCCTGTGGCCTCACTGCTCTGGCAGCAAGGTCACAGTGCAACAACGGGTACTTGATGCTCAAGCCCTTGCAAAGAGGGGAGGCAGCCCTGCTCCACAGCTGGTGGCTGCACTTGATGTCAGGCCGAAGGGTTCAACCTCTTTCCCACTGAGGGCTGAGTTGCGGAAGCCTCCTCTGTATAAGATGTCCCCAAAGGAACCCCTCACTGCGAACACACAGGCAAGGATGGAGGAGATCAGAAATAGCCCCTGCTTCCACACAGCCCGGGTCCCACCTGCAGTGCCACCCACCCGTAGACAAGTGCTGGGTAGACTCTGTCAGTGCGGGACTCGCCTTGTTGTTCTGTTTGTTTCTCTCTTCCCTCCCTGCTCCCACCCAAGAAATAACACCGCAGCAGAACTGTTCCAAACGGCTGCTGAACGACTAGGCTCTGGACACAGACCACCTGCATCTGAACCTTGGCTCTGCATTGTACTTGTTGTTTTAATATGAGAAAATGATCTGCCCTGTCTATCTTCCATTTCTGAATTAGCGGTGATGACATTTGGGTTCTGCTGGGGAGCCTCAGTCCAGAGCCTGCACCTAGCCCTTCACAAATGTGGGTAGTTACAACTTTCTCCCACCCCAGTTCCAGGGGCACGTAGCAGCCCTTTCTCCTCCAAAACGTCTTCCAAACAAGCTCAGCGTGAGCGTCCCCATAAACTCCCATTTTTTTTTAATAAACATAAGTCCTTTGTCTCTCTCTTTTTTTTTTAAAGATTTATTTATTTATTTGAAAGTCAGAGTTACACAGATAGAGGAGAGGCAGAGAGAGAGAGAGAGAGAGAGAGAGAGAGAGAGAGAGAGGTCTTCCATCCAGTGGTTTACTCCCCAATTGGCTGCAATGGCCAGACCTGAGCCAATCCGAAGCCAGGAGCCAGGAGCTTCCTCCAGGTCTCCCCATGCAGGGCCAGGGGCCCAAGGACTTTGTCTATCTTCTACTGCTTTCCCAGGCTATAGCAAGAGAGCTGGATGGGAAGTGGACCAGCCAGGACTAGAACTGGTGTCCATATGGGATGCTGGTGCTTCAGGCCAGGGCGTTAACCCGCTGCGCCACAGCGCCGGCTGGTAAAGGCCCATTTATTTGCACCTTGACCCCTGCGGCAGCTTGTCAGGAGAAGGCCCCATCCCAATTGCAGCATCAAAAGCTCCCCAGTGCACAGGGGTCACAAGTGAGGGCTTCCGGCGCGCTCAGTGACAGCTAACAAGGGGCTCACTGTGCATCCCGGAAGCTTCCTGCTTTGAGGGGCACCGAGAAAGGCTGCCACCCCCAAACCTCTGTGTTAAACCCAAGTGTTAAATCTTTCCTGGGGGAGGGGGATCTCATTCCCACCTCATCCTGAGATGAGTCTCTTGGTTTTCTGAGACTGTCTTTTGAAATGCTGAATTTACCCTGTTTGGGGACAAAGATTCAGAAAGCAAGGGAGACAGCTCCCACAGAAAGCCTGACCTTGACCATTAAGCCTCCACTGACCTTGCCTGTTGAAACATGCATTCAGGACACGCTTCTCAAACATCCGCCATGGCCAAGCCCTGTCTGCCCGGCGGGGGTGGCCCTGCTTACAGGGCACTTCAAGTCTGTGGAAAGCGTTCTCCAGTCTTTCCAAGGCTGCTTTGGCTTCCGGTGGCGGTGTGGGAAACACAGAGCAAGTGTAATTCAGTTCAGAGGCCATGGGATTATTTCTCTCTTGTCCTGAGCATCTCCTGTGGGCATATGGTAGCTTGGGAAGGAGGAAGGCAGGGTGGATGCCAGGACGGACAGAGGGAGGGATGTGGTGGCAAACGTGAAGCTGACTTTGGATCCCGTGGAAGCACTCCCTGCAACAAGGATAGAAGGGACACTGTTACTTGGCAGGTGCTCACAGGAGGCGCCGACAGGGAGAAGGGAAGGCAGGCAGGTGAGGGAAGAACGCCTGTGAGAGCTATGTCATCCAGCAGGCCCGAGCCCGCTGCAAGCTCCAGGAGACTTCACACAACAAGGTGCAAATTCACCCCAGCCAGGGTGCAGGGACGCGGGCTGCCTCAACCTCCGACTCCCAGGCAGCATCACTGCCCGCGCCGGGCAGAAAGGGGCAGGCCTTGCCACTCGGTGGGCAAGCTGGCACCTGCTGCAGGTGTGAGTGCTGAGAAGACGGATGGTTCACACCACCCTCTACCAGGCGTGGAGACCGGGCCTCAAGGCCAAGGCCCCCTCCGTCCACGTGCACGACAGTCACCTACCCTGGCTGCCACTGAGCACCTGGGTAACCTTGGCCCCTGCCTCGTGCTCTCCCTGCAGTCTGCTCAGGGCTGTAGAAGACTCGGCAGCTGCCCTCTGCCTGCCAGCACAATCCGGTCCCCCGCCAAGGGTGCCCTGGGACAAAGCCATCTCCCTACACACTTGCTTAGCACCAAGATCCCCAGGCTGTTCCCTGGACGTGCTGCCCAGCACTGACAGCCATCAGCAACAGCACTTCTCCCTACTCTTTCTGACCCCATGCCAAAGGGCTTCCCTCAGAGCCGCACCCCCGGCCAAGGGGCGGATGCTCAGGTGACTGCGAGGCCCATCTGCTGCGCTGGGCTGGCACGTTCCTTGCAGGAGGCTGTGTCACCTCCCCTCCACGATGGGCAGGCCTGCGGCTGTGTAGCTCAGCTGGAGATTGCATGCACAGGTCTCTGTCTCCAGTACACGATGACGGAGCCCACGGACCCACCAAGCAGGTGCCCTGAGCGCCCCTGGCAAGGCCTTGTCAGTAATCACTGTGGTGTTCGCATCTCCCTCTCGGTGATTCCAAAGTGGGCGAGGAGCAGTATGCTTTTTTATTATTATTATGACAAAAAGAGCTGATTTCATGTAATTAACAGGTACAACTCTTTAAAAAAATATGTTTTTATTGGAAAGGCAGAGTTACAGAGAGAGAGAGCTTCCATCCGTTGGTTCACTCCCCAAATGGCTGCAAAAGCCAGAGCTGTGCCAGTTGGAAGCCAGGAGCCAGTAGCTTCCTTCATATTCCCACGAGGGTGCAGGGGCCCAAGGACTTGGGCCATCTTCTACTGCTTTCCCAGGCCACAGCAGAGAGCTGGATCAGAAGTGGAGCAGCCAGGTCTCGAACCAGCGCCCATATGGGATACTAGCACTGCAGGCAGTAGCTTTACTGGCTATGCCACAGTGCTGGCCCCTCACAGATACAATTCTAAGACGATAACCATACTTCCCTCCTTCTTCCCTCACTTTCTCAACCCCTCCTCCCTCCTTCTTTTCTTTTTTCGCTTTTGTAATTTTTGCAAAAACATAATTTCTTTTTTTTTTTTTATTTTTGACAGGCAGAGTGGACAGTCAGAAAGAGAGAGACAGAGAGAAAGGTCTTCCTTTTTGCCGTTGGTTCACCCTCCAATGGCCGCCGTGGTGATCTGAAGGCAGGAGCCAGGTGCTTATCTTGGTCTCCCATGGGGTGCAGGGCCCAAGCACTTGGGCCATCCTCCACTGCACTCCCGGGCCACAGCAGAGAGCTTGCCTGGAAGAGGGGCAACAGGGACAGAATCCGGCGCCCCAACCGGGACTAGCACCCGGTGTGCCGGCGCCACAAGGCGGAGGATTAGCCTGTTGAGCCATGGCACCGGCTCATATTTCAATCCATATTTCATAATTTCAATCCACTCTACAATCATAGGCTTAATGCACCACTCACCATAATATTCAACAAGCAAGAGTATAAACAAGGCTACAAACAGCAAACACGAGATGTCCATTTCATTCCTATAGTTTTTTTTGTATTCTATATTAACTATTACATATAAAAGAAAGCATATTTGTCTTTTTGGGACTGGCTTATTTCACTAAGCATATTAATCTCAGCTGCATCCATTTTGTTGCAAAAGATAGTAACTCACTCTTTTTTATGGCTGAGTAGTATTCCACAGTGGCCACATACCAGTCGTCAGCTGATGGATGTTCCATATCTTAGCTATTGTGAATTCCACTGCAATAAACACAGGGGCACAATAACTCTTTCATATGCTGATTTCATTTCATTTGGGTAAATTCCCAGGAGTGGGATTCCCAGGCTGGGTCATATGGTGGATCTATTTTCAGATTTCTGAGGAATTTCCATACTGTCTTCCAAAATGGTTGTACTAGTTTACATTCCCACCTACAGTGGATTAGGGTATCATTTTCCCCATATCCATGCCAGCATTTACTACTTTTTATTCTTGGATGACAGCCATCCTAGCTGGGAAGGCAACAGACACAGGCACAAATGCTCAGGATCACTAGCCGCCAGGGAAATGCAGATAAACAAACAGCACCTTGACCTTCCTAAAACCCCACGAGGGGCCTTCTCCTAGTATCTGTAGCCACCAGAATATACAGCAGTTTCAGTGTGCTGCACCAAACACAGGCTCCAGGGTCCAAAACAAATGCGCGTTACACTCTGGGCCCATGAGTACATTAACGGCTCTCAGAAGCCTGTAGGTTATACACAAACAAAAAATCTCGCCAAATTTTGTTTACGGAATGTTTAACTGTGTAATGCATCTGACTGTGCACTTCTTTTTTCAAATGACTCCTGTCACAATCCAGGAGAGAGCGTCCACAGAAGACACGCTCGGAACGTGGGCAGCTCTCTTCCTCCCTCTTGAAAGTCCTCTGGAGCTCTCCCACCTGTGTGGCCAGGCCCCGCCCACTCTTTCCTTGGGCCACGGAGCAGGCTCACCATGTGAGAGGTGGACGGCCCACGCCCAGTGTTTCTCAGCCGTGACCCAAACCCACACCTGCACATCACCGTCTGGGCCTGCCACTGGATCAGGAGGACGAGGAGAATTGGGACGGCCCCTGATCGTGCTGCTCGCTGTGTTGTGACTCCTCCTGCCTGGGGGGTCCTGTGTCTTCTGCCAACATCCGGGAACAGCAACTCATTAGCTCAGGGGCAGGAGAGAGTTCACATTCTCCCCAGCCATGAGGATAAAACTGAAATGCTGTCTTGTGAGGAGCACCTCCAGGAGTCCAGGGGGCTCCCTCGTCTAAGTCCCTTCAGCTCCTCGTCCTTACCTTTATTCAACTGATTTTCGTTGGTTTCTTTGTTTTTAACTTATATAAAGAAAAAAATTCCATGTATTTCATACATACATTTTTAAGAGTATAATGACACTTCCCATCCTACCCTCCCTCCCTCCCGCCTCCTGACTTTCTGATTTTTCTTGTGATTTTTACAGTGATACAATTTCTTTTTCTTTTTTTAAAGATTTATTTATTTATATATTTGAAAGTCAGAGTTACACAGAGAGAGAAGGAGAGGCTGAGAGAGAGAGAGAGGTCTTCCATCTGCTGGTTCACTCCCCAAATGGCTGCAACGGCCTGGGCTAGGCCAAGCTGAAGCCAGGAGCCAGGAGCGTCTTCCAGGTCTCCCACGTGGGTTCAGGGGCCCAAAGACTTAGGCCATCTTCAGCTTTCTCGGACCATAGCAGAGAGCTGGATCGGAAGTGGAGCAGCTGGGACATGAACTGGTACCTATATGGAACGCTGGCACTGCAGGTGGTGGCTTTACCTGCTACGCCACAGTGCCGGCCCCACAACGACGTACTTTAATTTACTTTATAATCACAAGCTGAACCCCTCCGCTAAATAAAGAATTCAACAAGTAGTAAGTAGTGAAGCTACTGTTCTTCAAGAGTAGAGACAAGGGCTATAAACAATAATCACATCTCAATGTGTCAATTTCACTCCTACATACATTTTTTGTATTCTGTATATTAGTTACCACAAATGAGGAAAAACATGATATTTGTCTTTTTGTGATTGGCTTATTTCACTAAGTGTGATGATCACTCCAGTTGCTTCCATTTTGTTGCAGAAGACGGGATTCCATTCTTTGATGCGGCTGAGTAGTATTCCCTCGTGGATGTATACCACAGTATCTTCATCTGGTCAGTTGGTGGACATCTGGGTTATTCAGCTGATTGTATCACACGGAATCCTAATTGTTTCTCTATGTGTCGGCTCCCCTACAAGATTCAGACCACCTATAGGAAGAGGTTGCCTTTATGCACCTTCAATCCCCAACACGGTATCTGCAACAAACCAAGCACCTCGGGGTTTTTAAATGAGAGTCTTGTTGATACTACTGTGTGCATAAGTCAAAGGATAATGAACGAAGTGGATCTTTCATTCTGGGTGTAGGTGCAAATTACAGGAACCAGCACACTGCTTTATGCAGAACAGGCACTAGGTGCTGGCAACACAGGGAATGTGGTGCTGACAGAATCGGACAGGTTAGAAAAAGAGACTCTGAGCTGAGCTTCTGGGACTCTTTCGGCAAATACATCGTAGCATGAGCTGCTGCTTCTCCTGCAATCAGGAAACCACGGAAGCAGAAGCCACTGCTCCCGCTGTGCGCCCAGGCCTGCTCTGTCTCCACGGTGGTCCTGCCCAGAGGCTGCAGCACTCAGGAGAGCATGTCCCCCATGCCACGGGGAAGCCCAGGCCTCCACGCAGGGGCTTGCTGCAGAGGCATGACCTCGCTCTGAGCACCACGCATGCCTTTCGGTGGCAGCCATGTCGTGAGACTCTGAAACCCACAGGTGTGTGAAACATACAGTCTTTAGTAGACCCGCCTCCATCATGCAGCAAGAACCCCTCCAGGTGGCTGGGAGGCCTCTGAGAGAGCACTTGCTAAAAATAGCCAGGTGCGGGCCTTCGGCTGTGTCTGGACAAGATGTCCCCGGAGAAAGCTCTGTGACTCCGGGACTAACGAGCTGTGTGATCAGGAGACAGCGCCACGGAGAGTCTGGGACTGCGAGCTTGCGGGGCATGCAAACACTCTCGAGGTGGAGCAGGTGCAATTCCTGCACTGCTCCCGCACTCTGCGACTTGGGGCACTGCCCCTCCAGGAAACAGCCGGAGAGGGGAATGGCCACAGCTGCCTGGGGATGAGCCAATAGCAAAAGTACTTCTGTTCTGCAGCAGGTGTCTTTTTTTTTTTTCTTTCTTTCTTTTTTTTTTTTTTTTTACAGGCAGAGTTAGTGAGAGAAAGACAGAGAGAAAGGTCTTCTTCCCATTGGTTCACCCCCAAAATGGCCACTACGGCTGGTGTGCTGCCCAGATCCAAAGCCAGGAGCCAGGAGCCAGGTGCTTCCTCCTGGTCTCCCACGCGGGTGCAGGGCCCAAGCACTTGGACCATCCTCCACTGCCTTCCCGGGCCACAGCAGAGAGCTGGACTGGAAGAGGAGCAACCGGGACAGAATCCGGCGACCCAACTGGGACTAGAACCCAGAGTGCCGGCGCCACAGGCGGAGGATTAGCCGAGAGCCGCAGCGCCGGCCTATAGCAGGTGTCTTAGGAGACCCTGGAGTAGCCCTCTGCTTGCTCTCCCCACCCCCACCCTGGCCTCACCTCTCAGGAGGACTGAGCGCTCACCCGCCCTGCTGCTGGTACTGCTTGGGGCTCCCAGACCCCGGCTGAGTCCCTCTCCTGGAATCACCCCTCTCTCAGATGGCATACGTGCTCCTGCCATGGGGGAGAGGGAGGCAGACCCCCCTCCCTAACCAATCAGTGCTCGCCTGCTGGCCTCAGCATGCGTCAACCCAGAAAACCCCCTCCCACCTCTGGAATCAGCAACTGCAAGTTGAGTTCCTCCTGCCACCCAGCCAGGTCCTGCCCACCTTGGCCTTGGCTGTGGTGCTGCCCGCGCGCCACCCTCACTCACACTCTGGGAACCCCGCTCCTATTCAGCGAGGCAGTGAGGATCCCACAGCGCGAGGAATGGGCAGGGCTTGGGATGAACATGCGGTTCAGGACAAGCGTGGGCAGGCAAGCACCAGGGGAGTTGAGGACAGGGAGGGAGGGTAGCCTGCAATTGGTAACTGAAGTCTCAAGTGCCTGATCCAGTTTCGTCACTTACTCCTGGCCCCTCCCACCCCACCCCCCAAGACTAGGGGTGGGGGGTGGGGCTCAGTCTTGGCTGCACAATAGAATAACCAGGCGTGCTGAGAACCCTCCTGCTGCCCGGGCCTCCTCCCAAACCAACCGAATCTATCCCTGAGGCTGAGTCAGCAGTGCTGGGTGCTCACGCCCCATCTGGGCCTTGCTCCCTCTCTTTGGAGGCGACACCAGGACACCACGGGGCCTCCCTACAGGGCCGATGGGCACGCCCCTTGCAGCTGGTTTTTGTTCGAGGTGTGCGGAGCACAAACACCCAGCGTGGCCTCCACTAGCAGTGCATCAAAGGCGGCTTTCGCCATCCCTGAAGATGAAGGGCTTCCTGGAGACTGCCCACGTTCATGGGAAGATCTAAGCAACGTTTCCAGAAAATCTATTTCCTTTTTGATACATAAGGAATGAAAACTAGAGCAGTCTTTAAATTTTTTTATGTATTTATTTGAAAGGCAGAGAGGGGAGGGGGGAGCTGGCCCTAAAACTCTAGTTCTTGTTTTTTTTAAGATTTATTTATTTATTTGAAAGTCAGAGTTACACAGAGAGAGAAGGAGAGGCAGAGAGAGGGAGAGAGAGAGAGAGAGAGGTCTTCCATCCACTGGTTCACTCCCCAATTGGCCGCAACAGCCAGAGCTGCGCTGATCCGAAGCCAGGAGCCAGGATATTCTTCCGGGTCTCCCAAAAGTGCAGGGGCCAAGCACTTGGGCCACCTCCCACTGCTTTCCCAGGCCATAGCAGAGAGCTGAATGGGAAGTGGAGCAGCCGGGACTAGAACCGGCACCCATATGGGATGCCCGTGCTTCAAGCCAGGGCATTAACCCGCTGCACCACAGCCCCAACCCTGAAACTCTAGTTCTTACATCAGTGTTCTAGGCACAGAGGGAAGAGGGTAGGAAAGACAAGCTGGGCCTGCTGGCTGAGTGACGGCAGTGAGAATGCTAAGAAAGCCTCCCTCGGCTGGCTCAAGGACTTCCTGGTACATTTCATGCCCCACCCCTACACACACCTCTGCAAAGCAGCCTGGGGCAAACACCCGTCAGTGGACACCTTGCCCAGTGACACCGGAATTCTGTTAGTGAAAAGGAAGGGAAGCGTTACACCAGCCTTCTTTGCCATGCCCGTTCTCAATAAATAGTCATTAAAAGAAAGAAAAGAAGGAGGGGAGGGAGGAAGGAAGGAAGGGAGGGAGGCTAGAAGAAAAAGGAAAACAGAAGAAGAGGAAAGGCCTGCTGAAATCCCTCCGCCCCGTGAGCCCCCGGGGCCCGGCACTGGGTTTCATTCATCACTGAATCCCCAAAGCCTAGCTCAGTGCTGGCACTCAGTGGGTGCTCACTAGCTGTGTAACGATTTTATGAAAGACGTAAAATAATAACACTGATAACTGCTTTGCCTGAAACTCTGTCCCTGAATCCAGATACCTGGCCTTTAAAGAATTATGCTAGCAAGGGCCAGCACTATGGCATAGTGGACTAAGCCTCTGCCTGTGGTGCTGGCATCCCATATGGGCGCCGGTTCGAGTCCCGGCTGCTCCACTTCCAATCCAGCTCTCTGCTGTGACCTGGGAAAGCAGCAGCAGATGGCCCAAGTGCCCCTGCAGCTGTGTGGGGGACCCAAACATCACAGGCCCGGGGGAGATGATCTCAGGGCAAGGCCCCTCGTGCTCATGCCCTCAGCGCAGGCACTGTCTGGCCAGCTACAGGGAATGAGCAGAGTTGGATTACCTAAGGCCTTCCTGGTTTGTGGCCGAGGACACTGGAGACCCACAGAAGGCAGGCGGCATCCTGTCCAAGGCCACACAGCTCAAAGAGAGTTGCGAGCTGATGAGAATCAGGGGATCAGCTCCCAGTCCGTGCTCACGGGGCCACCGCGTTGCCATCAGCACCAGCCCCTCAAGAAATCAGTGCGATTGCCTGCAGCAGCCTTAGATGAGCAGGGGGCTGCTCAAGACCCCTCTTTCCGCCACCGCTGGCTAACACGTTCCGCTCGCTTGGAAGCCAGCCCGGCACCTGGGCTGGGATGTGCAGTGCAGGGTGGCAGCCCGCACGTCTCAGCAGTGTGGGAGGGAGAGGAGGCAGCAGAGGGGGAAGCAGCAGCCCTGGGAGCAGATGCCCTAGAGTGGGAGACGAGCGCTGTAAAGGACTGCCAGCCTTCCCGGTGTTCCCGGGACAGCCCCAGCTTTAGGAACCGATGTCGTGCACCCCAAGAAATTGCTCACACCCTGGTCAACAGAGCCAGTTGGTCTCCCCAGCCTTTCTCTGTTGTTTCCCTTGGGCCTGACCTTTAAAGACTTCCCATGAAGGGGCTGGAGCTGTGGCGCAGTAGGTTAATCTTCCACCTGCAGCACCAGCATTCCATATGGGCGCTGGTTCTAGTCCTGGCTGCTCCACTTCCCATCCAGCTCTCTGCTGTGGCCAGGAGATGCAGTAGAAGATAGCCCAAGCCCTTGGGCCCCTGCACCCGCGTGGGAGACTCTGAACAAGCTCCTGGCTTCAGATCAGCTCAGCTCCAGCCGTTGTGACCACTTGGGGGGGTGAACCAGCGGATGCAAGATCTTTCTCTCTGTCTCTCCCTCTCTCACTGGCTGTAACTCTTCCTCTCAAATAAATAAATATATAAATAATGAAAATAATTTTTAAAAATGAAAAAAATAAAGATTTCCAGTGAAACCCGAGAAAAATGGGAAACAGGAAAATGAAAATAAATAGTTTTTAAAAGCCTTCCTGCCAGAATCCGTGCTCAGTCCTGGGAGGCGGCGCTGCCTCTGAGAGGGGCCCTCGCCCCCTCTGTCCAGAGGGGCGGGAAAGCAGGCTGGCTCTGTGGCTTCTCCCGGAGCCCAGGGGACAGTGAGCCCAGAGCAGAGGGGGAGCAGACACGAAGCCTCCTCCTTCTGAGCATCAAAGTACACAGAGCTGCCAAGGCGTCAGGGCCCCTGGCGAGGGAGTCGGCGACAAATGCACTCACCAGACCCGGAGCACTGGGCTCACGTCTGACAGTGACCATGGGAATGGTTACAAACAAGAACCATTGCTGGCCACACCCTGGGCATGGCCTGAATCCTCTCCATATGTGTTTAAAATTTCTAAATACCCCACAAGGGACTATTATCTTCACTTTATAGAGGTAGAAGGAAAGGCACAGAGAGGTTGAGCGCTTAGCCCAGATCACACAGCTGGAAAGGGGCAGAGCTGGGATTGGAACTCAGGAGATCCGAGGGAAACTGTGGGAGTTCCCAGCATGGGAGGGAGTGGACGCTGGCACAGGCAGTAGACCAGGCCAGAGTGAATGAACTTCCCAGGTCGCCATCTTTTGAAAATAGTTTTGCAGGCATGCAGCCTGTGGTGGAATGAGGAGGTGAAAAGGTCATGCTAAGATGGCCGCTGAGGTGAAAAGGTCATGCCAAGATGGCCACTGACAACAGAAACCGCTTGGCAACAGGCCGTGATTGGATGGCTTCAGAAACCACATGACAACAGAGCCTGACTGACGGCAGGCCGTGATTGGATGGTTTCAGAAACTGCCTGGCAACAAGAGCCTGACTGGCAACAGGCTGTGACTGGATGGCTGTGAAAACTGCCTGGCAACAGGCTGAGATTGGTTAGGGCATAAACTGCCCCTTGACTGGATTGGCTGCCTTGGCTGTATAAGCAGCTGTAGCAACTGAAATAAACGAGTCTGCCGGCTGCTCACCTCAGGCCTGCTTTCACCTGACTCCGGGGTCTGTGTGGTGTCTCTGCACCTCTTGCCCCCACCACACTCCTCCTCTCAGAACGAATCCTCTCAGAAGAAATGCAACTGCAACAGCAGCCGAAACACTGGAGAACAATATTAGCCTGAAAATGCAAGCATCTCGCCATCTTCACCCTGCAGGGCTGCCTTCTGGACCATAAAGGATCACAACCAGCCTAAAAGTGCAGCCCTGTCTTGGGCATCATCAGCCAACTCTGCTCTGTTCCATGAGACACAGACATCCACGGGGAGGCTACAGGCCAGCTGAGAGGCAAAGCAGGCATGGGGCAGGTGGAAAGAAGCATACCTCTGTCAACACTGTTCGCCCTGTGGCCCCAGTTCCTGCAAACACACATCTCAAAATATTTGCTACTAATTCACGATGATCCAACTCATGCAATCAGTGTGGCTCTCTCTCACAGCCAGCTGGTCAGTGCAGTGAGCAGCACACATCTGCTGCTCTCATCATGGGGAGACAGTTCTCCTGTGTTTCTGCTCATCTAATGAGCAAGACATTGACCGACCTTTGTTCCAGATCCTCTGTGCAAGAATGTTTGGGCAATGGAAAGTCTTGGAGGGTGGAGATGGTGTCTCTCTCTGGAGGAAACAGCAGGCATGCTTACTGTCCATTATAAACTATTTGGGCTCCTTAAGCTCAGGGTTCTTCCTTGTGATGCAGTCCACTGCCTGTGCAGATGTCTCTGGTCCCATTACCATTATGTTATGAAAATTGGGCACCTGTGGAGCCCACTCCAAATGGCTTATACCCCAGCTGCTGCTGTTGCCATGAACAATAAGCTGTTCTTTGTCCAGGAGTCCCTGATACGGGGCAGAGTAGATTTCTAGCTTGCCAGGAAGGTCACAACTTTCAGACCCTTTTCAGTGTGTGACACTTGGAGAGTGTGCCTTGTTCAACAGGACAGAGTCTACTTTTCTCAACCTGCAGACCACTGTCCGTTCCATTCCCTCAGCTGAGGCCTCGCCTCCTGCCATGGATTTCTTTTCTGTGGATTTTTTTTTTTTTTTTTGACAGGCAGAGTGGACAGTGAGAGAGAGAGACAGAGAGAAAGGTCTTCCTTTGCCATTGCTTCACCCTCCAATGGCCACTGCGGCCAATGCGCTGCAGCCGGCGCACCGCGCTGATCTGAAAGCAGGAGCCAGGTGCTTCTCCTGGTCTCCCACGGGGTCCAGGGCCCAAGCACTTGGGCCATCCCCCACTGCCTTCCCAGGCCACAGCAGAGAGCTTGCCTGGAAGAGGGGCAACCGGGACAGAATACGGCGCCCCGACTGGGACTAGAACCCAGGGTGCTGGCATCGCAGGCGGAGGATTAGCCTATTGAGCTGCGGCGCCAGCCAAAACAAATCTTTTTAAAAATATATTTTTAAAGGACAACACCACTACAGCCAGAGAAGGTAGATCAAAAGTTAACAGAGAGAACCAAAGAGAATGGAAGAGCAGTGACCTATGGATTCCACTGAGAATCCATCCTCTCTGGGTGTACCAGGGAGGCCAGCTGGCACTGATTTAACTCAAGGCTTCTCTCCCAGGACTTCTTCTTCCAAATAAGACTCCCCCTATGCCATCATATGGAACAGATTATAAGAACCATAGAAATCTGTAACCTGGAATCCATTCCCGGTTGCAGGCCAGCAACAAATAAAAGAGCATGTATAAATTTGCCATATTGAGACTTTGTCCTAAATTACTGCCGGAGGAAAAGAAAAATAATTACAAGGTTTAATCAAAAACATTTCACACAATTACTCCCTTTCATTTTGTTTTCAGCTATGGGAAGTCATGACCATGCCACAAATAATAACCTCTGAAAATAGAGCATTCACGGAAAGAGTTTGGTAATCAAAATGCGGGATAAGATTAATCTGACTCCAATTCTCAGTGAAAACAACCACTGCGCTACCTGGTGACTAGGCGTAAGCAAGTCCTGCGAACGCATGGAATGAGCACCACCTTGATATGGAAGCCAAGCGCTTGCAGCCCTTTCTTTTTCTCTCATTGGCAGGATCCTTTTCTCTAACCTCCCACATCAGGGGCAGCAAAGGGCACCCAGTAAGCATCCCTATTATAGGACGATCTTTCAGTGGCTGGGGGAAAGGGGTCCACGTTAAGTTCCTTCTCCAACTGCTTGCCTTGGAATGGAGAACTGGTGTCCCCAGGTGCCCCCAAGGAGGGAGAGCGTTAGAAGGGAGCCAACAGGCCGGCGCCGCGGCTCAATAGGCTAATCCTCCGCCTAGCGGCGCCGGCACACCGGGTTCTAGTCCCGGTCGGGGCACCGATCCTGTCCCGGTTGCCCCTCTTCCAGGCCAGCTCTCTGCTGTGGCCAGGGAGTGCAGTGGAGGATGGCCCAAGCCCTTGGGCCCTGCACCCCATGGGAGACCAGGATAAACACCTGGCTCCTGCCATCGGATCAGCGCGGTGCGCCGGCTGCAGCGCGCTACCGCGGCGGCCATTGGAGGGTGAACCAACGGCAAAAGGAAGACCTTTCTCTCTGTCTCTCTCTCTCACTGTCCACTCTGCCTGTCAAAAATAAAAAAAAAAAAAAAAAAGAAGGGAGCCAACCGTGGGACTTGGGGAGCAGGGAGGCTGCCCCACATTCAGCCCGATGTAGCAAAACAAAAGAACCGAAGGCAAACTGAGAACGAGGAGACAGTGTGGCCCCCTCGGCCTTGTTCTTAGAACTGTCAGCAGAGACAGATCCCCGAAATAGAGGCAAGGGAAGACGAGGTGGGCAATGGTTAGTCCCTGCTTAGCGAACTGCCTGTTTCCCCACTTAGCATCCATAATGCAAATTACCGCACCTCCTTCCCTCTCTCTCTCTCTCTCTCTCTCTCACACACACACACACACACACACGCATACACTTTCATTCTTATTCAAACACATGGGCCCTAAGTCATCTCTGGCCCCCACCCCATGCACATCCATCTTCATGACTGTCAACGCACATGGCACAGGCTGCTCACCATTTGCGAGGGGATCATCTGTCTTACACAGTCCCCCTAGTTTCCTGAGAGTTCACTGCGTGGGCACATGTGACTTTCTAAGAACTGACTGTAGAACCCTCCACTCTTCCCATTTGACGGGCCTCCTCCTGGCCTTGGCAAGTACTTTATAGTGGCTATACTGAAATATAATTCACATACCATACCATTCACATGTTTCAGGGCGCAGTCCAATGGTTATGTGCCCACTGCCACAATCAAATTTAGAACATTTCCATCACCCTGAGGAGAAGCCTTTAGCTGTCACTCCCTGCTCCTCCAACCTTCCCTTCCACCCCCACCCAGTCCTTCTCTGTGGACTTTTTCCTGTTCTCGACATTTTGCATACATGGAATAGTTCTGGCTCCTTTCACTCGGTGTAGAGTTTTCAGGACCCAGGCATGTTGTAGCGGTTACCAGGACTCCTGTTTACTCATGAACGATGCTACACATTTTATTTATCTGCTCTTCAGCTGATAGACCTCTGGGTCTGTTGCACTCCTCAGCTGTTGTGAACAATGCTCCTGTGAATATTCATGTGCAAGTTTTCTTGTGGACACGTGTTTTCATTTCTCTTGGGTATATGTAAGAGTAGAACTGCCAGGCCACAGGGTAAACTATGTTTCCCCTTCTCAGGAGCTTCCAGATTGTTCTCCCAAGCAGCTGTTCCACTCACACTCCCACCAGCCACCAGTGTCTGACTGTTCTAATTTTTTCTCACCAACAACTGTTCCTATTAGTTTCTGATACCTCTATCCTAATGCATATGAGGTGGTATTTCAGTGTGGCTTTGATGTGATTCTAAGGGTTAATCATATTGAATACTTTTTCTTGCATTCATTTACCATTTACACCTTCTTTGGAGAAGTATCTATTCATAAATTTTGTTCATTTTTTAAATCAGTTTATCTTCTATTATTGAGTTGCAAATATTCTTCATATATTCTCAGTACAAATCCCTTTTAGGATCTTTGATTTGCAAATATTTTCTTCTATTCTGTGGATTGCCTTTCCACTTTCTTGATAATGTCATCTAAGGCCAAAAAAGTTTTATTTTTTATTTGAAGTCCAATTATTATTTGAAGTCTAATATTATTTGAATCAAATTCATCTGTTTTTCTCTTGTTGGTTGGACTTTTAGTGTAGTATCTAATAAATTCATTATCTAATCCAAGACCATCTATGCTTATTCTAAAAGTCTTATGGTTTCAGTTCTTTTAAAATATTTTATTTATTATTTATTGTATTTTTATTTGAAAGATAGAGAGAGAGAGACAGAGAAAGAGCTTCCATTTGCTGACTCATTCTCCAAATGTCTGCAACAGCTAGGTTTGGGATGGGACAGAGTTAGGAGCCCAGAGCTCAATCTGGATACCCCACATGGGTAGCAAGGAGGACCCAAGTACTTGAGCCATTGTCTGCTGTCTCCCAGAGTGTGCACAGGCAGGAAACCAGAATTGGAAATGGAGCCAAACTTAAACCCAGGCACTCTGACATGGAATGCGGGCATCCCAAGTGGCACGATTTAAAAAAAAAAAAAACCTAATTATTTTATTTGAAAGTCAAAGTTAGAGAGAGAGAAAAAGAGAGAGAGAGACATCTTCCATCTTCTGTTTCACTCCCCAGATGGCCCCAACAGCCAAGACTGAACCAGGCCAAAGCCAGGAGTCAGGAACTTCATCCAAGTCTCCCACATGGGTAGCAGGAGCCCAAGCAGTTGGCCATCTTCCACTGATTTTCCAAGACCATTAGCAGTTAGCTGGATCAGAAGTAGAGCAGCCAGGACACAAACCAGCAGCCTCATGGAATCCCCAAGTGGTGGTGGTGACTTTGCCCACTACGCCACAATGCTGGCCCCTAAGTGGCGTCTTAACCTCTGTGCCAAATGCCCACTCTAGAGTCTTTAGCTCTTACATTTAGGTCTGTGACCCATTTTGAGCTAATTTTGTGTCTGGTGTGGGGTAGATTTAACTTCTTTCTTTGCATGTCTAGTTGTCTCATATTATTTGTTGAATAATTTTGCATTTTACAAAACTTCCCTCAAGAGATATGTTTTTCGATTCCTGGTACTTCAACTCTGCTTCCAAAGAAATATCCTTTTGTATGACTTCTTTCAGTGGTGGAGGGTGGTGGTCATATTTTAATTCACAGGAGGCTGGGGCGGGGGGGGGGGGGGATGTTGGTGCCCAGCCACGTCCCAGCATGTCTCCTGTGACACCCATACATCCTTTACTGGGTTTCTTTGACTCAGCCAAAGTGAGTCAAAGACCCTGTGACTGTCGTATTTTCATTTGGTGTGGCAGTTAAGATGCCACTTGGGATCCCCGTGCCCGAGTTCAAGTCCAGGCTTCTGCTCTGCACACCCTGGAAAGTAATTGGTGATGGCTCAAGTAGTTGGGTCCCCGCCATCCGCATGGAAAACCTGAATTAAGTCAACAGCTTGTGACTGTAGCCTGTCTTTGCCTCCCAACTAAATATTAAATAAACAAATGAACGTTTGACAAAGGACTACAGCAGATGGCAGTGGGCGGAGCTCAGTAATAAACATTTCCCCGCTGGGGATGGGCCACTCCCTTGACCGTCATCAGCCTCCATGCAAAGCTCACACTCAGGAAGGCCAGCACCAAGCCATGGCGCGCACCAGGCCAGAAAGGGACTCCTGACCTCAAAATTCCAGAACAGCCTCATCTCTCCCAGATACGATCTTCAAGTTATAGATGATGAGAGTCTTGCACTGGGGAGAAAGAAGTTGCCCATAAAGGAGTTTCCTTGAGGGGCCAGTGCTGTAGCGTAGTAAGTTAAGCCTCTGCCTGCAGTGCCGGCATCCCATATGGGCACCAGTTTGAATCCCAGCTGCTCTTTCTGTTCCAGCTCCCTGCTATGGCCTGGAAAAGCAGTGGAGCATGGCCCGAGTGCTTGGGCCCCTGCATCCACATGGGAGACCAGAAGACACTCCTGACTTCCGGTTTGAGATTGGCCCAGCTTGAGCCACTGTGCCATCTGGGGAGTGAACCAGCAGATGGAAGACCTCTCTCTCTGCCTCTGCCTCTGAAATAATTTTTTTTAAAAAAAGAAGTTTCCTTGGCTACACTTGGACAAGTACCTGGGCCTGTTTTCAGCTGTTTCCTTCCCCCAGTGACTTCAGTTACACTCAGGACCAGCATCAGCTGGCATACTCACTAAACACTTACTGTGCAGGGTGGGGATTTAGCCCAGCAGTGAAGATGGCTCTGGCTTATGTTCAATAGCTGGCTCCCATTCCTGGCTCCCATTCCTGGCTCCAGTTTCCTGCTCACGCAGACCCTGGGAAGCAGTGGCAATGGCTCATGGGGCCCCTGCCACCCACACGGGAGACCTGGATTGAGTTTTTTGTCTCCCCACTTCAGCACCTAGCCAGGGGATATTGGGGGCATTTTGGGGGTGATCCAGAGTGGGAACTCTCTCTCTTTGCATGTGTGTGTGTGTGTGTGTATATCTCCCTACCATGTAAATAAAATTCTTTTATAAAGCAATCTATTTCCCTCAGTCTCGCCCCAGAATGGAAAGTGCGTACCTGATGAGCAACAGGTGATTCTGCTTCGGGCCTCTCGGGGACCTACCTGGGTTAAGTCTGCGCCGTCCTGGTGGCTATCTGAGGACTCGGAGCTATTTTTAACTCTAACCCTTAGGAGGGCTTTCTCATGAGCAGGGTGTTTTCCAAGCCCGGAAGAGTGGGTGAGGCTGCTGGAGGCTGGGGAATAGAAGCGTTGGGTGCCAAAGTGAGAGAGGACAAAGAGTGTGGGAAAAACCGGGAGTAGACCTTCTGAAGATGCAAAGCACGCAGGGCAACAAGCGGAGACAATCCGCAATATCTACATGTCAGTCATGGCGTTATCTACCCAATACATTCGTCTCTGTAGCAACTCATCCCACTCCTCACCGCCTTTACTCCTGTCCTGAAAAATAATATCCAGTTCAGATGGAGCTTTTTTCAAATACACATTTATATTTAAAAATTGTCCACTTTTTTTTAAATGTCTCTGTACTACAAAGCCTACATACTACCAGTGACAAAAGCACCTTTCTTAGGATAAGATGCCTTTACTTCTTCTTTAAAAAAAAAAAAAAAAAAAAAAAAAAAACTATTTATTTGAGAGGCAGTTACAGTGAGAGGGAGAGACAGAGAGAGAGGTCTAAAATCTGCTGGTTCACTCCCCAAATGGCTGCAACTGCCGGAGCTGAGCAGATCCGAAGCCAGGAGCTAGGAGCCTCCTCCAGGTCTCCCACACAGGTGCAGGGGCCCAATCACATGGATCATCTTCTACCGCTTTCTCAGGCTATAGCAGAGAGCCAGATCAGAAGCAGAACAGCTGGGACTCGAACCGGTGCCCATATGGGATGCCGCAGCCACAGGTGGAGGATTAACCTGCGCTACAGTGCAGGCCCCAGGATGCCTTTAACTTTGAGCTTCATGAGAGCAGAGATGATATTCCCTCACCTGGAAACTCTTTGCAAAACCCATTCTTTCCAAGAGTGAGGAAAGTCATAAAGAAAATAAGCTGTTTCCCAGAGTCGAGAGTAAGCTCTTATCTGCCTCTTGAATAGGGTGAGAATCAGGAATAACTTCCGTCCAGGTCAGGCACAGACACGGCTGCCACTGTAAATACAAACATGCTGCAAACTGGAACGTAATGTAACTCCCCTAGGGCATCAGGACTGCAATCAGTGCTCTGCTCTTTATTTCCTTGAAAAGTTCAACCTTGTAGATAGGACTTTAGAGCTCACAAATTGCATATAGTATTCCAAAGTCTACAAATTCAAGAGATTTAAAGGAAGTGGCCCTGAAACAGAAAAAAACAGTGTGCAAGTGGAATCTCTCCTCACAGGTTTGAGTTCTGTTGTTGCTACAGGAGATTGTGTTCAGATGAATGCCAAAGGTATCCTTTCTGGTGGCTGCCGTGCCGGCATCCCATATGGGCCCCGGTTCGAGTCCCGGCTGCTCCTCTTCCGATCCAGCTCTCTGCCACGGCCTGGGGAAGCAGTAGAAGACGGCCCAAGTCCTTGGGCCCCTGCACCTGCATGGGAGACCCAGAAGAAGTTCCTGGCTCCTGGCTTCAGATCGGCGCAGCTCTGGCCATTCTGCCCATCTGGGGAGTGAACCATTGTATGGAAGACCTCTCTCTCTCTCTCTCTCTCTCTGCCTCTCCTTCTCTCTCTGTAACTCTGACTTTCAAATGAATAAATAAAATAAATCTTTAAAAAATTAAATAATATTTGTGAACCTACAATTTTATACTCCTAAAAACTGCCATTCAAAAATAAAATAATATTTCAGAAGAACAAAACCTGAAATCCACATCAAAGGATTTCTAAAGGGTGCACCTCAAGAAAGAAAATTATTTCAGAAGGAAATCTGGAAACAGGAAGAAATGTTTTTAAAAAATAATATGATCATCATATAAGCATCTATAAACAGATTTTGAAAACTTAAAATTATATCAATAAAAATATTTCATTTCTGAATCTAAAAGAGATTTAGCTAAAATACAAGGAAAAGAAAAAAATATATGAATTTGGAGAAGGATTATGTGGCCTTCAGAGTTTAAAGATCTTTTGATTGTTCTGGGAGAGGAAAAACATACTCACCGGCCGGCGCCGTGGCTCACTAGGCTAATCTTCCGCCTACAGCGCCGGCAACCCGGGTTCTAGTCCCGGTCGGGGTGCCAGATTCTGTCCCAGTTGCTCCTCTTCCAGTCCAGCTCTCTGTTGTGGCCCAGGAGGGCGGTAGAGGATGGCCCAGGTCCTTGGGCCCTGCACCTGCATGGGAGACCAGGAGAAGCACCTGGCTCCTGGCCATTTGGGGGGTGAACCAATGGAAAAGGAAGACCTTTCTCTCTGTCTCTCTGTCACTGTCTAACTCTGCCTGTCAAAGAAAAAAAGAAAGAAAAGAAAACAAGGAGGTTAGTCTGGATTCTCCAAGTGGATCCAATATCATCACAAGGATCCTTCAAAACAATAATAAAATAAAAAAAACATACTCACCAACATATAGTTTATTGTACTCAAATTGGTTCAGCTTCAAAGGTAGTTACTGAAGTCAGGGAGGAACACCCAAGCCAGAGTTGTTCTTTAAAGACTGAAGCAAGGGGCTGGTGCTCTGGTGTAGCCAATTAAGTCACTGCTAATAACCACTGGGGCCCGGCCCAGCAAAAGCTCCTGAATGGATTTTCCTTGTACCGAACCTCGCGTCCCTAAACAGCGGTGACCCTTGCGTGGGAGCCGCTTCAAGCGTCTCAGCCACAGGCGTGCCCCGCGTGTCCTCTCCCACGGGCACTTAAGAGTCACTCACGCACAGCTGTCTACTCAGAGCGGCCCCGGGGCAGCGCCGATGAGGATCTTGGCAGCCATGCCTGTCTTCAGTTTGCCGCCCCAAAGACTGCTTCCCGCTTAGAGGTCTCCGCGGCCCGCACGTCCGCGGTGCTGTGTGCGGAGAGCCTGCTTGTCTTGGAGCAGAGGGTCGGGCAACAGAACCGGCAGACGGAGGCCCTGCGTGGTCACGGACAGCACCCTTGACTCGGGACCTGCAGTCGTGTTGCCCCTGTGACGGCCGCACGTGCCAGACCACAGCTTCCCACAGAAAACACTGGCACCTGTGTCTGGAAGGCGCGGCTTCCCACCGTGAAATGGCCTCGTCGCAAAGACGGGAGTGACAGTAACGCCAGATTCAATGAGTTGCTGTTGATAAGACCATGGGACGTTCCGAACTGCGGGAATGGTAATTGTTATTACCGGCAGTAACGCCGAATCTTTGCAAGATTAAAAAAAAATGCTTTTTTCCCTAGCTCTATAAAAATCTGGCGACCAGATAGAAAAGCTTTTCTATTAACAGCACACAAAAATGACCGACGTAATCCCAGCAGCCCCACACGCGCTTGCCAGTCGGACAAAGGGGCCGCCTCTGCATGAGAATGATCTACAGTAGCCCCGAGGTTGTCTATAAACCTCTAGTGCCTGCTCGCCTGGAGTCAGTCTAGATGAGCCATTCAAAATGCATCCACGGAATCCATTCGCTCTGATAGACTCGAATAACAAGGAGGAGGGCTCGATTCCCCCCACTGGAGAGGCGTCACAGCCATTGTCTACCTTCCCACAGATCACAGAGCTAGGGCTGCGCTCCGACCTGGCAACATGACTTGAGGCTTGACATTGGCGTTCAAACTCATGTGCAGAGAACTTGCTAGGCACTTTATAAGAAACTCCAAAAGCTCACGGGCAGAAGTGAAGCCTGGCAGCTCAGTTGGTATGCGGTTTTTTCTAGAACTGATGGGCGTATTTACAATATTGAGAAAGGATAATTAATTTAAATGGTGTATGTGGCAGTATGTCCTTAAAAGGGAAATCTTACTAAATGAATCATCAAATATTTACTGAGGTCTTATCTGCACTGTCTTCTGGCAGAACACTGCAATTCAAATTGCTAATTAATATGCAATTAGAATCCCAAAGCATCTTGTTAACTGGCATTTGGGAGCTTTTGGCGCATTCCAGGGAGCAGAAGACACAGAGGAGTGCAGAATTCAGACCTAGGCTGACCCCCTGTAAAGCAGTGCCACCTGTTAGGTCACCCTAAGGAAATCTGGGTCACTTGTCTGAGTCCCCATTTTCCCACCTATAAAATAGGGCTAAAAATGCTTTGTAAGAGGATGAAATGACAAAGTGTGGGTGAAAACATTGTAATCATTACATAAATATTAGTGATTATTGTTGCAACTACTAGAAAGGTATTAGAAAAAGAATGGCTTGTCCCATTAGTTTCCTTGTCCTGTGTGCAGTGAGTGATACAACCATTACTGTCACCTCCCTCACCACCTCAGGGTGGGATGCACACCCTAGGGGAAACGAAGTGTGTATTCTGAGATAGTTACAGGTGCGGTGATATGATGGCTGGGATTTGCTTCACGGGTTTAAACGAAAAAAAAAAAGCAGTAGAAGAATGCAAGCTCTGTGCTTCCCTGGAGACGGATACAGCTGTGGAATGAATGCGGAAACAGATGCGGCTTAGAGGCAGACTTCCATAGCGGGTGACAGAGAGAGACACCACACACACAGAGCCAGCCCGAGATAGCGTGATTATTATATCCGAGTGTAATTCTCCCGTTCTTTCTGGACACAGTTGTACTTTCCAACTTTTTTAAAACAATCATTTGTTTCTCTAGTATTGAAGTGTGGTTTGCTTTCTGTTTTTATATTGTTTTTCACAAAGGCATTAGACAGAAGATTGAAGTTGGTGCTAAAAACACGAAGGGTTGGTTTTCTTTTTGTTTATTTTTGACAGGCAGAGTGGACAGTGAGAGAGAGAGAGAGAGAGAGAAAGGTCTTCCTTTTGCCGTTGGTTCACCCTCCAATGGCCGCCGTGGTAGGCGCGCTGCAGCCGGCGCACCGCGCGTATCCGATGGCAGGAGCCAGGTGCTTATCCTGATCTCCCATGGGGTGCAGGGCCCAAGTACTTGGGCCATCCTCCACTGCACTCCCTGGCCACAGCAGAGAGCTGGCCTGGAAGAGGGGCAACCGGGACAGAATCAGTGCCCCGTCCGGGACTAGAACCCGGTGTGCCAGAGCTGCAAGGCGGAGGATTAGCCTAGTGAGCCGCGGCGCCAGCCGAAGGGTTAGTTTTCAGTGCTGGCTGGAAACCAGCACAACCTCCGGACCTCCTCCAGGTCTCGCACATGGGTACAGGGGCCCGAGGGCCTGGGCCATCTTCTACTGCTTTCCCAGGCCATAGCAGAGAGCTGGACTGGAAGAGGAGCAGCCGGGACTAGAACCGGCGTCCATATGGGATGCTGGTGCTTCAGGCCAGGGCTTTAACTCGCTGTGCCACAGCACCAGCCCCTTGGCACCTTGGCTTTGCACAGACTGGTCCCTCCTCTTCCTTGGTCCTCCCCGATCCGAGGGGCTGATCGTGGGAGGTCTGGGGATGAGTGCGTGCATGTGCAGCCTGGGGACTGTCCCAGCTGGCCTACTCAGTGCAGCTCATGCTTCAGCATGCCCAGCACAACTCAGAAGTTCTGTCTGCTTCTATTGGTGCCCTTGCCTATTGCTTGTGTCCTCTGAGGCTCTAAGTGTTAGGAGGCAGCCACTGTGACCTTTTCGTTGGTCACTGGTTGCCCAGTGCCTAGCACAGGGCCTGGCACCTAAGCATGTATTGAATGGATGAATGAATGAATGGAATGAATGAATGATCAGAACCCATGAACAATGAAGGCCAACGTCTTCGTTCAGACACCCCAGGCTCTGAAGTGGAGGTCAAGGGCAGAGTCAGCAGGCATCAGAGGACTGGCTTATCAATAAACACCTGCCGGCCACATTCCAAAGGACCACTGAGGCCGTGGTGAACGAGCTGTGTTGAAAGGCGAAGCACTCCTCCAGGCAGTCTTACCTGACAAACCAGGCCTTGAAACCCAAAGCACCTGCTGCAGATGGGGAAACTGAAGCCAGGGAAACCACACAGAGGTTGCTCCTGCTTGTCAGTGCAGGGCCTCCCATGTGCGCCTTGCTGCCTGCACTGTGACAGCAGCATCACCCAGGCACGCCCAGGCGGATGGCCCCAGAGGGTTTCTCGAATTTTGCTAGCACCAGAGTCTAAAAGGAAATGAACAGACCTGCTTTTCTGATGGCCTGTTTATAGGTTGTTTAGTACATCAAGTACCGATTCGTACCTCCGCCAGGGAGCCACCTCACATCCCAAGCCAGCACAAAACTCACTCTTCCTCTGACTCTCTACCGCACAGACTCGCTTAGGGTTCCTTAGAGACAGGTTTGACTTCAATCCTCACCCCACTCGTTTTGTATTTAATGGTTGCATTTGAACACACATTAAGCCCGGGTAATGATTACATGAGTGTTTACTGGAATCCTGGCTCGAGAAGTCACACGCGTAACTCCACATAGTTTTACACTGGGTAATTTTTTTTTCAGATTTATTTTATGTTTTCCAAAGGCAGAGTGACATAGAGGAAGAGACGGAGAGAAAGAGGTCTTCCATCCATGGGTTCACTCCTCAAATGGCTGCAGCAGCTAGGGCTGGGCCAGGCCGAAGCCAGGAGCCTGGAACTCCATCCACGTGGAGGTCTCCACACGTGTGGCAGGAGCCCAAGTACTCTGCAAAGTCCACTGCCTTCCCAGGTGCATTAGCAGTTTCATTGGACGTGAAGCAGCCAAGACTTGAATCAGTGTTCATATGGGATACCTGCATTGCATAACGCAGGCTCCAGCATGTGTTGTGCATTAGCAAGGGGGCCCATGGGCCAGCCCTAGGAGGCTGCCTCTGCCTCCCTCAACAGCTGACCTCTGTCGCTAAACCCAGTAGGAGGGAAGGTGGAGCGGGGAAGCGGAAGGCCAGCTGCCCCCTTCTTCTTGGCACCTTTTCATTTTTTTTTAAAGATTTATTTTATTTATTTGAAAGACAGAGTTACAGAGAGAGGTAGAGTCAGAGAGAGAGGTCTTCCATCTGCTGGTTCATTCCCTAAATAGCCACAATGGCCAGAGCTAAGCCCATCTGAAGCCAAGAGCCAGGAGCTTCTTCCAGGTCTCCCATGTGGGAGGGGTCCAAGGACCTGGTCCATCTTCTACTGCTTTCCCAGGCCATAGCAGAGAGCTGGATTGGAAGAGGAGCAGCTGGGACTAGAACCGGCGCCTATATGGGATGCTGGCGTTTCAGGCCAGGGCTTTAACACGCTGTGCCACAGCACCAGCCCCTTGGCACCTTTTAATTTTGAAAATTTTCAAATCTATAGGGAAAGAAAGTGGAAAGACTTTAAAAAAAATGCAACCAACAGCAGAATCTTTCATGTAGGTTTCCCAGTTGTGAACACATTGCCCCTGTTCGTGCTCTCTCCCCCAAACAGAAGCATTATAAATGAAAACATTTGATGAGATAAAAACACTGTGGGTGACTTTCTTCCTTATTCCACTTTTAGATAGAATGTTGTCTGTCCTTCAAGAAGAATGCACAAACCAAAAAAAGGAAAATGTTTTTTAAGAGATGAAAACATCAAATTCACAATAACACGAACGTTGCCAGGCAACAGACTGAAAGAGGCAATGGGGGGAGGGGGGAGTCCCAGCCTCAGCTCCACCCCTGGCTGAGCTCTGGGATAACTGAGCAAGCCACTGGGACTCCCAGAGCGTCAGTTTCTTCATGGTTAAGATGTACGGGGAAGAATGTAAGATCTCTATTTCCAATAATTCTAGTAGGTCCACGATCGAACCCAAATCTGCTTCCTTAGTCCAACATAGGTAGTTTCACAGAAACATTGAATAAGAAGGAAGGAAACGAATTTCTGGAAGGCAGGAAGGATCTCAAACTGTCCACAATGTCTCTCCACTCTCCTCCCCGCACTGACCCTGCTGCGGGAACACTTATCCTGTCCCACACTGAAGCCTGCACACAATTTTGCCTGTCTCACTCCAGTTCAGTCTTCTGCAAGCGAAGTCATCCTGTATGAGGGTATTGCAAACATTCATGGAAAAGGGGGCCGGCTTTGTGGCACAGTGGGTTAAGCCACTGCTGGGGAGACCTGCATCCCATAGCTGAGTGGCTGGGATGGAGTCCTGCCTCTGTTTCCCATGCAGCTTCCTGCTCACGCATCCGGGAGTCAGCAGACGATGGCACAAGCAGTTGGGTTCCTGCCACGCACCTGAGAGACCAGGGTGGAGTCCCTGGCTCCTTGCTTCAGCCTGGTCCTGCCCTAGCTGTTGCAGGCATTTGAGGACCGAATCAGTAAATACAAGATTCCTCTCTCTCTCTCTCACTCTCTCTCTCTCTTTCTCTCTCTCTCTCTCTCCCCATCTCTGTCACTCTGCCTTTCAAATAAATAAATAAATCTTTTAAAGAAATGACGTAGCCTTTACCTCTGCCATGCACTGTTCTCACTCTGGGTGTCTAAATGAGTTCTGAGCTGCTTCAGGATGGAGGCAATAATGTCTCCAGCCTCCTATTTTCTGGGACACCGGCATGGTGCTAGACACACAGTGGGTACACAACTCTCCCTGCTCTTAGCTGACTTGTGGAGAACACGAGAGGAGGAACGCAGCTCTGTAAGAGTGAGAACAGAGGTGGAGTGCGTCCTTGAGTTATGGCTGACCCACTCCTCATGTTCGCTTTAAATAATGAGCTGTAAGTGGCAGGATCAAAGCAGAGTTCAAGATAAAGCCTGAAATGAATAAGAAACAATGGGAAAACAGCTGTAGCCACATGCTTGGTTGTGTCTTTGATGAATTTCAATTAAAAATAACCCTACCACGTAAAAAAAAAAAAAAAACCTGGTGAATTCCCTTTATTGTCCCTTTAATGCATTACGAAGGAGTTGTTGGTATCATTTCATGGCTCCGGCACAAATGCCTCTAGGAGTTATCACTAGGTTCATATGTCTGCCTGTTTATGGATTTTTTTCGGAGAGGGGCTTGAACATGGGCCTCCTATCATATGTCCCCTGTGGTCGGTTGGCGAGAGCAAGCTGCGTCAGCAAATGGCAAGAAAGCTCACCAAGGCAACACGGTTACTCACCAGCGGGGCCTGATTGAAAGCAGAATGTTTCTAGATGGATTCTGATATAACCCTTTTACCTCCATCTCCCAACAACACGGAAATTGAAAAATCAATTATAGCACCGCCCAGGTTCCTATGCTGCTGAGCCTTGGTGGGGAAGAGAGGAGATGGACACACACACACACACACACTCAACAATGCATTTTGTTAGCAACTGGAAAACAATGAGCAGTCTTCCAGGAAGGTGGGAGGTGTGCTTAATTAAGGCAAGTTACAAAAAAAGCGCTATTGTAAAAAGGACTTATTAAAAACAAAAGTTAACTATGTGTTTAATTACTTTTGGTGCTTTTTTTAAAAAAAAAAAGATTTATTTTATTCATTTGAAAGACAGAGTTACAGAGAGAGACAAAAAAGGCCTTATGTTTTTTAAGGGTTCAGAAACCACAGAAATCAAGAACTCTTGGTTTATTATGTCAGCAAGCTATCAATACAGATCTGTGTACCGGGGTCGGCGCAGTCTCAGGGGCATCCATCAGTCCCGAGTCTTTAACCAGAGGCAGTCACCACATCTCATTAGCTCCTCTGCCTGCAGGAACAGAGACAGCATCCGCCAGGTACCCCTTACTTCGTGACAAACAGCAGGAAGCAGAGCCTGAAATCCAAGCCCAGGAAGGAGGGGCTCCACGTCCTTGGTTACCAGCGCTGGCAGGAAGGGGCCGCAGCGGCGGATGGCTGTGCGTGGGTTGGGATGTCTGTTGTTTTGTTTTACATTACCCAATGGTTGCACGCTTCGTTCAGCAGGCATGGCTTGCCCTTTCTGGATGCTTCCTCCTCCACTCTCCACAGAAGACTGGAAAATGAAAAGTTGTGAATCTAGCAAGACTTTAGTGACACTGTCATGAGATAACTTTCGCCCATGGAAAATCCAACTGCCGAATCACGACTCTGTTCGGGCTGCACAGTGGCTGTGCAGACAGCAAAAACAGGACAGGAGCAACGGACCCACGAGGGTCAGAGACTCCCTTTCTTCCTTCCAACCCCCTGGGGCACCTTCTCTTCACAAAAAGCAACAGGCCATTGGAACACACACTTTCTTCCCACCCTATCAAGCTTCTGTTTATCTAAATGACCACCCTTGTGTAAGGGACCACCCCCACCTACCAGAGGCTGGGCCAAAGTCTCAGTTCAGCAGATGGTCCAGGAACTCGGAGCGGCGCTTCTCAAACTCCCGTGCATTTTGCAAATCCCCCAGCCCTGTGGGCAGGGGACGGGCTAGTTAAAAACCGGGGGTTCTGATTCCGGAGTCTGCAGTCAGGCCTGGGATTCCACGTTTCTGGGAGACCCCCGGATGCTGCTGCTGCTGCTGCTGCTGCTGCTGGTCTCCGAGTCACCGCCGAGCACAGATCACCTTAATCATCTCGAACATTTCCAACAGGAAGTATGAACACAGTTGGGTAACTGCATGCATTTTGCTTCCTGAAAGAGAGCAGCTATTATTATTAAAGCGACATTTATTTTGGACATAAATTTTCAAACACAATCATGGTCTCCCTGAATGCTATCTCTACGGATAGACATTTTTCAGATCTCAGAGGTCTTTTAAGGTCAACAAGTATTGACTGCAGGAAGTGATCCAAATCCAAACACACAGAGATTCATTTAAAGCAAAGCTTAAATCCAATACTTTCCCCCTGCTGCACTATTGATGACTGCTTGGCTCTTTCTTTGCAGTAAATGTATATAAACAAATCGAAATACGCTCTCCTTATTTTTGAAAGTATCTCCCTGAGAACAGGCTTCAAGTTCATTTGCTCACCTTATAGCACCTGCTGTGCAAAGTTTATTTAAAAATGACACACTTAGGATTTCTGTAATTATCAAATCTAACTCCCTTTGAAATTTATTAGCCTAATATGGATTCCCCTATATGCCGAAAGTATATAAATACCAAAAATTCCGAATGTGCTGCTTCGTCTTCAACGTACTGCAGTCCTATATTTAGTAACAGTTTTCTTCTGGGGAAGTCCTAACACCTTCTATGCATATTCCACAAAACTTGTCTGAGTTCGGGAAGGAAACAGGTCACTGGAGAGAGATGCATTTTTGCAAGGCTGTTACTTAAAGGTGATCTAATTTAAACAGAACACGGTAATACCTTGGATAGGATTCTCTAACAGAGTATAACTAAGTTCTCCAAAAACAAAGTCAGCAGATTCCCTGACACTAGCATAATTTCCTATGCACTAAAGGAAGATTGTAACCACACAACGGAATACATGCCTGCTACAGATATTTATTTAGCATCTGTAACACTAAGGCTAATGACAGTGCGGATGATACAGAATGCTTAGAATAAACTAGAAAGCTTTCCATGCCAGTCATTATCCTTTGCTACAGTTCTATAGGGCAGACACTATTGTTATTCCCAGTTCACAGGTGAAGAAAGTGAGATGCTGAGAGCTAAATAATTTATCCAAATGACAAAACTAGCAAATAGCAGAGCTGGGATTCGTAGCCAGACAGCCTAGCTTCTGACACACCGTCCTAGGCAGTGTGCTCAAAACAAAAGGTGCTTGTAGGGACAGCACCTGCACCAACGGCCATGCCAATCGGAAGCATCAGTATTCATCATATCCTTTGACATGAGCTTACATTTGGCCTCAGAATCCCGGTGACCCAGGCAGCCATCACCAATCCATTGAAACTGACTCAGGAATCCAAGTTTATTTGCCATTCCTGATTGAATGCATGAAGCACCGTCATTTACGAATCTTGGAATTATTTTATTTTAAAGGGGGTATTTATTTGAGAGACAAAAAGACAGATACAGAGACAACTCCCATCTACTGGTTAAGTCCCAGATGTCCGTAGCTGCCAACTAAGTCTGGGTCGGGGCGAGATCTGGGAGCGAGGAGGCAGTCAGGGTCTCCCACGTGCGTGGCAGAGCCCAGGTACTTGAGTCATCACCACTCTCTCCCAGGGTCTGCACCGGCTGAGGTCAGAACAAGAGCTGAGATTGGAACTCGGTTACTCTGAAACGGGACGCAGATTTCTGGACCGTTAGTCTAAATGTCCATAGTTGCTGAACGCTGCAAGTAAAACCAGGTGCCTACCAGAGAAGCGGTATGTTTCTGGCCAGTAGGGAGCCTCCCCTGTTTAATTAGCTCCCACTCAGTCATGGGTCCCATGCTTTGGAATTTTTACACGAGCATTCTTTACAAATGTCTTATAGGCCTTACTCTCTCGTTAGCCTGAGAACTTGAAAAGGAAACACAGACCTTCTGAAATAATATATTATTTCAAAAACAATTATCTATAGAAAAACATGAAAATTATATTCATATACTCCACACCAGAAATATATTCAGATTTTTAAATGTTCGTTTCAAAATATCTGACTGGAAAAAACACTTGTATCATCTTAGGGGAAAGAAATCGTTCCCAAGCATGACAGAAGTCCTTAAGCAATGAAAACAAACAAACAAAACCAGACAGATTTGATCGCATAAAATGACAACACTACAGGGACACTATACACCACGGTGAAAGAAAGTTGACATCATTTCTGGATGGCTGAGTTTATAGTGGCTACTGAGTGAGACTCTCTCTACACATCCTCCCAGAAAAGCATGCAAGTCAGTGTAAGAAGAGAGACATGAAGGCCAGCCCTTCACCAGAGCTAGAAAACCAATGGCCTTACACACTCGCAATCACTTATAATTAAGGGGGAATGGATGGAGCTGGAACAGCCCTGGATCTAGACCTTCCACCAGAGCCATCGTGGAGGTGAAGCAGGGAAACGAGGGACCTCCCAAAACTCCTAGTGAGAGGGGAGGGGGAATGAGCGTAAACAGCTCCCTGGAGGAATCCACGTTATGCATCAAAAGAATGATCGGAAGTGCTCTCCACAAGAAGGAAAACAACAGGGAGCCTGGGAGCCGAGGAGGCAGGAGAAGAGGACCCCAAAGAGGGAAGGCAGAAAGGAGCAAAAGAAAACGCTCTGGAGACCGGGGAGGCAAAACCAAACCAAGAGACGCACACCATTGTTGGAGCCAAAAGTTCTTTTATAGAGAACATTTGTTTGTTTGTTTGTTTGAAAACCAGAAAAAGAGAGAGAGAGAGAGATCTTCTATCTGCTGACTCACTCCCCAAATGGCCACAGCAAGTAGGCCTAGGCCAGTCGGAAGTCAGGAACCAGCAACTCCGACCAGATCTCGCACAAGACTGGAGGGACCCAAACACTTGGACCATACTCCACTGCCTTCTCAGGCACATTAGCAGGGAGTTGATTCATAAGTAGAGCAGCCAGGACTCGAACTGGCACTCTGATATAGGAGGCCAGTAGCACAAGTTGTGGTTTAACCCACTGAATGACAATGCCAGCACCTGGGCCAAAACTTCTTTGTTGTTGGCAACCCCTGGCCTCTACCTGTTGCACGTCATCATCACCCCACTCCTGGTCATAACAACCAAAGGTGGTCCACAGGCATCCACAAACTGCCTTGGCGGGGGGGGAGGGGGGGGTGCAAAATCAGATCCAATTGAGAACCACCAACCTAGAGCACTGATTTGTGAATGTCTGATTGGTTGGTTTGTCACTTGAAAACTCTCCTTTACATTCTTTGTGTGTCTTTAGTACACAAGGGGCAAAGAACAGAAATTAAGAAAAACACACTTCGTAGACAATAAGCACTAAGAGATAAACAGGTAAGAGAGCCACAATCTAAAGTTGGATGCTTTCAGGACTACTTAATTTAATTTAATCATAATTGTATTAGCTTCCGTATTTCCAAGAAATTGATGCGATACTCATTTCTGATCTAGGATCTTAACACACAAGCAAAACATTGCGTACATGTCATCTTGCTACACGTGGTTAAGAAACTCATTATGGATAGTTGTTTGTTGGTGCTACAGCGGATGTATCAGTTAGATGTTGCCACAATGATGTTATATAACAACCATATAATCTCCATGAAGTACAAATAAGCATTTACCTCACCCATCTGTGTGTTGGCCAGAGCCCTGCTGGTGCAGGCTGGGCTCAGCACAAACAGCCGGGCTCCATCCGCCCCTCTTCTTCTTCCATCCATCGGTAGGCCAACCTGCCCGTGTGCTTGCACAACAATGGCAGAGGCACAAGAGAAGCAGAATCACACACGACCTAGGCTCACACTGTCGCTCTGCTCTCCCATCCTCAGCCAAACACAGTGTCGCAAGGCAGAAAACACATAACCCACCATGCAGGCGAAGGACACTCCAAATTCATAGAGGAAAAGACATGAGGGAAGGCTGCAGGCCACTGCTGCAACTTTTCATGGTGATTTTTTAAAACTGAATTGTATTTTAGTATCGCAGAGCTAAGATTGCTGCACACAGGTTCTTAAATTAAATGAATGAATAGAATAGAATAATAATTTTCAACAATGGGGAAAAAAGGTTACATAAGCTGACAACCTCAGAGGGATTATTATTTCAGCATATTTTTATTAGAACAGCAGCAATACCAAACATTTCTATTACAGCAGTTCATTTCCAAAGATCAACATTTCAATGATAGATGTCAATAAATGACTTTTACTGTCATATGTATTATACCTTTTATAGCAATTCTAGGCAAAAAAAAAAAAAAAAATCCAGGTGTCATTTCCATCCTCTGTTTGTTCTTAAAAGGAAATTTCCTGAAGCACAACACTTCTTAAAGTCAAGTACTAACCTTCTAGGTTTAGATTTCTGCATTCTTATTCTCCAGGGGGAAAATGTAATTGGAGTGTGCTTTCTCATTCATGCCCACTTAAGTATTCCGTTTCTGAGGTTATATTTTAGCGAGTTTTATGTTTTATTCAGGACACAATGTTCCAGCAAAATCACAAACCCAAATCCGCGCTTCAGACCGTCATTAAGTATGCCATTAGCATGCGTGTTCTCAGAGAAGCTGTCAACAAACCTGCAGGGAGAGCCTCAGTGCATTCAAAATAAATGATGAAAGAGGCACCGTAAATCACTTGAAACTTTTAGGGCAGTGGAGAAGAAAAAAGGGAATCCGAAAATATTCACCTGTCTGATTGGCAAACAAAAATTATTCCAATTTCCATACGCCTGTAGCTGACAGCAAAGCAGTGCGTGCTGTGTGCACAGCCAGGGAGCTGCTGTGCCTTTCAGTTCTGGGACCGATATGGGCACAGCACTGGGGTGGGGAACACCCGACCCGCAGGCTGAGTAAGGCCCGTGAACCACTGGGTCTGGCCCTGTCGAGGCAATGGCAGGCAAAACTCCAAATTCAATACATCTGCAGCAGGCTGATTTTCAAGTTGATGACTTTGTATGGCCCATGAATGATGTTATAAATATCCAAATGACTGCAGAAACAGAGTTGCCCAGCCCTGCTAGCCTTGGTCTTCAACTTCCACATCACCATGAGCAATTAGCAGGAGCCCACAGAGCAGCGCTCCTGAGAAAGACAGCATTGACAGATGAGCACCTCAAACTCGGGGCAAAAAGGAAGATCGGATATGTCAGGTCACGGAATTCTTTGTCCATTCATTGATTAAACAGCCACATTGATTAACAGCCACAGCATGGAAAGGTGATAGATGTCCCGCCAGCTGGATAGAGACGACTGGGGGTAGCCCAAGGAAGCTGTGTAGTGAAAGTTGCTTAGCCTGGGCAGTAAGGGGAGGAGGCTTCCGCTGAGGTGGCCTGGGAGGCCTTGGTGGTACACCTGCAGCCCAAGGTGTCGTGGGTGAAGTGTCCGGTGGAGAGGACACACCCAGCATGGGTAGGAGATCACGAATGGTGGCAGCACTGGGAGTGAAGATCTGGAGGGGCACACTGAACTCCCGGTCTAGGCTCAGCCGCCTCCACGTGTCTGGGCTGTTTTGGGGGCTAACAATAGCTCATATTCATAGCGATGACCCAGAGTCACCCAAAAGGTATTAAATCATGCCCAATTAGCTCTTTTATGAAATATAGGGGGGCTGGCGCTGTGGCGTAGCTGGTAAAGCCGCCGCCTGCAATGCTGGTATCCCATGTGGGCGCTGGTTCAATTGCCAGCTGCTCTACTTCCCATCCAGCTCTCTGCTTTGGCTTGGGAAGGTGGTGGAGGATGGTCCAAGTCCTTGGACCCCTGTATCTGCATGGGAGACCCAGAGGAGGCTCTTAGCTCCTGGCTTCGGATCAGCTCAGCTTTGGCCATTGCAGCCAATTGGGGAGTGAACCGGCAGATGGAGGACCTCTCTCTCTCTCTCTCTCTCTCTGCCTCTCCTTCTCTCTGTGTAACTCTGACTTTCAAATAAATATATCAATCAAGGAAAGAAGGAAGGAAGGAGGGAGGGAGGGAAGGAGAGAGGGAGGGAGGGAGGAAGAGAGGAGAGGAGAGGAGAGGAGAGGAGAGGAGAGGAGAGGAGAGGAGAGGAGAGGAGAGGAGAGGAGAAGAGAAGAGAAGAGAAGAGAAGAGAAGAGAAGAGAAGAGAAGAGAAGAGAAGAGAAGAGAAGAGAAGAGAAGAGAAGAGAAGAGAAGAGAAGAGAAGAAATATAGGGTAAAAGCTGTGGTGTAGTGGGCTAAGCTTCTGCCTGTGGCGCTGGCCTCCCTTATGGGCACCGGTTCAAGTCCTGGTTGCTCCTTTTCTGATCCAGCTCTCTGCTGTGGCCTGGGAAGGCAGTGGAAGATGGCCCAAGTCCTTGGGCCCCTGCACCCACCTGGGAGACCTGGAAAAAGATCCTGGCTCCTGGCTTTGGACCGGCCCAGCTCCAGCCATTGCAGCCATTTGGGGAGTGAACCAGCAGATGGAAGACCTTTTTGTCTGTCTCTCCCTCTCTGTCTGTAATTCTAACTCTCAAATAAAAAAACATTTTTTAAAAATACAAGATAAAGGACATTCTTCTTTAAAGTAAATTTTAGTGAAAACTTGTTACATATTTTCAATACTTTCATTGATGTGTACTTAGCACACACATGTTTCAAGTATGGGGAGGTTTGATACATACCTGTGAGACCATTGCCACGATGAAGACAATGAACACCCTTGTTCTCATGACTTCCAAAAGATTACCCCAGCCCCATTGTGACACCTCCCTCCTGCAGCTCTCTGTCTCCACAACCAATCCCTAGGTTACTGCTGATCTGATTTCAATTAGCTTCCATTTTCCATAACTTTATATAAATGAATTATATATTACTTGTTCTTTTTGTTTGGCTTCTTTCACTCAACATAATTAATTAAAAATCTATCCATATTGTTTTGTGTATCCATAGTAGTTCATTCTTTTTAAATTGCTGAATAGAATGTCACTATAGGAATTCATCATAATTTATTTATCTTTTCACCTGTGGGTGGCTATTTGAGTTGTTTCTAGCTCGGGGCTGTTATAAGCAAATAGTTCCTAAGAACACTCATGTAGAAAGTCTTTGATTAATACCTAGGAGAGGAACAACTTGATCAGAGAGTAGGTGTGTGCTTAACATTTTAAGAAACTGACAAATTCGTTTTCAAAGTGATTGTGTTAGTTTTTCATAGCACACATTGTTCTTGAACTTTTCTTAAAGATTTATTGATTTGTTTATTTGGAAGGCAGAGAGACAGAGAGATAGGTCTTCCATTCAGTGGTTCACTTCCCAAATGGCCACAACAGCCAGGACTGGGTGAGACAGAAGCCAGGATTCAGGAGCTTCATTCAGATCTCCCACATGGGTGGCAGGGGTTCAAGTACATAAGCATCCTCCACTGCCTTCCCAGTCACATTAGCAGGAAGCTGGCTCAGAAGCAGAGTCACCAGGACTTGAACCTGCACTCTGCTCTGGCATGCCAGTGTCACAAGCAGCAGCTTAACCCACCAAGCCACAATGGCAGCCCTTCTTGAACTTTTTGTTTGTTTGTTTGTTTTTTGACAGGCAGAGTGGACAGTGAGAGAGAGAGAGATAGAGAGAAAGGTCTTCCTTTACCGTTGCTTCACCCTCCAATGGCCGCCATGGCCAGTGCACCGCACTGATCCAAAGCCAGGAGCCAGGTACTTATCCTGGTCTCCCATGGGGTGCAGGGCCCAAGCACTTGGGCCATCCTCCACTGCACTCCCTGGCCATAGCAGAGAGCTGGCCTGGAAGAGGAGCAACCGGGACAGAATCCGGCGCCCCGACCAGGACTAGACCCTGGTGTGCCGGCGCCGCTAGGCGGAGGATTAGCCTATTGAGCCATGGCGCCGGCTTCTTGAACTTTTTAAAGATCTTTATAGACGCCACTTGCAAACATTTTTGCACTAAAATAAGCATCTTTCAATTCCATTTTTCACAAAGTTTTTGAAGTACTCTTGTTGTGGGGCCTGAGTTCTTGTCTCTGATGCAAGGAAAGTATATGAAGATGAGATAATCAGCAGAGAATTAAGATTTATTTACATTCAAAGTGAAAGTATAAGCCCAGGACTGGTGTGGGCATGATCAGCAAGGAGCAGCACTCCACCAAGGTCCAACCCCAATAGGAACTGGAAGCTCAGGGATGGCATCTGCACAGCACTTAATATTCAAAGAGGGTGGAATCTGAGTCACAAGTGTCACCCATTGCCTTGCCCATTTCTGGATATCTCAGAAGAGCCATAGGGTCAGGTGCATGATGGGAGTGGGAGTGTCAGCCATGGTGATTTTAGTATAATGACATTATAATGAGGTAAAGATCATCACAGGGACACAGCCTGAAGCCCTGCTGGACATGTTCAGCCAGTGCCTGCTCTAAATGGTAAATCTGTAGAAACTGCAGTTTTCCACTGCACAGGAGAGCGTGCTGAGGTGGTGTAGGCAGGGCTGCAGCGCAAGCCAGGCCGCAGGGAGGGGCTGGGGACAGCTGTTCCTCCGTGCATGCTCCCTCCCTGCCTGCATCGCTCTCCTGCTTTTCCACCCACAGTGTAGAGACTTCCCGTTGTTACACATTTTCACCAACACATGGTACAGGGATTGTGATTTTATACAATTCTATTATCTCAGTGTGGTTCTGATTTGTATTTTCCAAATAATTAATATATTTTAATGTGCTTATTTCCCATATATATATATCTTGTTTGATGAAACATTTGTCCAAATCTTATGTTCATTTTTTTAACTGGATTGCTTGCTTTCTTTTTTTATTTTTTATTTTTTTTGAAAGACAGAGTTACAGAGAGAGGTAAAGACAGAGAGGTCTTCTGTCCGCTGGTTCACTCTCCAGATGGCCACAACAGCCAGAGCTGCGCTGATCCAAAGCCAGGAGCCAGGAACTTCTGGGTCTCCCACGTGGGTGCAGGGGCCCAAGGACTTGGACCATCTTCCACTGCTTTCCTAGGCCATAGCAGAGAGCTGAATCGGAAGAGGAGCAGCCAGGACTAGAACCGGTGCCCATACAGGATAGGAGCGTTTCAGGCCAGGGCTTTAACCCGCTGTACCACAGCACCGGCCCCATGTTTGTTTTCTTAATATTAGGTTTTGGGAGTTATTTATGTATTCTTGTTATAAATCCCTTTTTTTAATGATGTATTTTATTTATTTAAAAGGCAGAGTTACAGAGAGAGAGAGTAAGAGACACAGAGAGAGAGACAGAGAGAGGTCTTCCATCTACTGGTTCACTCCCCAAAATGGCCACAACAGCCAGGGCTAGGCCAGGCTGAGGCCTGGGGTCAGGAGCTTCATCCAGGTCTTCCAGCTGGGTAGCAGGGGCCCAAGTGGCCTTCCTATGCTGCTTTCCCAGCCTCAATAGCAGGAAGCTGGATCAGAAATAGAGCAGGCGGGACTCAAACAGGAGCCCATATGGGACGCCAGGGTCACAGGTAGCTGCTTTATCCACTAAGCCCCAACGTGGACCCCACTATAAATCCTTTTTCAGATATGCAGTCTGCAAATATTTTCTCCTTATTCGCGGCTTGTCTTTGCATTCTCTTAACAGAAGTTGTGAAGAGCAAAGGTTCTTATGTATGATGGAGTACAAGTTAATGGGTTCTTTTTTGGTGAAGCATGGAAGAAATCTTTGCCTTATTAAAAGCCAGGAAAAATGTTCTCCCATGTTTTCACTAAGAAATTCCTAAGTGTCTGGGATCTAGTTTGAGTTAGTCTTCACGTGTGCTGTGCGGGGTTCTTGTTTCTTTCATACCCTGTTGTAATAGCACCATTTGCTGAAATGGCTACGCTTTCTCCATTGAATTGCCTTTGCTGCTTTGTCAGGAATCGATTTATCCCGCATGCGTGTCTGTTTCTGGATGCTATATTCTTTACTGATTCACTTCCATGCCAGTATCACACTGGCTTGATTAGGACTCAAAAAGCAGGTAGTATTAGCCACCTACATGAGTCTTTTGAATTCTGTTCAGGTATCTAGACCTTTTTCATTCTCATTTGAATTTTATAATTAGCTTGTGAATTCCTGCATAAAATCTAGGTTTGGATTGCACATAAGCTATCAGTAAATCTGGGGAGAATTAAAATCTTTAAAGTGAGTCCCCATTCCATGAAGACTATATTACTGTTAGAGCTCCTTTAATTTATCTCACAGCTTACAGTGTGCAGACTTTGTACATTTTTTTGTTGTATTCATCTCTAAATAGGTCATATATTTTATGCTATTATAAATTGTATTATTTTTAAATTTGTTGCTGGTATACAGAATTATAATTTTAACTGTATATTGATCTTGTGCCCAGAAAACTCGCCAGCTCACTTACTAGTTCTAATAGCTTTTTTGTATAGCTCATAAGATTTTCCACATGGATTATCTATCAAGATAATTTTACTTTTTCTTTTCTAATCCAGATGCTTTTTATCTCTTTTCACTTGCTGTTGGTACTGCACTGAAACCCTCAGTTGAATAGAAGTGTGACAACAAACACCCTTAATTTGTTCCCATCTAGGGAGAAAGCACTGTCTTTAAGTTAGATGTTAGCTGCTGGTTTTTCAGAAGTGCTCTTAGATTAAGTGAGTTCTATTTCCACTTTGCTAGGAGTTTTCATTGGATGTTGTCCGGTGCTTTTTTGTATCTTTTGAGATAATTATATGGCTGTTATTGTCATGTCTATTAATATGGTAAATTATATTAATCAGCTTTTTTAAAAGTTTTATTTATTTATTTGAAAGTCAGAGTTACACACAGAGAAAAGGAGAGGCAGAGAGAGAGAGAGAGAGAATCTTCCATCCAATGGTTCACTCTCCAACTGGAGGCAACAGCCGGAACTGAGCCAATCCAAAGCCAGGAACCGGGAGTCTCCTCTGGGTCTCTCACACGGGTACAGGGGTCCAAGTACTTGGGCCATCTTCTACTGCTTTTCCAGGCCATGGCAGAGAACTGGATCAGAAGTGGAGCAGCTGGGACTCGAACCAGCATCCACACGGGATGCCAGCACTGCAGGCGATGGCTTTACTAACTATTCATACCACAGCACTGGCCCCAGTCAGTTTGAAAATGTGAAACCAATGTCGCCAATTCCTGGACAAACATGCCCGGTAATATATAGTCCCTTGCTATATTGCAGGCTTCTATTTCCTATGTTCTTGAAGGACACTGCTTTTGTGGAGAGCTGAGCTGATCTGGAGAGAGTTTAGCTGCCAGAGGTCACAGCAGCCAGTTCAGACAAAAGGAAAGTAACAGTCAAAGCTTCCCTCGCTCACTACAATAGCACAGCAAGGTGCTAAAGGGAGAAAGCTCTGGTTCCCTCAGTGGTCCATTTATTGGCCCAATGGAATGACATCCACTGAAAGTAAGATGCACCAGCATAGACTGGGGGCCTGGGCCCCAGACAAAGGTCTCTGCATTTTATGGACTCAGAGAGTGGGCAGCGGGGGAGGGGAGGGTGAGCCAGAGTGGGGAAACACTGGGTGCCGACTGAGTGGAGGAAGGTGACTTCAACGCTGCCTTCTTATTTATTTATTTATTTTTTTAATTTTGTGTGTCCTGTTCTGTTCTTGTCGGGTTTTGAATGAGAGCAATTCCAGCTTCATGGAATGATCAGGAAAGCAGTCTCTGCTCCTCCGTGTTCTGGAGAGGTCGGTAGAATTGCTAAGATTTCTTTCTCAAATATATAGTGTGGGCCTGGATTTCCCCTAATGGGATGTGTTTCACTATAAATGCAAATGGAATCGCCATAGGAATCTCAAGGTTATGTGTTTCTTCCTGAGTGAGCTCTGGGAAAGTGTGTCTGTTAGGGAATTTGGACAGTTCATCTACATTGTTGGATTTATTGACAAGAAATCAATCATGATTCCTTTTAAAGTCTTTAACTCTTTTTGTAGATTGCCAATTGATTTGAATTGCTTTTTGTTTTTAGTAACCTCAGTTAACCATACTTTCTCTCAGTTGGTATTGTTAATACATTATTGGCTTCATCTGTTTACAGAGCCATCCCAAAGTACTGAATACAATAGAAGACTTTAAAAGCTATTATTAAAATTGCTATATTGGTCTACTATGCTATGTTATATGTGTGTACATATTGTATGTCCACATGGGGAAATTTTATTAAGAGTTTTATTTTAAATGGCTTATAGATAAGATTGTCCATAAATTTAAGCTGCTAAAATCAATCAAAGATACATTTTAATTTGTGTGACCTGAATCTGTGTATCATATGTTTTAAACTTGTTGGTAGAAAGAAACTAAAAACATTTTAGATGGTTGTGCTTAAGTTTACTGGTTAAACAAACTACACCATGTTAGATATTTAAGAGGTGTTTTCAAATACATGATTCTTAAAATTTATAGAAGGCATTGGACCTTCTGGTAAATGTTTTCTTAAGTTGTTATCTAATGGTTGAAACGGTTTGCTAAGTATTCATGTGATATTGCTATTGTCAGCAAGCGATCTAGGACTTGCTCCCTCATTTCTCTATTCTAAGCCCAACTTGTTCTTTCATTTCTCTATTCTCTTCAAGGCAGGAAACGAATTCTATTATGAAGGAATCTGTAGGACGCACAATTTAATCTTTAGACCTTATAAAAGAGATGGCTAACATTTTTCTGTAATAGCATAGCCAAAATAAGAACTTAAATAATAATCTCATAGCTAGATTCTCTTCGTCATCAGCGAAGTATACAGTAAGTAGAAAAAACCTCCCTTTCATCCCAAAGGGAAAGAAAGTTTTAAAGTGAGACTATAATTTTCCTCATGGGCATTGTCTACCTTAGAAAAACTACTACAGAACATGCCTGTGACTATAGACTTGTAGTTCAGGCCACCGAAGATTAGAGATGGGACACGGGCACTCCCTTGACTTGCATCCTCTGGTCTGCTTTAACACAAACCAGGAGGAAAAGAAAGCTCGGCATCAGAAGCAATGGGTGGCAGGCCTATTAATGGCTGATGTGTACAGTGATCTGCCCTCAAGGAGACCCAACAGGCCAGTCCACTGCAGTGGCTTTCATGTGGTAAGCCTGGGCTTCAGCAGAAGTCAGCTTGTGAAGAGCCCTGGCAGCTCTGCCAAGAGTTGGATCACTGGAAATGGACCTGCCCTGGAGTCGAAGGATGCCCAGGTCAGAGCCACAGATCTTATTGGCTCTAAGCTGAAAAGCCCTTCACTCAGCCCAACTTCCAAAGTGACCACTGCAGCTGAGGGGATGGTCAAGTAGGGTCAGCAACATTGCAGGCAGAACTGTAAATTTCTTGTTAGAGATGCCCTCTGCCTTTACCTGGCCAGCTCTCCTCCCAGGCCAGCCAAGTAATGAAAGTCAACAGAGTGCCTTCCCCTAGGAGGTTCACACCTCCCTTAGGATATACCCCATGTGAAGAGATAGATAGGTCTGGGCCTCTTAACTTACAAGGCCTAAAGCCCACCAGATTATTATCAAGCCCCTTCTATCAGGTTCTATTTGCCTCTCAATCAGAAAACTTAATTGTAGCTTAGACAGCACCTTTCTTAGCTCCTCTAATAATGACTCTGTCCTTTGTTCTAGACCCTGTCTAGCGTACTTGGGCCTCATTCCTGTGTAATCATAACCTCTACTCTACCACCAATGGCTCTACTCCCAACCTGTGTGTACTGATGGTCCTCTTCCCCACTTAATGCTGTATAATTGTTCAAACCTGGTAAATGCCACTCTTAGGATCATTGGTTACTATCCTCACTCTGCCTTTTATGACCTTGTCTAAATATGATCAGAGTCGGCAAACTTGGAAGGCTTCCATAGCCTTGGCAACTCATGACGACAGCCTAGGATGGTTACTGGCGCCATAAACTAGAGTGTCAATTTGTTGGGTCAACAACAGGAGCCACTGTGCAGTTGCTCCTCATGCGTGATCTCTGTCCTTAATGTGCTGTACATTGTGATTTAATGCTATAACTAGTACTCAAACAGTATGTTTCACTTTGTGTTTCTATGTGGGTGCAAACTGTTGAAATCTTTATACTAAATTGATCTTCTGTATATAAAGAGAATTGAAAATGAATCTTGATGCGAATGGAAGGGGAGAGGGAGCGGGAGAGGGGAGGGTTGCGGGTGGGAGGGAAGTTATGGGAGGGGGAAGCCATTGTAATCCATAAGCTGTACACTGGAAATTTATATTCATTAAATAAAAGTTAAAAAAAAATCATGATTCCTTTATTTTTGTTTTTGTTTGTTTGTTTGTTTGTTTCCATCTATTTAAAAGGCAGAGCAACAGAAGGGGACGCAGGAGACAGAGATAGAGATCTTCCATCTACTGGTTGACTCCCCAAATGCAGGAAGCAGGCAGGACTGGGCCAGGCTAGTCAGGAGCCTGGAACATCATTTGGGTCTCCCACAAAGGTGGGGGGACCCACGCGCTGGGGCCATCGTCCAGGGTCTCCCAAGGCGCAGCATCAGGAACTGGATAGGCAGCAGAGGAGCCAGAACTGGAACCAGCACTTGTGCACTCGTGTACAGGATGCAGGTACCCCAAGCATCAACTTCCCCGCTACACCACAATGCCATCCCCCAATACACCCCTCCACAGCCCCCACCCCACCATGTAATCCTGTAGCCTGCAGTGATGAAACCTCTCAATCCCGATCAGCCTGGCTAGAGGCTTATCAGTTTTATTGATCTTCTCAAACCATTGGCTTTTGGTTTCATTAATTTTTCTCTGTTGTTTTTTTTTTTGTTTTGTTTTCTGTGTCTCTGAATCTGATTGTTATTTTCTTATTCTGCCTATTGGTTCTTCTTTTACAAGTTTCTTAACATGGACGGTAAGGTCATTGATTCAAGACCTTTCTTCTGTTCCAACATAGCTCATATAATGTTATCAATGTCTCAGTCATGCTTAAGCTGTACCCCATAAATCTTGATAGGCTGTGTTTTTGTTGACTTCAGTTCAAAATACTTTTTAATTTCTTTTTGGACCCATCATAGTTTACTTAGAAATATGTTTCCTTATTTTCCAAAGGTTTGAAGATTTTATGGATATGTTTCTGTCAATTTCGAATTAAAGGCCTATGTGTACAGAAAGCATGCTTTGTGTAACTTCAATTTTAAATTTTAAATATTTTACAGCCGGCACCGCAGCTCAATAGGCTAATCCTCCACCTTGCGGCGCCGGCACACCGGGTTCTAGTCCCAGTCGGGGCACCGATCCTGTCCCGGTTGCCCCTCTTCCAGGCCAGCTCTCTGCTGTGGCCAGGGAGTGCAGTGGAGGATGGCCCAAGTTCTTGGGCCCTGCACCCCATGGGAGACCAGGAGAAGCACCTGGCTCCTGCCGTCGGATCAGCGCGGTGCGCCAGCCGCAGCGGCCATTGGAGGGTGAACCAACGGCAAAGGAAGACCTTTCTCTCCGTCTCTCTCTACTGTCCGCTCTGCCTGTCAAAAATTAAAAAAAAAAAAAATTTAAATATTTTAAATATTTTTGGATTTGTTCTGTGGTCTAAGATGTGATCTTTTCTGGTAAATGTTTTGTACGCACTTGAAAAGAATGTGTATTTTTCTGTTATTACATGGAACGGTCTACAAATGGAACATACTATAAATATCAATGGTTGAATTGGCTGACAATTTGGTTCAAGTCGTTACTTAATGTTGATCTACTTATTCCTGAAATTCTTGAGATTTGACTGGTGGGAGCCCAGCGCTGTGGTGTAGTGGGTAGAGCTACCACCTGCAGTGCTGGCATCCTATATGGGCGCCAGTTTGAGTCCCAGTGGCTCCATTTCCGATCCAGCTCTCAGCTGTGGCCTGGGAAAGCAGTAGAAGATGACCCAAGTGCTTGGCCCCCTACACCTGTGTGGGAGACCCGAAAGAAGCTCCTGGCTTCTGGCTTCGGATTGGCACAGCTCTGGTCGTTGCAGCCATCTGGGGAGTGAACCAGAGGGTAGAAGACCTCTCTCTCTCTCTCTCTTTTTCTCTCTCTGTCTCTACCTCTCTGTAACTCTGCCTTTTAAATAAATAAATAAATCTTTTTTTAAAAAAGAGAAAGTTGGCTGATGAAACTTCTAGTTATGACCTTGGGCTTGTCTGCTTTTTCTTTTTTTTTCTGTGTGAAACACACAGAATAATTTGAACTTTGAATAATTTGCTAGGCCTTCAAGTTCACGAGTCTCTTCTTCTATCATGTATAATCTGTTATCATTATGATTTAGCATATTTTTCATCATATTGGTGCTTTAATCTTTAAAAGTTCAATGGTCATTTTTATCTTTCATGTCTCTCCTTAACATGTTTAAGTTTTCCATTAGCTTCTTGAACATATAACATATAGCTATTACAAGAACATTAAAATGTTGTCTATTAATTCTAACATTTGTATCATTTGATTTTTAAGTTTTTAAAAATTTACTTATTATATTTATTTATTTTTATTGATTGTTTTAATTTTAATTGATTTATTAATTTTAAAAAATTTTTACCTAATTGTAGGTTGTATTTTCTGTTTCTTTAAAGTTTTCTTATTTTCTATTTATTCAAAGGCAGAGATACAGAGAGAAGAGAGAGAGAGACAGAGATCTTCCATCCACTGATTCACTCTCCAAATGGCCACAGCAACGAGGGCTGGGCCAGGTCAAAGCCAGGAGCTAGGAACTTCCTCTGGGTCTCCCAAGTGAGTGGCAGGGGCCCAAGTACTTGGGCCATCCTCTGCAGTTTTCCCAGGCCATAGCAGAGAGCTGGATTGGAAGAGGAACAGCTGGACTCGAACCAGCACCCATATGGGATGCCGGCATTGTAGACAGTGGCTTTACCCACTATGCCACAGCACTGGTCCCTGCTGGTAACTTTTTTTTAGGTGCTTGTCCCTTGTTGAAACTGTTCTGAAACATAGTTAAGTTGCTTAAAAACTTCCAGTTTTGCTTTTAACCTTGTATTGTTTAAATCTCTTTGAAATGCAAAGGGACAGAGAGAAAGAGAATGACAGAGAGAAATTTCACATCAGCTGCTTCACTCCCTGAATGGCCACAATAGCCAGGGCTGAGCCAGGCCAAAGCCAAAAGCCCGAAACTCTATCTGGGTTTCCCACACCGGTGGCAGGGGCCCAGGTACTTAAGCCATCACCTGCTGCTTTCCTGGGTACATTAGCAGGAAGATGGATCAGAAATGGAGCAGGGGTCAGCATTGTGGCATAGCGGGTAAAGCTGCCACCTGCAGTGCCAGCATCTCAAATGGGTGCTGGTTTGAGTCCCTGCTACGGTGCTTCCGATCCAGCTCTCTGCTATGGCCTGGGAAAACAGTGGAGATGGCCCAAGTCCTTGGGCCCCTGCACCCACATGGGAGATCCAGAGAAAGCTCCAGGCTCCTGGCTTTGGAAAGGTGCAGCTCCAGCCAACGTGGCCAATGGGGGAATGAACTAGCGGATGGAAGACCTCTCTCTCTGCCTCTCCTCTTTCCATGTAACTATGACTTTCAAATAAATGGATAAATCTTTTAAAAAGAAAAAGAAAGAAATGGAGCAGCTGGGACTCCAAGGAGCTCTCCAATATGGGATGCTGGCATCGCAAGCAGCAACTTAACCCACTGTGCCACAGCACCAACTCCTGCTTTTAAGCTTTGGTAGGCAGGACTGAAGCACCATTTAGAATACAAATAATTTTACTGTGCTAATTAAAGAAAATGCTTCTAAGAACTTTACCTGACGTCTTGTAGATAATACATTTTCAGCCTGTGCTGGTGGAAGCCCGCACTATTCCCTGGGCCGTGGGAGCCAGAGAATGCTCCCTCTAATAGTTTTGGAGGGGGATGTGGTTCTTCCTTGGCTCCCGGTGAGTTTTTACACAGGCCTGAGTTCATCAGTAGCCACCCGAGTGCTCAGGGAGACTGTGCAGATCCTTGGATTCTCCCTCTGTGCCTCTCCCGCCACTCTCGTACTCTGTCCTTGAACTCTACCCTTTTGGTCTACCTAGCGTTAGGGCCTGAACTCAGGGAGCTGACCCGGCCCCATCCCAAGTCCCCCTGCCAGCACCCCCGCCTAGAAAGTCTCAAGACAGGCAGGCGAGGCAGGCACAGGGACCGCTTGTCTGTTTAGCTCCTCTCAGTAATCCCAGCTTCCCCTGAACCCATGTCAAATCCTTCAGCTCTGTTGCTTCATATATTTGGTCCTACTTTTCACCATTTCAGGCAAGAGAGAAAATCTAATCATTATTACTCCAACATGGCCAGAAGCCAAAGTCTAAAAGTTGTTAAATATTTTAGTATCAGCAAGATAGTTTGGCTTTTTTTTTTTAATATAAGAGGTTTTTTCTAAATTATTTCCATTGCTCAAAAGTCTACTTATTCCTTGCTGATGGCGGATAGAGCACGGTTTTAGTATAAATTGTCATTCATCATGAGACCACCCAGCGTGCAGATCAGGAAATAATGGACTGTGCACTGACAGTGGTATAGATCTGCACACACATTTTCAAGGAGCAACAAGAAGAGATCGATAAACAATTAAGTTTTTTTGAGGAGTCAACATTTTAGATGTTACCAGATCGTTGAACTTTGGATGTCTGCGCTGGAGTAGAGCCTAGCAAAGAGCAGGAAGTCCCTTGGCGTGGGCACTCCTCACCTTCCAGGAGCCTCTCTCAGCACGTGCATCCCGCCCCGTGTGTAGTGAGCTCTGACTGCCCGCCAGCGACTATGCAAGGCCCCGGAGACACAGCATGGAAAAGAGCACCAATCCCAACTTCAGGGAACTTAGTGGTGGAAAACAGACGGTAAGCAAGCATCCAATAGACGTGAACCTGAGTGAAAGGGTGGAGAACTCCAGGGGATAATATTTTAGCTGGAGCTGTCAACAAGGCCTCACTGGAGCGGTTACATCAGATTTGAAGGAGGTGCAGGAAGAAGCCATGCAAAACTCCAAAGAAAAATATTTTGGTGGAAAGAAAGAGAAAGTGCAGACATTCAGGAGTGAACAGGGCTTAAGGGCTCTGATGGGAACACCATCTAAAGTCAGCTGCAACTAGAGCCATTGACTAATTTTGCTTGTATTAATTCATGTATTAAACCATATAGCAAGCACCCTGCTGTACCATGGAAATGCGGAGTTGCCTCAGAAAAACTCACAAGCACAATTTCATGGTGATGTTCTAAGATGTGAATTGCAAGCAATGATCATACTAATGGGAGCAGTGGGTCTTCCAGTCTAAGGGTCTAAAGGATGGATTAGAGTTAAAAAAATAAAATAAAATAAAAAACCTGGAGAGAGTCCAGTCTCAGGGAAGAGTTAGGGAGAAAATGGCAGAGGAAACTTCAGACAAATTAGAGGGGCACTGTGGACCTCCACGGAGGGTGTGGACATGCACAAAGGACCCCAGCAGCCGAGAGCCTCAGCACCAGCTTTGGAGTGAGGTAAGACCAGTCTCAGCAGCCCAAGCCACTGGTGATAAAGATGTGGGAAGAGCCTGGTGTGAGTCCGGCTTGGAGCCTAGTGGAGGACAGTGTACCTGCCAACCTAGAGGAAAAGGGGGCACGCTTCTCTCTCCCCGACCACCCAGCACCAGTGTCCTGTAACTAGCCTAGAGAGGCCAGGTACCATTTTGGACAAATGTAACAGCTGTGCTAGTTTGTGCCTGCGTGCCCAGCAACCAGCCAAGAGGAGATGCCTGAGTCTGGCTGTGAGAATTGACAGGGGGCTGGGTGCTTGTGACTGTGGGATCCTGTGTGCTGGGACTGTGAAAACACTGTGGCTGTGTGGGAGGATGCAGGGTGTGGCTGGGTCTTTGGGAAGTCACTGTGGGCAGCTCCACATGCTCAGGGCTCTCTGGTTCCCTGGTGAGGGTCACTGCTACGGGTTCTTTGTTCACACCAAGGACTGCACAGATCATTTGTGTGGTTCTTGTGGCAGCACTGATGAATGTTGTACTCACTGGGGCTAGTGCCCAGGCATTGGTCTACTTGGAGGAGATGGGGTGAGTGTGAGACTATGCCAACAGAGCAGAACGCACCTCCCCTCTGATAAAAGAAAAAAGAGGAAACTTACCATGCCCAATTTAAGAGTCACCTTGGACACTCCCCTCACCCTAGAGCACTGAACAAAGCTCCATGACCATACCCAGCACACGCCTCAGGGTATTCACCAAAGAGCAGACCCTCCAGTAAGCCACAGAGGTATAGTCCAAAGATAAAAGCCATCACAGGGGAAAAAAAAAAAAAAAAACAAGTATCTCCACAAATCCCTAAAAATAAATGAAGTAATTCAAGAAACAAGAATAAGGAAAACAACATGGTGCCCCCAAAGGAACACAACAACACTTCAATACTAGAATGTGAGAATGAAGAGATTGAAGAAATGCCATAATTGGAATTCCAAAACTTGGTTGTAGGATTACTTAGAAGTAATCAGAAGCAAATACATGAGCTAAATTCATATATGACATGAAAGAAAATTTTTCTCATGAAATTGAGATTTTAAAGAGAAATAAAAATGAAATATTGGAAATTAAGAATTCAATAGAACGAATAAGAAATGTGGTGGAAAGCCTTAACAACAGAATCAGTGAGGAAGAAGAAAGAATATCTGAGGTAAATGATAAACCTCAGAATTTTACAGTCAGGCCAAAAAAAGAAGAAGAAATTAGAAAGGTAAAAAACAGTGTTGGAGATTTATGGAATACTATCAAATGAACTAATATACAGGCCTTAGGAGTTCTTGAAGGCATGGAAAAAGATAATGGATTAGAAGGCCTTCTTAGTGAAATAATTACAGAAAACTTCCCTAATTTGGAGAAAGAAAGGGACATCCAAGAACAGGAAGTATATAGAACTCCTAATAGACATGACCAGGAAAGATCTTCACCACAACACCATAAAACATAAAGAAAAGATTCTAAAAATGTGTATGAGAGAAACACCAGATTACTTTCAGAGGATCTCCAAGTAGACTCACAGCTGACTTCTCATCATAAATCCTACAGGCTAGGAGAGAATGGCAAGATATATTCCAAGTCTTAAGAGAAAAGAATTGTCAATCCAACATACTGTATCCTGCAAAGCTCTAATTTATGAATGAAGGTGAAATAAATACCTTCCATAACAAACAGAAATTGAAAGAATTTGTCAGCACTTGTCCAGCATTGCAAAAATACTTAAGGATGTGCTACACACAGAAACATGGTCATTACTGTGAAAGAAGATGAAGGCAGAAGATCTCCCAGTAAAAGTAGAGGATACCCAAAGTAAACAATAAGAAAACTTATGGAAAAAAGGCAGGGCCAAGTTGTTACTTACCAATAGTCACCCTGAATGTTAATGGCTTCAACTCTCCAGTTAAAAAATACAGACTTCCTGAATGGGGGGAAAAAAGGAAAAAAAAAAAACACATCTATTTACTGCCTACAAGAAACACATGTCACCAACAAAGATACACATGTCACCAACAAAGATACACACAGACTGAAAGGGAAAGAATGGAAAAAGATATTCCATGCTAACAGAAACCACAGAAGAGCTTATGTAGCCATCCTAATATCAGACTAAATAGACTTTAACACAAAAACTGTTTAAAGAGACAAAGAATGGCACTATATAATGATTAAAGGATCAATTCAACAGGAAGATATAACTATTAACGTATATGCACCTAATTACAGGGCACCTGGCTACTTAAAAGAAATATTGATGGATCTAAAGGTAGACATAGACTCCAATACAATCGTCACAGGGGACTTCAATACTCCACTTTCAGAAATGGTCAGATCAAGCAGACAGAAAATTAGCAAGGAAACAACAGTTAGACCACATGGACCTAACAGATATCTACAGAACTTTTCATCCTACCGCCGCAGAATGCACATTCTTCTCACCAGTGCATGGAACTTTCTCTAGGACTGACCACAGGCCAGGCCATAAAGCAAGTCTCAGCAAATTCAAAGGAATCAAAATCACACCATGCATCTTCTCTGACCACAATGGAACGAAGCTGGAGATCAACAACTTGAGAGTCTCTAGAACATAACAAACACACAGAGACTGAACAGCATGCTCCTGAATGACCAGTGGGCCATGGAAGAAATCAAAAAACTGTTGAGGAACAGGGGTTTTTTCATACTATTTGTTGAAATCTTTACTTAATATAGAGTTAATCTTCTGTGTATAAAGTTAATTGAATATAGATCTTAGTAATAAAAAAAAAAATGGGAATAGGGTAGGAGTGGGGATAGAAGGGTGGGTACCATGGGAAGAACCACTATCACTGTCACTATGTTTTTTTTTTTTAATAAACGTATTAATCAATTCATGAGGACAGAGCCTTAATCACTTGGTCTTTAATATTTAGTTTGTTTATTTGAAAGACAGAGTTACAGAGGAAGAGAAAAACAGAGAGAGAGAGAGAGAGGTCTTCCATCTACTGGTTCACTACCCAAAGGGCTGCAATGGCCAAAGCTGGGCCATGAAGCCAAGAGCTTCTTTTGTGTATCCCATGCAGGTGCAGGGGCCCAAGGACCTGGGCCATCTTCTACTGCTTTTCCAGACCATAGCAGAGGGCTGGATCAGAAGTGGAGCAGGCCGGTGCCACGGCCCACTAGGCTAATCCTCCACCTGCGGCACCAGCATCCCGGGTTCTAATCCCGGTTGGGGTGCCAGATTCTGTCCCAGTTGCTCCTCTTCCAGTCCAGCTCTCTGCTGTGGCCCGGGAGTGCAGTGGAGGATGGCCCAGGTCCTTGAGCCCTGCACCTGCATGGGAGACCAGGAGGAAGCACCAGGCTCCTGGCTTCAGATCAGCACAGCGCACTGGCCGCAACACACTGGCTGTAGCGGCCACTTGTGGGGTGAACCAACGGAAAAAGGAAGACCTTTCTCTGTCTCTCTCTCTTTCACTGTCTAACTCTGCCTGTCAAAAGAGAGAAAGAAAGAAAGAAAGAAAGAAAGAAAGAAAGAAAGAAAGAAAGAAAGAAAGAAAGAAAGAAAGAAAGAAAGAAAGAAAGAAAGAAAGAAATGGAGCAGCCGGGACTCGAACCGGCGCCCATATGGGATGCCAGCACTGCAGGCAGTGGCTTTACCTGCTATACCACCCACTACATCACAGCACCGGCCCCTATCACTATGTTCTTAAAATTGTATTTACGAAATGCATGAAGTTTGTATACTTTAAAAGGTTTCTGTGGGGGGCGGGGGGGATGGGTTAATTCTAAGAGGTCAGGCCCACTGGCGCATGTGGGTAAAAGGCACAGGAAGGTACTGAGGGGTGGAGAGCGAGGGGCGACGTGACTTGTGTAACAATGAGTGGCTGTGAACAGAGCGGAGCACACGTAATGAGAGCCCTGCTGCCCTGTCCCTTTGCGTTCACGCCCAAGGCCGTAGGAAGAACAATTTATAGAAGATAGAAGTTTCCTTGCTGGCACCGCTGTAAGAAACCAGAGCTGCGGGCCAGACTTCTCCAGGAAGTGGTTTCATGCCGGTCCCCTTCACTGGGGTGACTGCCGGAGCGTAGCCCAACAAGGAATGGAATGGGTGCAGCCACCAGGGCCACAAACACCACTGCCACGGCCAACAGTCAGAGCAGTCCCCTGGGATGCTACCTGAGAGCAGGCAGTGTTGTGGCCAGGGGAGCTGTGCTTACGAGCACAGGGGACGTCCCTGGGACTCCCTGACTGAGCCCCTGGGGCAGCCTTTGGCTTGGCAGTGGAGGCTCCTGTTGAGACACCTGTCTTCCATATCAGAGCGCCTGGGCTCAGTACGCAGCTCCACTCCTGGCTCAGCTTCCTGGGAGGCTGTGGGGATGGCTCAGCGAGTGGGTTCCTGCTACACATACGGGAGACCTGGGCTGATACTGGGCTTTCTGCTTTGATGTGGCCTTTAACTATTTCTAGCTCTCAGCAGACTGGAGCATCTCTCTCTCTCTCTCTCTCTCTCTCTCTCTCTCTCTCTCTTCTCCCACTGTTTCTGTAAAGAAAAGGTGAGGTGTAGCTCTCCTGGGAGAAAGGGATAAAGCAGATTTTATCTCACAAAGACTTAGTTTCTGTATTTGTCTTAATTCAAACATACAATTTTGGAATTATATATGAGGGCAGTTCAACAAGTTCATGCTAATGAGGAATGAAAAGATAGGTATATTTTGATGCAAAAATATTTTGAAATCCATATTACCATGAATTTGTTGAACTACCCTCATGCACTTTGTTTATGATCAGTCACTTATTAGCTGTGCTATCTTGGGCAAATTTCTGAACTTCTGTTTTTCCAACTGTGAAATGGGGATGTTAGTACCCCTGTTAGTTGCTGGGATTGCTCTGAGGCAAATGTATGCAGTCAGTGCTTAAACAGTGGCAGCTGGAGACCACGTGAGGCACAGCTACAGTGCCAGCATCCCATATGGGCACCAGTTCAAGTCCTGGCTGCTCCACTTCTGATCCAGCTCTCTGCTAATGGCCTGGAAAAGCAGCAGGAGAGGGCCCAAGTGCTTGGGGCCCTGCATCCACTTGGGAAACCTGTAATAACCTCCTGGTTCCTGGCTTCAGCCTGACCCAGCCCCAGCCATTGTGGCCATTTGGGGAGTGAACCAGCAAGTGGAAGATCTCTCTGTCTCTCCCTCTCTCTCTCTCTGTCTCTCTCTCTCTCTGTGACTCTGACTTTCAAATAAATAAATATTTAATGTGGCAGTTGTTTTTTAAATATGATTACTGCTGATGATGATGGTAGTGGTGGTGGTGATATTCCCAAAAGTTGGTGAGTAGGGAAGAGGAAAGACAGCTTAGAACTGTTAGATCAAGGTGTTGATGCCCGGGAAGCATGGGGTAGCATTACAGCAGAGTATGGGGCCAGTGGGTTAAGTATGGTGAGCTTCAGTGTCTTCATCTGTGCCACAGATTTCGTGCTATCGGCCCCTGCTCCCCACCCCACGCCCGAAGTTGTTTTTCTGACAATGGATAGGGAAAGCGTGCTATAAACAGCCATTTCCCATCTCGCTCACGTTCAGCTGTCATCACTCTCACCAGCTCTGCCTGATGCAGCTCTCGGGTCCCAGAAAACTCATTTTCAGCTCCGTAAAGCTGCAGCTGCTGGGAGCCGAGAGAGAGATGGCTCAAACGTTCTGCAAGCCCCTGTCTGGTTGCCCCCTGCAGATGCCCTGGGAGCAGTCGTCCCCCAGCTCCTGACTCTGGGGGCTCCTGAGACCTGACATAAGTACCTTTCCCCTGGGGTTGCTGTATTTACTTCCTGTTGCCTGCCTAGCTCCCTGCACATCACTAACAGCCCCTGAGCCTTGAGGATCCTTATTTTCCACCTGCTCCCCCCCCCCCCACCGGCGACAGCAGAAATGCACCCCTCAAGGTCTCCTCCTGGAGATTACAGCCAAGAAAAGCTCCCAAAGCAGTAGAGCTGTCACACTCCTGGGGGATCTCACTCACTGGAGGGTGGGATTCCAGTCCTCAGGACACAGCCAAGTCCGGCTGAAGCCCAGGTGCATCCCTGCAGAGGGGACCCCAGTCTGTCCTTCCCCTGGTCACAAGGGAACACATCATCTGAGACGTCCTTAAGAAGCAACTCCCAAACCTGCCCCAAATTTAGTGCTGCTCTAGAAAGCATTTTCTTGGGGTTGCTGTTGTGGTGCAGTGAGCTAAGCTGCTGCTTGCTGGGCCAGCATCCCATATGCGTGCTGGTTCGAATCCTGTCTGCTCCACTTACAATCCAGCTCCCAGATTATGGCCTGGGAAAGCAGAGGAAGATAGCCCAAGTGCTTGGACCCCCGCCATCCATGTGGGAGACCCAAAGGAAATTCTTGACTCCTGGCAGCCCTGTCCATTGCAGCCATTTGGGGAGTGAACCAGCGCATGGAAGGTTTCTCACTCTCTCTGCATCTCCCTTTCTGTAACTCTGCCTTTCAAATAAATAAATAAATCTTCACACACACACACACACACAAAGACATTTTCATTTCCTTCCCAATTAAGCCAAGATTCCACTTCTCAACCTCATCCTGAGATGTCTCTGGAAAGTGAGAGAGAGAGAGAGAGAGAGAGAGAGAGATGAAAAGGCCAAATACGGAATAAAAAGGAGAAATACTGACACCCTGGAAAGGAAATTAAATCTATTTAAAATATTTTAAAAATTGGACTTTAAATAAAATTAAAATTGAGAACTTGTAGAAGAGAAATTTGAAAATTTCTTGAAGGAAGAATTTGATACCTTATAAATTAAGAATATGGAGGCAGGCATTTGGCTTAGTGGCTAAGCCACCTGTTGAGACACCCACATCCCATATCAAAATGCCTGAGTTTGAGTCCCAGCCCTACCACTGACTCCAGCTTCCTGCTAGTGCATATCCTGGGGGTAGTAGTGATGGCTCAAGTACTTGGGTCTCTGCCACCAGGTGGGCGACCTGGATTGGATTCCTGATTCTCAGCTTCGGCCTGTCTCAGTGCTGGCCTTTGTGGGCATTTGCAGAGTGAACTAGTAGGTAGGCAATATCTCTGTCTCTCCCTCCCTGCCCTTGCCTCAAACAAATAAATATTTTTAAAATGTAGGCCAGACAAGAGCAAAAATCATGGACACAGTTTTTTTTAAATAGAGACTTGCAATATGTTAGAAGGGATAATAAATGAAAAGAAATGTGTGTTTACATATCCGAAAAGAAAAACACTGAAAGCAATGGTGCAGTATCTGAGGGCAGAAAAAAACCCACAGGAGAACAAACGATATGCTCGAATCCATGAGCAGACTTGCTTGGAACGGTAGAATTTGGAATGGAATAGAAACATGTAGGGTGGGAAGATTCCTAAGACGTTCTATTCAGTCATTCGTGACATTGAAGGAAACGCGGATAGCTATTCTCCCAGGGAATGTGGCTTCATTTTCAGTAGAAAGGATTTAGGACGGGCATTAGAAGATATCCTGCGTAAAATTGTGTGAGAATAATGTAAAAACCCCCATCTCCAAGGCCATTAAAAAGTCATCAGGGTAACTAACCACTGTCTCTCTGCGTGGCTTAGGGGCGAACCCAGATACACCATCCACACACAGACGTGACTCTGTGTTAAGTGCTCTGCACTCCAATTCCTTCTCCATCACAGTATGGTATAGAGAGCTTTTCTTAGGCGCCTTTGTTGTTTACAGGGTTTAGCTGTCCCAAATCGGCTTCCTAAGTCTAGTCCAGCTCCCTGACCAGCATCCCAAGTGCTCCTTAGCCTCTCAAAGGCAGGGATCCTGACATTTCTCTCAGAACTCCTGGTCCGTGCTGTGCCTGGGACACAGAGAGAACTCCCCAAACAGTCTCTAGGCAGCTTGCCCTTCTGAAATAATGAAGAAAACCACGGCAACAGAATAAAATAAGGATTAAGGAAACCTGAGCCCTGTTAGAGAGAAGGGGATTGGCTTCGGCTTTCTCCTTTAAAAGTTGGTTGGGGCCGGCACCGTGGCTCAATAGGCTAATCCTCCGCCTGCAGTGCCGGCACACCGGGTTCTAGTCCCGGTCGGGGCGCCAGATTCTGTCCCGGTTGCCCCTCTTCCAGGCCAGCTCTCTGCTGTGGCCAGGGAGTGCAGTGGAGGATGGCCCAAGTCCTTGGGCCTTGCACCCACATGGGAGACCAGGATAAGCATCTGGCTCCTGGCTTCAGATCAGCGCGGTGCGCCAGCCGCAGCACGCTGGCCACGGTGGCCATTGGAGGGTGAACCAATGGAAAAGGAAGACCTTTCTCTCTGTCTCTCTCTCTCACTGTCCACTCTGCCTGTCAAAAAAAAAGTTGGTTGGTAAGGGTCCTTGTCTTTCACCCATGTGGTGGCTAATTGTATGCATCACCTTGACTGGGCTACAGGCCACCCGAATAGTTGTAAAAGGGAATATATTTCCAAGAGATTAGAATTTTTGAGTAATAAAGATCTGCCCCCACCAATACAGGCGGGCATCACCCAACTGTTCAGGAGCCAAACGGAGCAAAAAGGAGGAAGGAGAGTTTCCCTCCCTCTCTGCTTGAGCAGGACACGGGTCATCTCCTGCCCCCAGAGAATCATGTGCTCCTGGCTCTCCGGCCTTCAGACCCCAGGACTGAGCTTAGCAGCCCCCAGTACCCACCGCATGCTAGGCCTGCCCACTCAGCCTGGAGTGACACCAGCTGCTCCCTGCTCCTCGGGCCGGGCCGCTGGGTGTAGATGCCATCTCGTTGCTGGCTCCCTTTTGTTCGACAGCTTGCAGGCAGGGCTCCTCCGCTTCTTTGGAGAACCCTGACCAGTACAACCCATGAAAAGCCCATGAGAGAGAGCGACAACTAATTCTGCCTGAGTATTTATGACTGCCAAGATGTATTTAAAGCAAAGAAAAAGTGCACACGCAAGGAGTAAGTGCAGGCAAGCAAGAGACAGAGAATGAACAAAAGTCAAAGCTCACAAAGACCCCTCAGCAGGGTCAGGGCCATTCTTTTATATCATCAGGGGGCACAGAGGATGGTGTCTGGGGTGCAGCTTAATCAGATATGCAAAAATAGCTTGAGTGACAGCTGTTTCTGTGCATTTTTTTGCAAATATTGCAAGTGTCGCGACATCAGGTGCATGATGGAAGTGGGAATGCCAGTCATGGTAATTTTATTATAATGACGTACTAACAACCTGAGGTCATCAAAGGAACATAACTCGCATCCATACTGGATATTTCAGGTTGGTGCTGGTTCTAAGTTTGTAGCCTTGTGGAACTTGTGGTTTCTGTTACATGGAAAAGGTGGAGTGGGGAGTGGGGGAAACTAGAAGTTATTGATGGTGCAAGGAAACTAGGTTTTGTTTGGTGCCCAAGAGGGGAGTTACAGTGGTGCAGACTGGGCTGCCCCGCAGGCTGGACCAGGCCATCACACAGGGGCCAGCAACAGCCACTGCACACAATCCCTAGCTGGAGATGTCCCATGGTGGGCCACCATGCAGTAGGTGGGCTGTCACGTGGGGGTCAGCCACAGCGGTCAAACCGCAGGGCATGGTGGGACCACCGTTCCTTTCTCTACCACCCCCTACTTACCCATAGCAACTTTATTTTTTAACACAAAAGTACGTAAAAGCAGGTATGAATCAGCCACTTACTATTCCCCTCGTGGTGGGGAATTCTGTCCAGGGTTAGATTTCAAGTGATGGCCCAGCCTGTGTCAATCACTTTTTCTTCCTCCAAGTTGCCATTCACACGGCCAGCCCAATCTCACAGAGTGTCTGAACTTCCGGCCAGCTTCCAACAGGAAAACTGGGGCCCAACACTGTGCTTTGCTCATTCAGTAAAGTGCACCAGAGCACAAGTGAGAGGACACGGTTATAGGGATAACCTTGAGACAATACTTCCTCAGAGGTGACGAGACGCCAAAACGAGACATCGAAGCATTGAGCCGTGTGCAGCACCCAGCTGGAACACAATAATTCAGTCCTATTTTTGCTTACATGAATTGTTCACCAACATTAATGATATTCCCTCAATTAAAAAAAAATTTGACTTTTTTTTAATGGCCTTGTTTTGATGACTGTCTGGGGGCTCTGACCACCTCTCACACCAACAGGAGCCACTACAGGCAAATAGGTGGTCACTGTCCCAACCATACTTTCCCCCAGAAAGGATTTCCTGTTACTTTGTGGCCTCATGACTCCATATTTATTTTCTGTTTGCAGTAGAGCTGAGCAAATTTAGATTCAAACAACATCTTTTCCTGGTAGAGCTTTATCTTATTCCTCCATGTAAAGTGGGTTCTGACAGGCTAGTGGGATTTAAAGACACCATCTATCAAATCATTAAGAAAAACATGAGTTTATGTTAGAAGTTTAGAAGAGATAAAACAATCATCCTGTTTTCTATTAACACCTTCTAAAAAGAAACAGGGAAAGATAAACACCAGAGCCGGCGCGGTGGTGCAGCAGGTTAAAGCCCCAGCCTGCAGTGCCGCCATCCCATAGGGGTGCAAGTTCAAGTTCCAGCTTCTCCACTTCCGGTCCAACTCTCTGTTGTGGCCTGGGAAAGCAGTGGAAGATGTCCCAAGTCCTTGGGCCCTACACCAGCATGGGAGACCTCGAAGAAGCTCCTGGCTCCTGGCTTCAGATCAGCTCAGCTCTGGCTGTTGTGGTCATTTGCAGAGTGAAACAACAGATGGAAGACTTCTCTCTCTCTCTCTGGCTCTATTTACCTTACTCTGTAACTCTGTCTTTCAAATAAATAAATCTTTTTTTAAAAAAGATAAATACCAAAACTACTATGAGATCAGAAGCAAACTGAGATCAAGTCTAAAATAGTTATTGTATTCCAGAAGAATAATCATTTATTCTTTCATTAACTTATTTTTTCAATGCATATTTATTGAACAAATGTTCTTCAAAAAGCTCTGGGATGAGAGCAGTGGGGAAACACAGAAACATTCTTTTTTATCAAATAATTTACATTCCAGTAAGGAAAACAAAACAGTAGAACATGCAGCACAGTTAGGTAAATGTCTTTTTTGTTGTTGTTGTTAAGATTTATTTATTTATTTATTTGAAAGTCAGAGTTACACAGAGAGAGAGGCAGAGAGAGAGAGAGGTTTTCCATCTGCTGGGTCACTCCCCAGTTGGCCACAACAGCTGGAGCTGCGTCAATTTAAAGCCAGGAGCCAGGAGCTTCTTCCCGGTCTCCCATGCAGGTACAGAGGCCCAAGGACTTGGCCATCTTCTGCTGCTTTCCCAGGCCATAGCAGAGAGCTGGATCGGAAGTGGAGCAGCCAGGACTAGAACCAGTGCCCATGTGGGATGCCGGTCACAGAGCCAGCCCCAGGTGAATGTCTTAACTACTAGCATGAAAATACCCTCAGAGCTTTCAGCTGCTCTTCTCTATGCCTCGGTTTGTGCACCCGTTTTGAATCTTTATTAACAGCCCGGGGTGTGCATGGTTGGTTAATATTGGACCAGAAGCCAACATGTCTCATCTCTTCCCTTACGGCCCACCGGGTACCAGTGGCCCCAGCTTGGTAATGGAGACAGGGACTGTGGAAGGGACTCAGAGTTACAGGAGGCAGAAGATGCTCGCACACCAGGAAGTCAGTAATAGTGAGCATTACTAAGTACAACTCTCTTAAGTCCCATGACAGCTTCTTCTTCTTTTTTATTTTTTTATAAATTTGCTCCTGGTATTATTTTATTGTGTTGGGTTTGAACTTAAAGAAGCATTTGGGGGCAGGCATATAGCCTAGTGGTTGACCTGGGTTTGATACCAGACTTTGTTTTTTTAATTTTTTTTTATTATTTGACAGGTAGAGTTATAGACAGTGAGAGGGACAGAGAGAAAGGTCTTCCTTCCGTTGCTTCACCCCCCAAATGGCTGCTACGGCCTGCGCTGCGCCAATCCGAAGCCAGGAGCCAGGTGCTTCTTCCTGGTCTCCCATGCGGGTGCAGGCACCCAAGCACTTGGGCCATCCTCCACTGCCCTCTCAGGCCACAGCAGAGAGTTGGACTGGAAGAGGAGCAACCAGGACTAGAATCCAGTGCCCATATGGGATGCCGGCGCCGCAGGTGGAGGATTAACCACGTGAGCCACGGCACCGGCCCCTGATACTGGACTTTGGCTCCTGACGCAAGCTTCCTGCCACTGTGGACGCTGGGTGGCAGTAGTGAGGGCTCAGGAAATTGAGCTCCTACCACCCGTGTAGGAGCTTGTGATTGAGCTCCTGGCTCCCAGCTTTGAGTTTCCAGATAATTCCAGATGTTTCAGACCTTTAAGGAGTGTATCAGCAAATGGGAGTGCTCTCTGTCTCTCTCTTTTCGCTGCTCAAAGAAAATTGTTAAAAAATAACATTTTGTCAAGTACAATGTAGATAAGAAGATCAGAAAGTCAAACAGCCAAGAAAAAAAAGAAAGAAAATTTTGAACTGGGACCAAGAAAAACCATCTGATTATTTGAAAACAGTTATGATCCACGCTCCTTCTGAACGGGTCAAAGAGAGTAGAATCAGGTTCTTTAGAAGTAGCTCAGTGTATAAGGAGGCATGGGCTTCGGAGTTGGGCAAAAGTAGGTTCAACTTCCAGCCCTAGAGGGCGATGTTATGGCACAGTGAGTTAAGTTGCCACCTTTGGCTCCAGCAACCCATGTGGGTGCCAGTCGGTGTCCTGACTGCTCCACTTCTGATCCAGCTCCCTGCTAACGTGCCAGGAAAGCAATGGAAGATGGCCCAAGTGCTTGGGCCCCTGCACCCATGTGGAAGACCCAAAAGAGCGTCTGGTTCCTGGCTCCCAGCTTGAGCCTGGTCCAGCCTCTGGGACATGAACCAGCAGATGGAAGATGTCTTTCAAACTCTGCCTTTCAAATAAATCAACAAAATCTTTTAAAAATACAAAACAAAGCAAAACACAATGCTTCCAGTCCTAGCATTGCTCATATGATCTCAAGCCACCTTACTCACCTTTCCACCTTTGTGAGCCTCAGTTTCCCCATATGAGCTTTGCTTCACTGAACCAAACGAGACTGACACCCATAAAGCACCCTGCACTACAGCCATTCAAAACTATCTGTTTCCTTCGGTCCCTGCATTGTAGAAGATTGGGATGTGGACCGGTCCACTGCTCCAAGCGTGCTATTCTTCATTCAGAAGTAGCTTTGATCACCAACAGGTCTAAGTAATCGTGCTAGCACTAGGAATAGCCCAGTTCCCATTTCCTGACACCTTAGGAGTTTTGGAGCCTCTCTTCCTTCAGGGAACCCCCTGCCCTGAGAGTGGAGGATGCGTTGACAGAGGAGGTGTGTACGCACAAGGACACGCAGTTTAAACAGCAGTAGAAGACCCAGGATCGGAGCTCATTGTCAGCACCCTGTTTTTACCTGCAGCTCATCCAAAGCCTGCTGGAGAGGGAAGAGGCCGGCAAGAGAAACTCAAAGGTTAGGTGGGAGAGTTCGGGGACTCCGGGTAGCAGCTATGGTGGGGGGCAGGGAGGCGCAGAAAAGGCTAAGCAGGAAAACGGGCCGATTTTGACTGCTTCCACAGTCCTTTGCAGTCCACTTAAACGGCAGGATGACAGCACAGGGAGGCGGCAGGAGGAGAGCGGTGCTGGGGGAGGAGTCAGTGAGCGAGCCTGCAGTGAGACGCCTAAGTCAGGGCTTCCCCGACGTATTCTTCAGAACACCTGCTCCTCCCCAGCGTCACTGGCTCCAAACTTCTGGAGCCCTAAGCGGGGCCCAAGACCCCGCTGCGTTCACAAGTTTCCCAGATGAGTCTTTATCATGAGAAAGGTCTGTCAGTCCCTCCAGTGTTTCCATCTGTCTCTGCTCCAGGCTCCGGAGCAAACGTTTTGCCCCTCTGAGTGGGTACTTGTCACAAGCGTGTGGCACCCCCTGCGGTGAGGAGGTATCACTGCAGGCTTTTAACCCCAGGGGCGGAGCTGTGAACCCCTCCTTCAGGAGCACAACTTAACGTGTGATAGATGGCGCTGTTCACGTGTTTGTTTGCTTTTCATAGTAACTGAGATTTGATGAGATTATTAAATATTTCCGAGAAAAAAAAAAACTTAAAAAATACTCAAAACATTTTGCCATATTTACTTTATATACCTTTTTAAAAGTAATCAAAGTATTATAGATACAGCCAATTATCCCATCATCCTCCCTCCCTCTCCCCCCAGAGGGAACCTCTACCAGGTATTTGAAATCATCTCCAAGTATTTTTTTTTTGTATTTGTACTATATATGTCTAGTTCCATAAATAATAAATCCTACTAGGTTTCTTTTTTAAAGATTTATTCATTTACTTGAATGGCAGAGTGACAGGTAGAGAGAAAGAGATCTTCCATGTGCTGGTTCACTCCCCAGCTGTTGGCAACAGCCAGAGCTGGGCCAGACTAAAGCCAGAATCCCAGAACTTCATCCAGGTTTACTATAGGCGGCAGGGGCCCTAGTACTTGGGCCATCATCCACTGCCTTCCCAGGCACATTAGCAGGAAGCTGGATCAGAAGCATGGAGCAGCCAGGACTCAATGCAGGCACTGCAATACGGGATGCAGGAGTCCCAGGCAGCAGTTTGACCCACCATGCCATAATGCCCACCCCTAGACTGGTGTTTTGTGCTTCAATTTTTTTTTCATGAATGACATCATGCCAAACAGTTTGTAACTTGCACGTTTTATTCAGCAGTATTTGAGTTTTGTGTGTGTCTCCCAATTCATTATTATCATTGCTTCACATTATTCCACCATATGGAGCCAACCAGTTTACTCAGTGATTTCTCTACTGAGGAATAAATCATTTCCTCTGTTTTCCTATATAAATATGGCTCCACTGACATCCCTGCCCGAGTCTCCTCCTACATGGGCATTTTAATGTCTCCAGCGTCGACATCCACAAGTGGGACTGCTGTGATGTAGGGCTGCACATCTTCACACGCACCAGCTAGTGCCAAAGTCGCCGTTCAAGGTGGTTGCATCAATTGACACTTGCAATAAAAAATAAATAATAAGCATTTCCTCACATCCTTGACACCATCCGGTGTTATCAGGGGAATTTATTTTTATCAACTTGTTGTATGTGAACTGAGTTCTATACAGTTAGCAAGGATTGAGCCAGCAGCAGAACAAAAGTACTGAGCAGAAGGATGTCGGTGTAGCAGTGAAACCACCCCTCGGGATGCTCATATCCCATATCGGAGTGCCTGGGCTCAAGTCCAAGCTCCACCCCTGATTCCAGGTTCCTACTAATGAACACCCTGGCAGGCAACAAATGAGGGCTTAAGTAGGTCCCTCCCACCCACATAGGAGCCAGACTGAGTTCCTGGCTCCCTGCTTCAGTCCAGCCCCATCTGTTGCAGGCATAAACTACAGGTTGGGAGCGCTCTCTCTCTCTCTCTCTCTCTCTTTCTCTCTCTCTCTCTCTCATATTCTCAAATTTAAATATATGTACTTATATGCATATAAAATATATATGTACATTATTAACATATATGTATACATATTTACATATATCTATTCAGGGAGAAAACTGCATATGTACTAAATACATACAGACTGTTTCATGACGTTTTCCCCTAGACGATATTGTATGACAACTATTTGCATCGCATTTACTTTGCATCAAGTACTGTAAGCAATCCGAGGATGATTACAAGTATATGGGAGGATATGCGCAGGTTACGTGCAAGCACCAGACCATTTTATATTCCAGACTCAAACCAGCACTGCCATATGGAACGCCAGTGTTGCGAGCTATGGTTTGCTGCGCCATGACGCCGACCCCTATATAAGGGACTTGAGCATCCACAGAGTTCGGTGTTCCTGGGGGTGCAAGCCCTGTGGCTCTGAGGGATGGATGTGGTTTCAATTTGCATTTCCCTCATTACCGCTGAGGTTGAGCATCTTGCCGTAAGTTTATTAGCTTCGGGAAGATTAGTCTTCTATAAATTGCCTGATCACATAATTGGCTCATTTTTCCAACAGGTTGCCATTTTAAAATGATTTACAGTTCTTTATATCCTCTAAGTACCTACTCTAGACTAGTTACATGCTGTATAAATATCTTCTGCTAGGCTACGGCTCGTCATTTAATTTTGTTTATGGTGTCTTTTTTCATACAGTTGTCTTAAGTCTAATACAGGCAAATAGCTCTATCTTTGCCTTTATGATCAGTGCTTTTTTTTTAATCTCGATTGAAACAGTTCCCCTTGTCCCAAATTCCTAAAAAATTATTATTTTATATGTGCTGAAAGCATATAGAGTTTTTAAATCACCCTTACATATGGGGATAATTCTTGGGTTGGTTATCACCCATCTGATGAAGGAGTCAGGTTGGAAGTCAAAGAGAGGAGCTGGCATTGTGGCGTAGCGGTTAAAGCCCTGGCCTGAAGCGCTGGCATCCCATATGAGCCACTGGTTCTAGTCACTGGTTCTAGTCTCAGCAGCTCCTCTTACGATCTGGCTCTCTGCTGTGGCCTGGGAAAGCAGTAGAAGGTGGCCCAAGTCCTTGGGCCCCTGCACCTGCATGGGAGACCCAGAGGAAGCTCCTGGCTACTGGCTTCAGATTGGTGCAGCTCCTGCCATTGTAGCCATCTGGCGGGTGAACCAGTGGATGGAAGATTTCTGTCTCTGTCTGTAACTCTGTCTTTCAAATAAATAAAATAAATCTTTAAAAAAAAAAAGTCAAGGGGAAGAACAGCCACATCCCTTGACACAGCCCGCACCCACCAGCCCCTGGAAACATAAGAAGTCTCCCACAGTCCACACTGGCTCTCAAGAATTGAACCCCCACTATGCACGTCTCTGGGAGTCCTGGTTCCACACTCATGGGCATTAGGAAGAAGGTCAGACAGCACAAGCAAACAAGCAGTGTTCACGAGACAGCTACTGTGTGCTGGGGTGCACTTCTCAGATTCGTCCAAACGCAGGGAGCTGCAGAACTGCAGAAACGGGCTGCCTGAATCACACCATTCAGTCCACTGAAGCCACAAAGCCCATGGAGGACCGAGGTCGGCGCAAGCTCTGATTTTCCTGCAACATCAGTGTGAAAGACAGGGTGGCCAAACTGGCCACCGGACTCCGTCCATTCGTGCTGCTGGGCTGTGCGACTTTGAAGCAAGCGGCTTAATTTCTCCAAGCTAAGTTTCATCTGTAAAACCTCAGGCCACCCAGCTCCCATCAGAGCGTTGCTAGGGAAGTGGCGTTGTTTAAATGCTTCGTGTTTTTGGTGGCTGTGACTTCTTCAAGATGATGAGATGCGCAACGGGGAAGCGAAAACGCCAGGAAGGCAAGACCCGGCCTGAGCCAGCCGTGCAGTAGGCACCATTCCGAGAGCCAGCGCGCTCTTTCAGAGTCCTCGGTTAACCACAGCTTGCCTCTTCCGTGCCCTGGCAAACCGGCAGCACTGCTGAGACGTCCCACCAGCCAAAGACTTGTTTATACAGCATTTTTTGGATCCCAGACAAACCCATGTATGTCGAAGGCCCCTAAACCCTTTCTGTTGGAAAACAATACATTACACTTTTTTTTAAAGATTTATTTATTTATTTGAAAGACTTACATGAGAAAAGGAGAGGCAGAGAGAGAGAGGGAGAGAGAGAGAGAGATCTTCCATCAGCTGGTTTACTCCCCAAATGGCCGCAGTGGCCAGAGCTGCACTGATCCGAAGCCAGGAGCTTCTTCCAGGTCTCCCACGTGGGTGCAGGGGCCCAAGGACTTGGCCCATCTTCTACTGCTTTCCCAGGCCACAGCAGAGAGCTGGATCGGAAGTGGAGCAGCCGGGTCTCGAACCAGCGCCCATATGGGATGCCGGCGCTGCTGATTGCAGCTTTACCTGTTACGCCACAGCGCCAGCCCCAAAATAGCACTTTACTACGCAAGAGTGAGGAAATGGTCGCTCATCAGGCAAGCTGACGGGGCCCACCACAGGGCTTAGGAGTCTTCTTATTTTTTTTTTTTTTAAGAGATGCATATATTTATTTATTTGGAAGGCAGAGTAGCAGAGAGAGAGAAAGAGAGAAGCAGAGAGGATACAGGATAAAGAGGGGGGAGAGAGACCTACCCTGTGGTTCACCCCCCAAATGCCCACAACAGCCAGAGCTGGGCCAGGCCTAAGCCAGGAGCCTAGAACTGAATCTAGGTCTCCCAAATGGGTGAGAGGAACCCAAACACTCGGGCCATCGCCCACGGCCTCACACCTGTATGTAAGCAGGAAGCTGCTGAATCAAAGCGGAGCCAGGGCTCCATCCAAGGCCCTCCAAGGGGAAAGCAGGTGTCCCTGGCCACAGCATAGCCCGCGGTGCCACAACACCTGCCCCGTATTCTTCTCCTCATTCACAAACTCCCAGTGCTCTAGGAAGGAGGAGGTAGGCTGCAGACGGTCATCACAGATGATGACTGCCGGGGCCACCGTATCCCCACACGGCGGCCACCAACACACACCAAAGCAAGCGAGCCTCCCTCGGTGTCCAACATTCCTGTATGCAATGCAGCCCTGGCTGAGCTTGGCGAGACCAGGAGATCATGAGAGCAGCCGTATTCTGTGGGAGGCTCCTGTAAAATGAAACATGGCCCCAAGAATGTGGGCAGTGTCTTCACACCGAGGTTCCGAAAGCATTGCATGCTTTTATCAGGCCCTGGACACACACTCGATGTGGGCATTTGGATTTTTAAGATTTATTTATTTGTATCTATTTGAAAGACAGAGACAGAAACAGAGAAAGTGAGATCTTCCATCTGCCGGCTCACTCCCCAAATGGCCATAAGGGCCAGGCTGGGGCCAGACTAAAGCCAAAAGCCTGGAACTTCATCTGAGTCTCCTATGTGGGTGCAGGGGCCCAAGGACTTGTGACATCTTCAGCTGCCTTCCCAGGCGCATTAGCAGGGAGCTAGAGCAGAAGTGGAGCAGCCTAGCCTCGAACTGGGGTCCACATGGGATGCCAGCATCACAGGCAGGGACTTAACCTGCTACACCACAATGCCGGCCCTGGACATTTGAGTTTTATTAAAGTCAAGAATGTTGTATATGTTCATTGTTAGTGTAACCAAGGCAAGACTATGCCATCGCTTAGCATGGAAACTAGTCCTGTGAACCTCCAGAAAGACTCATGGCAGCCCCAGGTTTCTAGTTCAGCTGATTCGCCGTGGGCGTCATTTTCTCATCAAGCTCACAACCCTGCAATCGTGTGACGTGTAACATATTTGCCTTTTTTATTTCCGGATGTGTAAGCTGGCTTAAAAAGGCATCACAGGAGAACTGGGGACAAGATGTGGTTGCTAAAACCTTATTGGGATTCTCTGAGTGTCGGCTCCCTCCCTTAATCCTCTCCTCCTGATCAGTCCTCCCTTCCAGATAAAGGTACGCTTTGCCCTCTGACTTGTCTGGAATGTGACCGCTGTCCGTCTCCTCCCTGGTGGAGGAGACAAAGGCTTTGTCCTTTCTACACACTGCAACAATCCATTTCTAGCCAGAGGAAAGTGAGGGAAGCATTTTCCTGAAGCTGATGAAAATCAGATTTATTTTATGGAACCTGACGTGGTGTAGCGGGTAAAGCTGCTGCCTGCAGTGCTGGCATCCCATAAGGGCCCCGGTTCGAGTCCCGGCTGCTCCCTTTCCGATCCAGCTCTCTGCTGTGACCTGGGAAAGCAATAGAAGATGGCTCAAAGTCCTTGGGCCCTGTACCCACATGGGAGACCCAGAAGAAGCTCCTGGCTCCTGGCTTAAGATTGGCGCAGCTCCAGTCTTTGTGGCCATCTGAGGAGTGAACCAGCAGATGGAAGACCTCTCTTTCTCTGCCTCTGCCTCTCTATAACTCTGACTCTCAAGTAAATAAAATTAAATCTTTAAAAGAAAAAAAAAGAGAATCAGATTTTTCATCCTAAATCCTAAAATCACATCTTTTCTATTGCTTCCACTCACTGTCTTGTTTTGGTTCATGACCCTTTGTGGGTTTGTTTGTTTGTTTTCTGGTAATCTGGGCCTCAGAGTTTGGCCACAGCCCTAGAGACGGAGTTAAACCTGAGTTCCAGCCTTGATGCTGACGCTTCTTTGTTGGTCACAACCACAACTACGGCTGTGAGGCCAGAAATACCACTTCTCGGCCTTGTCTCTGGTGACAATGGAACAAGACACTGTGGCCAGGCCTGTGCGGTGTGCAGAGCACCGCGCATGCACAGGGGGATGAGGGCAGCAGGGGGTTGGAGAGGCAGGTGCACGGAGCCCGCAAGCAGAATCCTGGACTTGAATCCGGGCTCTCCTATTAACCGCTGTGTGTTGAGGCACACTTGCTTTCCTCACCTGTGCAAAGTGCCTGTATCATGGGATTGTCATGAGAACTGAGACGATACCTGGAAGGTCCCGGATGAAGATCCCTTATCCAAAATGCTTGGGGCCGGAAGTATTTTGGATGTCTGATTCCTTTTGGATTTTGGAATATTTGCCTATGTAGAAAGAGATGTCTTGGGAATGGGACCCAAGCCTGAACACAAACTTCATTTATGTTTCATATACACTTTAGACAGGTAGCCTGAAAGTAATTTTATGCAATATTTTTAATAATTTCATGTATGAAACAAACTTTCATGGTCAGGAATTTTCCATTTGTTGCATCAGGTTGACACACAGAAAAGTTTCAAGTTTTGGAGCATTTCATATTTGGGTTTTCGAATGAGATGCTCACTCTGTACTTACAGCAATGCACAGACACATGGTTCTCCATGCATGCTAGCAGACTCTTAGAGCCTTCCTCCTCCTTGGTCCTGGGCATCAATCCAGTCTCACCAGCTCTTCCTATGAGGATGGGTTCTCCCTCCCAGTCCCAGCACTTGCAGTCCAGGCCCCTGTGGAACCACTCCACAGCCCCTGAGCACAGCTCACACCCTCTGACCCCTCCTGCACCCAGCACCGGATCTCATCTCTCCAAGCATCACCTTGAGCGGTTGCTTCATGCTCCAAATTCTAAGCGACTCCCAAATGCCCATAGGACCATTTCAGCAGCTCAGACCACACATTAAGAGATGTTTATGGGGGCTGGCACTGTGGTGTAGCAGGTAAAGCCACTGCCTGCAGTGCTGGTATCCTATATGGGCACCAGTTCAAGTCCCAGCTGCCCCACTTCCCATCCCGTTCTCTGCTGCGGCCCAGGAAAGCAGTAGAAGATGGTGCAGGTCCTTGGGCCCGTGCACACATGTGGGAGACCCAGAAGAAGCTCCTAGCTCCTGGCTTCGGATCGGCACAGTTCCATTCATTGAAGCCAATTGGGGAGTGAACCAGCGGATGGAAGACCTCTTTCTCTCTCTCTCTCTCTCTCTTTTACTCTCTCTCTCTCTCCCTCTCTCTAACTCTGTCAAATAAATAACTAAATCTAAAAAAGAGATGTTTGTGAATTGAGTCCACTGCACCTCCCCCACCCCCTCTCACACCTGTAATCCCTCTGCTCTCCCCCAGATAGATCGTGATTTCTTATCTCTGTGTTATCCATTCCTTTCCTCCTGCTTTGAGCCTGCTCCCCTTAGGCCCGGCCACAGGAGGCGGCGTGGTAGGGTACTGGGCTGCCCCAGCCTGGGTGTCCTGCAGCCTCTGTTCATCTCCTGACCCCACGCCTTCGTAGACACAGACATTGGGTAACTCTCATTCCCAGGCCCTGTGCTCAGCCGCTCTTATTCCAGTCAGACAAAACTCCGTTCTACACGGATACACTCATTGATTCGGGCCTTTGGCTGTGTAGCAATTGTGTGGCAATGTTTTGGCCAGTGCTGCGGCTCAATAGGCTAATCCTCTGCCTGCGGCGCTGGCACACTGGGTTCTAGTCCCGGTCAGGGCGCCAGATTCTGTCCCGGTTGCTCCTCTTCCAGTCCAGCTCTCTGCTGTGGCCCGGGAAGGCAGTGGAGGATGGCCCAAATCCTTGAGCCCTGCACCCGCATGGGAGACCAGGAGAAGCTCCTGGCTTCGGATCAGTGCAATGTGCCAGCCTCAGCATGCCAGCCACAGCAGCCATTGGGGGGTGAACCAATGGAAAAGGAAGACCTTTCTCTCTGTCTCTCTCTCTCGCTGTCCACTCTGCCTGTCAAAAAAAAAAAAAAAAAAAAAGGCAATGTTTCCTTCTCTCAGCTGTCCTGATCCATTTTCTATTTTCTGTTTCATATCCATCGGGAACCCCATGAAGGATTAACAGCTTCCTGCGTGCTTTTTTTTTTTTTTTTTTTTTTTTAGATTTATTTATCTATTTGAAAGAGTTACACAGAGAGAGAAAGAGAGGCAGAGAGAGAGAAAAAGAGAGAGAGGTCTTCCATCTGCTGGTTCATTTCCCAGATGACCACAACAGCCGGCCTATTCGAAGCTGCACCTATTCGAAGCCAGGAACTAGGAGCTTCTTCCAGGTCTCCCACGCGGATGCAGGGTCCCAAGGACTTGGGCCATCTTCTGCTGCTTTCCCAGGCCATAGCAGAGAGCTGGATGGGAAGTGGAGCAGCCGGGACTCAAACCAGCGCCCAAATCGGAGCCCATATGGGATGCAGGCGGCGACTTTACCCACTACGCCCCCTGTGTCCTTTCAAGGCTGATTCCTCCTCTGAGTTCTTACTCCGCACAGAGCTAATCTGCTTTGTCTCTCCCCGGTCACCCGAGGACTGTGAGCCAGCTGGCCGATTAGCCAGGGCTGGACACAGGTGCCTGCGGTAGGGGAAGGAGAACACGCGGGCGTGGCACTGCCCAGGCAGGGCGGGCAGCCATGGCCACGCAGCAACAGAAGGCGAAGGCAGAGAGCAAGGGCCTCGGCCAGCAGTGGGGGGTGGGGAACGTTGGTTTTCTTGCCACTCAAACGGGCAGAGGGAAGATGGGGAGCACTGAGAGGGTGGTGCTGCCGCCTCAGCCCCCTCCTCGGCTCCCCCAGATCTTTTCCTGCAGAACAAAGAACAACTCGGAGAGCGCTCCATCTCCGAGGCAAGGAAACCAGTTGGCGCCAAGTCTGCTTCTCTGTGTGCCCGGCGCTGGGGGCGTGTGGCTAGGGGGCCCGAGTGCCTCTCATCCACTCCCGCCTCTCACTCTGTCTCCTTCCTCTCCCTCCTTTCTTGCCCCTTCCCCCACACCCGCACCTTGCAACTCCCATCCCAGGGTTTAACAAATAGAGCTCCCCCAGCACCTTGGATAATTTTGCTGTCTCTGAGCTCAAACAGTGATTCATTCTCTCTCTCTCTCTCTCTCTCTCTCTCTCACACACACACACACACACACAAACACACACACACCCCGCCTCCCACTGCACAGTAGAAGCCCCTGAAGCTCCAGGCCAGCCTGGCCTGCAGAGCCCCATTCTGCCAGCGAGGGCCTAGTCCTGGTTTTGCTGCTGATTCCTGTGTGCAGCCATGCGTGATGACCCCTCCTCTCCCCTGCCACCAACCATACCTATGCCCTTCAAGGTGCGGCTGAAATACCACCACCTCCTGGAAGCCTGCCCTGCCAGGCTGGGTGATCCACGCTCCGCCCTCTCTTCCCACGGACACCCAGCAGGTCGTTCTTCTCAGGTCCTGTCTGTTCCTTGTTCCAGACTGCCTGGAGGAGGAGAGAGGGAGAGGAAGGGGAGAGAGCAGGGGAGAGGGAGGAGGAGGGGGAGGAGAAGGGGGTGGGAGGAGAAGGGAGATGGGAGGGGGAGGGGAGGGGAGAGGGAGGAGAGGGGAGAAGGATAGGGAGAAGAAGAAAAAGCAAACCCAGCATATCAGCCATGGGTTCATACATATTTTCAAAAGCCTCACTGAATGTTAAAACGAGAATTTGAGTTAACATAAATGAGCCAGAAATTTGATAGAATCAGTGTGCCTCATTTTCCAAACTTTCTGGTCCATCAGTGTTTAGCACATACTTATTATCTTGACTTTGAAAGCTCTTTTCTTTTAGACACTCTCGTACACTGCACCTTCCTTCTCCCCACCCTAGCACAGAAAAAGCACAGAGTCTAAGGAACCAGAAGATTGGATCTCAAACTGTCAGCTTTTTAAAAAGAGTCACCACTTGATACACGTGATGCATATTTTAATCTATTTATCTATTTGAAAGGCAGCACAACAGAGAGAGGAAGAGAGAGCGAGCTTCCATCTGCTGGTTCACTCCCCAAATGCCTACAATAGCCAGGGCTGGACCAGACCAAAGCCAGGAAGCAGGAACTCCCTCCAGGTCTCCCTTTGGCTGCTTTCCCAGGCGCATTAGCAGGGAGCTAGCTAGGAAGCAGAGTAGTGGGTGCTCGAACCAGGCGCTCTGATATGGGACGTGGGCATCCCAAGTGGCGGGGTAACCCGCTGTGCCACAGTGCCCACTCCAAATGTCAGTTTTATTACCGACTGAGTGTATATGGAACAACAGGCTTCCTAGTGTAGCGTGAGAGGGTCATGGAAGAACAACGCAGTCCCGGAGGCAGAGGTGCCCACAGTCAGGTCCCAAGGAGAATGCAGAGGAGCTGCATCAGCAGGGGCTGCCTGTCTTCCCCTCCGCCATTTGTCCCACGGAGGAGTACATGGGCGGTGGGCAGGTGAGGGGGAGAAAAGCAGTGTGACTCCTTATAGTGGTTACGTGAGAACAGGGCGTAAGTGTTCTCCACCTGCTAGTTACTCCTAAATGTCAGCTAATAAAGCTAGGCTATAATTAAGCAAACTGCGTAATTATATGCAGAGAAATCTGCAAGCACAATTAGCCACAGCTGCCAAAAGACGCATCCTCCCAGAGCCCCCCTGGAAGCGGCAGCCTCCAGGTTGGTGTGCCCCAAGCAGCAGCAAGTGCGCGCTGACCGCCTGTGTCTGTGGTCTTTAGCGCTTCGAGCTTGCTCCCTGTCGTCGGCGCCCGCGGTAGCACCATCCTTCCTCATCTCCTTTCAGCTCTATTTTCCCGAGGGAAAGAAAATGGGACTTCCAGATCCCGTTCCAGAACTGAGCTGCAGCCACGCGGCTCTGCCTGGGCAGCAGCTCCCGTGCACACAACAGCTGCACGGAGAGTGTGGCTGTGGGAACAGCTGGTGGGCTCCAGCCCTGCCGCACTTAGGGCTACCTCCAGCTCTCTGCTGTTTTACTCTGGGATAATATAAACATGACACACGCTCAAGAGTGACCCCAAAACATGGCTTGCTTACCAACGCATCTACAAAGCCAAGTAAAGGCAGACCCCGAAAGAACACGTAGGAAACTTGTAAGAAGCATCCAGCTCAATTGGAACTGCAAAGTGGGGGAAGCTTTTGTTTTTGTTTTTGTTTTTGTTCCGTGGTACTTGTTTGCCCCTAAAGAGCTGGAGTCTAGAAAAAAATTAAAGCTTCATTTCTAAAGTAACAGCTTCAATTTTTTTTTTAAAATATATTTTATGTACTTGAAAGGCAGAGTGACAGCAAGAAAGAAGGGTAGAGAGAGATCTTCCATCTGCTGGCTCACTTCTCAATGGCTGCAACAGCCAGGGCTGGGCCAGGCTGAACCCAGGAACTAGGAACTCCATCTGGGTCTCCCATGTGGGTGCAGGGACCCAAATACTTGGACCATTATCTGCTGCTTTCCCAGGTGCATTAGCAGGGAGCAGGATCAGAAGCAGAGCAACTGGGCTCAAACTGGTGCTCAGACATGGGATGTTGGCATCCCAACACCACCGGCTTAACCCACTGTAGCACAAAGCCAGCCCTGGCCGCAATTCTTCAAACCAGGTTAGCCACATGAATTTATTTTTTTTTGCAATAAACAATCCTTCTGAGATTTTCAGAGGCGAATTTATTCATTGGTTTATAAAGTGAATTTAGGACCACTTTGTCAACACTGACCTGCACACAAGGCCCCTGACAACTTTTTCTTTGCTTTTCTCCCAACAACTCCTGCTCCCCCACCCCCCGGGGTTGGTGAGACCATTGTATGTGATGCAGTCCAGACTGCTAAGCAACAAAGTAGTGAAAATGCCCTGAAGTCAACCTCAGTCCTTCTGTAGTTCCTTTTCTCGGCTTAGGGGAGTTGAGGTTAACCAAGAACAAGACAGCCTCCAGCAACAAATCAGCGCCACGGCTGCGTGATTGTGACATAGGGAGAGTAACCGCCAATCAGAGAGGAGGTCCGGCAGCCTGACTGTGACCTGTCCCTATAAATAAGAGTGCCCCCACATTCCTTCCTCCTCTCCCTTCATTCCTGCCAAGGGGAACACCACCTGCCATGGCCAGATCCAACATCAGAAAGTACAAGTACTCCAGAGGATGTCTAATCCCCATCTCCAGAAAGAAATCACATTGCAGCTGCGATTCTGGCCATAGAAACTATTCTCTCTACGTGAACAGGGTCCTGAAGGAGGTTGTTCCCCACAGGGGCATGTCATCTTGCACCTTGGAGGTCATGAACACCTTGATCAACGACATGTTCGAGCGCATTGCCGTGGAAGCCTGCAACATGATGTATTTCAGAAACCGCTGCACCCTCACCCCGGAAGATATCCAGAAGGCAGTGTATTTGCTGTTGCCCGGGAAACTAGCCAAGCACGCCGTGACTTTTGGGAGCGAAGCGGTCCACAGATTCTTCCACTACTAACCTCCATGTATCAGCCAAAAAGTAAATGAGGCTTACTACCCAAACTATCACCTCCATGTCAAATTCCCTCTTCTTTTTCACAGCATAGCAGTATTTCCTGGTATTTTCATATCTTTCTTATTTCTAGATTTCTTCTTTCTAAGATTATTTTCTTGCTATTTTGTCTTTTGAGGACATGGGTTTTCCTGACACCTACTCCTCTGCCTTGACTCCTGTCAGAAACTCTGTTTTTCCTATGGATGTGAAAAGCTCGTTACATAAATTCAATATGTATTACATCGTAAAGGTGTTGTTAACTGCGTGCAGGACCGTATGATCTAGTTGATGAACACACATACCTTCATTCAGAAGTTGGCCAACACAGATAAATTCTCATCAAGAAGCATTTTCTAGAGTGAATGGCATTCAACTGATTTGGTTATTAATGAATTTGCATTCAGCATGTTAACTATTTCTGGTTTGCTTTAATTCTTACATTCTGAATGTCAACCAGTTCAGTTCACATCCATGTAAATTTTATCTTTGTGTTTTGGGTCACTGAGATTAACTGCCTTACTTTTTTTAAAAACATGTATTTATGTGAAAGGCAGAGTTACAGAGACAGGGGCAGAGAGAGAGTTCTTCCATCTGCTGGCTCACTCCTCAGATGGCCGCAATGGCTGTAGCTAGGCTGATCTGAAGCCAGGAGCCAGGAGCTTCTTCCAGGTCTCCCACGTAGGTGCAGGGGCCCAAGGACTTTGGGCCATCTTCTGCTGCTTTCCCAGGACATTAGCAGAGAGCTGGATTGGAAGTGGAGCAGCCAGGGCTCGAACCAGCGCCCATATGGGACACGGGCGCCACAGGTGGAGGCTTAACCTACTACACCACTACACCACTGGCCCCAATTGTTCTAGATTTTTAATGTGAGAACAACACTCAGGAACCCACCACCCACTCTATGAACTTCAAGAACTTCCCAAAAGTCACTGAAGATCTTTCCTAGTCCCATCTCCCTATTATCCTGAGTTTTATTTCTTTCCCAATCTTCGGTTTTCCATACTTCATTTTCCATATGCTACCAATGTATGTGTCTCAAAAATTAGGCTTAATTTTGCTTATGTTATAAGGAAGGGTCACTACCTATGTTCTTCTGAGCCCAGCACAATTCTCTTAACATTGTTTCTAAGATTTGCATCTGTTCATGTATATGCAGCTCTGGTGTGTTGTTGTTATTGTCTGCTGTAGAGGGTTCCTGGGAATGAAGAGACCACAGGGTGTTTATGCATCCCATCAATGGAAGGGTGGGTTGTTGTCAGTTCTCAACTGCTATGAATAACGCTGCTAGAAGGAGCGCCATAACCAAAGCTGTAACATGTAGCATTTGGTATGTCCTCAGCACTCTACATCTGTTAACCCACTTTTTAAAAAGATTTATTTATTCATTTATTTATTTGAAAGTTAGAGATATAAAGAGATACACTCCCCAGATGGCTGCAGCAGCCTGGGCTGGGCCAAGCTAAAGCCAGGAGCCAGGAGCTTCTTCTGGGTCTCCCACATGGGCGCAGGGGCCCAAGGACTTGGGCCATCTTCTACTGCTTTCCCAGGCCGCAGCAGAGAGCTGGATCAGAAGTGGAGCAGCCAGGACACAAACTGGTGACCATATGGGATGCTGGCTCTGCAGACAGTGGCTTTACCCAGTACACCACAATGTCGGCCCCTAATAACCCATTTAATCCCCATAACAAGGAAAACGGGGCACAGAGAACTAAGTGACTTGTCTGGGGTCACACAGCTATATAAGTGGAAAAGCTGCAATTTGCTGAGTTCACCACAGTTGGCAATGGATCCAACTGCTGCAGAAATTCTTATACACATGAGGGTACTTCAACGAGTATGCATGTTTATTTATTTATTTATTTGAAAGGCAGAGTGACAAGAAAGAGAAAGGGAAAGAGAAATCTTCCATCTGCTGGTTCACTCCCCAGACGGCTTCAAAGCTAGGAGCCAGCAACTCCATCCAGTCTCCCACATGGTTGGCAGGGGTCCAAGTATTTGAGCTATCATTCGCTGCCTTTTCAGGCACATTAGCAGGGAGCTGGATCAGAAGCAGAGCAGCCAGGACTTGAACTAGCACTCTGATACAGCATGCCGACATCCCAAGTGGAGGCTTAAAATGCTGTCACACCACCAACCCCACCACGCATTGCTTTTTCATAATATACATTTTCCATCAAGGTTGTGAAAACATCTCACATTTCCCAGTACACATAAGGGTGTCGCCAGGAAAAATACCTAAGAGTACAACTGCAGGTCAGTGATAGCTCACATTCAATTTTACTAGATAATGCCGGATTATCTTTCGAGTGTGTCAATTTCTGTTTGTAATAGGTAAGAATATTTTAGGTTTCTCTGGTTACAAGGAATACAGACATTTGCGCAAGCAGGAAGTGATTTGGGGTATTACGAACTGCAATGGGAACAGAGGCTAAGTGTGTTTCTCCTGGGGTCTGGAGGCTTCCTTGTCAGTTTCAGGAAGTAGATCCAACACGATCTGCTCCTCCTACTGGAGTCAGGGCCAGACAGAGGTTGCTGTCACCACCCTAAAGATTGGCTGATCTTAACCAGATACCTGCTTCTGCCCATGGGCTTCAGCTTGGTGGCAGAAGGGCCTCTGGTCTACCAGGGTCAGCAAGTTACAACCTGTAGGTCAAATTTGCAGAAAAGCAAATTACAGCTGTTTTTTTGTGTGACCCCACAAGCTAAGAATCTTTTCATACTTTTATAGTTTTTTTAATAATAATATTCAGCAGTCCTCCAGCAGCCCACAGAGCCTACAGCGTTCACTATGAGGTTGTTTACAGAGAAAGATCGCAGATCCCCACGCTTGAAGGGCAGGGTCTGTGAAAAGCAGGTTTTCTGGGGCTTTGGCCAATTCAGTTCAGTTCAGAAACATGGAAAGTTCATAGCTGGTTTTTCAAATCACTGAAATAAGGCTGGGAAATACAAATGGTCCTCAACAACGGTGGCGATGCTCTGGTTAGGGACTCGGTGCTGAGACTGCAGGAAGGGAGGGAGGCAGGGCTCCATGTGCTGTTCTGAGTACTTTGGTGCACATTTTAAAACTTTTTTAAAAATGTAATTGGTTTTATGTATCTCAAAGTCAAAGAGAGAGAGGAGAGAGAGAAAAAAAAAATTCACTCTCCAAAAACTGCAACAGTCAGAGCTGGGTCAGGTTTAAGCCAGGAGCCAGGAGCCAGGAATTCATCCAGGTTTCCCACTGGGTGATGGGGGCCCAAGTACTTTGAGCCGTCACCTGCTGCCTCCCAACAAGAAGCTGAATTGGAAGCGGAGCCAGGACTCAAACCCAGCCGCTCTGCTATGGGACGCAGTGGCCCAAGTGGCATCTCAACAACTGTGCCAGCTGCCCACCTGGTACACACGTCTTGAAGCCTCCTGAAAAACAAAATTTCAAAATAAGACCAAGATTTGGGGAAAACATCTCTGAAATTGACTTCAAATCAGATTGTATAAATGCGTGTATGTGAAAGTAACTATGTAAAATATGTAACCATGTGTTACTGGGTAAAATTTGCTATTTTAACCATTTGTAAGTGGACAGACAGTTCAGGAAGGTTAAAAGCATCCACGATGCTGTGTAACCATCACCAGCATCCAGATAGAAACTTTTCATCTTCCCAAATGGACACCACACCCATTAAACATGAACTTTCCAGGCTCCCCTTGCACCAGCCCCTGGAAATCACCATTCTACTTTTTACCTTTCTGAATTTAACAAACCAGTACTTTTTTTTAAAGATTATTTATTTATTTATTTGACAGGTAGAGTTACAGACAGTGAGAGGGAGAGATAGAAAGAGGTCTTCCTTCCGTTGGTTCACCCCCCCAAATGGCCACAACGGCCAGAGCTACGCCGATCTGAAGCCAGGAGCCAGGAGCTTCTTCCTGGTCTCCCACGTGGGTGCAGGGGCCCAAGGGCTTGGGCCATCTTCTACTGCTATCCCAGGCCAAAGCAGAGAGCTGGATTGGAAGAGGAACAGCCGGGACTAGAACCAGCGTCCATATGGGATGCCGGCGCTGCAGGCAGAGGATTAACCTACTGCGCCATGGCACCAGCCCCCAGAACTTTTTTTTTTTTTTTTTTTTTTTTGAGAGAGAGGGAGGAAATGTCCTCTGTAGTCCTTTGACCATTTTTAAAATCCACTTGTTTGGTCTTTTATTATTGAGTTGTAGCTTTTCACACATTGTTGATATTCATCCTTCTCAGATATATGATATACAAATGTTGATCTCCCATTCCTAGGTTTGCCTTCTCATTTGTGCAGAGTGTTCTTCAGCACCCCAAAATTGGTCATGTTGATGACATCCTATTTCTCTATCTTGTTCTTAGTTTTCTGTGCCTTCAGAGTCATATTTGAATACTTTTTAGTGCTCCTTTGTGAAAAATTATGTACAACAACCTTAATAATATGAGAGAAAGGGAAAGGTCAAAATTATCCCAACACATCTTTTTTACATCAATAAGGCCATTTTGCCAACTTTTTAAAAAAAATATATTGTCCATTTCATCTATTTGAAAGGTAGATAGACAAAGACAGAGATCTTTCCTCTGCTAGTTGACTTTCCAAGTGCTCACAACAGCCAGGCCAAAGCCAGGAGCCAGGAACTCCACCTGGGTCTCCCACATGAGTGGTGGGGCCCATGCACATGGGCCATCTTCTGTTGCCTCCCAGGATGCACTTTTTTTTTTTTAAGATTTATTTATTTTATTTGAAAGTCAGAGTTACACAGAGAGAGAAGGAGAGAGAGAGAGAGAGAGAGAGAGAGAGAGAGAGAGAGAGAGAGAGAATCTTCCATCTGCTGGTTCACTCCCCAAATGGCTGCAACAGCCAGAACTTCGCTGATCCAAAGTCAGGAGCCTGGACCCTCTCCCGGTCTCCCACGCTGGTGCAGGGACCCAAGCACTTGGGCCATCTTCTACTGCTTTCCCAGGACATAGCAGAGAGCTGGATTGGAAGTGAAGCAGCCAGGACTCAAACCGGTGCCCATTTGGGATGCCGACACTGTAGGCGCAGCTTCACCCAGTTCGCCACAGCGCCAGACCCCAGGATGCACATTAGTAGGGAGCTGGATCCGAAGCGGAGCAGCCAGGACACCAACCAGCACTCTAACATGGGCTGTGTATCCCGCTTGGTGGCTCAACTCGCTGCACCACAACTCCTGACCCTTATCAACTCTTTTCCCGGTCCTGGGTTCTGGCAAGCTGAGACCGTGAAATGGCAAAGACGAGCGGCGTGGGCTGGTGGTGATCTTCTTACACACTGACCCCTTATCAGAGATAGGACTCAGTGTTTTAGTTGAGCCCTGGGCTACCCAGGACCAAGACTGTATTTCCAAACCTTCCTTTGACCTACAATGTGGGTGTGTCCTACAAACAGAAAGGTACCATCAACCCTCTCTTTCTGTAGGTTTCACATCTAGTCAGCTGGATTCCGATGGAAATTACAGTATTCAAAAAAAATTATCTCTGTACTAAATTTGCAAACTTACTTTCTTGTCATTATTCTCTAAACAATAATGTATAACAACAGTTTGTACAGTATCTACATTATCTTAGGTATCATAAGTAAACTAGAGATGAGTGTGTAGTGTATTAAAGTATATGGGAGGATGTACATAGATTGTATGCAAATATTAATCCATTTTTTCAAAAATTTATTGATTGATCTGAAAGAGTGACAGAGAGAGAGAGAGGTCTTCCATTCGCTGGTTCACTCCCCAAATGGCTGCAATGACCAAGGCTGGGCCAGGCCGAAGTCAGGAGCCAGCAGCTTCTTCTGAGTCTCCCACATTGGTGCAGGGACCCAATCACTTGGGGCATCTTCCGTTGCTTTCCCAGGCACATTGGCAGGGAGCTGGAGCAGAAGTGGGACAAGAGGGACTTGAACCAGTGCCCATGTGAGATGCCAGCACTGCAGGCTAAGGCTTTACCTGCTGCGCCACAGCCCCGGCCCCAGTACTAAGCCATTTTATGTAAGGGACTTGAGTGTCTGCAGGTTTGGGTATCTTGAACCATTCCCCACAGATACTGAGGAACAACTGAGAACGCAACTTCCAGGACGTGTCCTCCAGTAAGAGAACAGTGCTCTTCTCCCTACTCGCGCTCCCTCCTGGCTGGACTGGGGATGCGAAGGCTGGATCTGGAGCAGCCATGGTAAGCCAGGAGCTGAAACCTGCAGCTAAAGATGGTGGAGCTGCAGAAGGGAGAGAACTTGGCCTCTGATGGCTGAATTGCCTTCCCATCCCAGGACGGTCAGTGTTTACGTGACAGAGAAATAAACTTTAACTTATTTAAGCCGCTGTTGTTTTGAGCTTCTATAATTCAAAGCCAAACCTAATTCTAATGGAGACATTCAGAAGATTATTCACTGCTGCACAATGCAGTTAGTCCCAAAATGATTCTGCACTTATCCAATAAAAGCGCGCTAATCTAGAAATGCAGGGTGATGGATGTCTTGTGGATTTGCCAGATGACGTTGCTGTAAAATGAAATCTTGTGCCATTTCACAGCCCTTTCTTGGGGATCTGTAATGCAGATGGCAAGCGCCTGTTGAGCACACAATGTGATTTTAAAGCATTATTTATAATACGGAAACAAAGGAGAGATCCAGAGAAGGTAAGAAACGAAACCAACATCATAATAAACATGTGGATTTTGTGATCATCTGGAACTAGTGCCACATAATTTGTTAAGAGATGTCTTACACCAAGAGAGAAGGACAACGCTGACAGGGCGATACCCTTCTCTACGTTCAGACACGTTTCTTTGGAAATAATGTTATCCCTTATACATGTGCTGCAATTCCTCACAGTTGTTTAGAGACTTGCACACTGAGAGCTTGTTTCTGTATGAACTAAAAGCGTCAGAGAGTGCTGGGGAACAGGAAACATCACTAAGTATAATGATACCTTACATGTGGTGCTGCTTCTCACTTGTGTTTTCAGAGACCACTAAGCGGCTTGTCTGCATCACAGGCTGAGAAAACCAAGCCAATGTCCATCCCTTTAACAGCTTAGAATTTTATGGAACAGCAAACTGAAAGTGAAACAAACTATTGGGGCCGGCGCCACAGCTCAATAGGCTAATCCTCCACCTGCGGCACCAACACACCGAGTTCTAGTCCCGGTCGGGGGCACCAGATTCTGTCCCGGTTGCTCCTCTTCCAGGCCAGCTCTCTGTTGTGGCCCGGGAGTGCAATGGAGAATGGCCGAAGTCCTTGGACCCTGTACCCGCATGGGAGACCAGGGGAAGCACCTGGCTCCTGCCTTCGGATCAGCACGGTGGGTCTGCCGCAGCGGTCATTGGAGGGTGAACCAACGGTAAAAGGAAGACCTTTCTCTTTGTCTCTCTCTGTCTCTCACATCCACTCTGCCTGTCCAAAAAAAAAAACTATTGGGAACAGCTGACATGCCCTGGATGTTCACACTGAGCTAGATATTATTCTAAGCATTCTATATTTTCCACCGCCAATATACATCCCAAGAGAGCCACATGACAAAATACTAATATTTATAATTGGGAAAATGGAGGCACAAAGAAAGCTAAGGAATTTGTCAGAGATTGCACAGGTAGTAAAGTAATACAATTGAAACCTGCATACTCTGGCTCCAGGGTCCAGAAGTTATACTGCAATGCGTACTGCATCCCATAGCAAAAGAGACTTGTAAAAGGTGCTGTGGGACATGGGACAGGCCACTAATCCAGACCAGAGAGGCGGCTGATAAGGATTGAGACGTGCCATACATCTTGAAGGCTGAGTAAAAAATGCACATCAGATAGAAGGAGTAATACTCGCAAAAGCATCAGGCGTTACACAGCATGAACTTAAGATCCTCCCAGCAAGCCCAGGAGGTGGGGCAGGGGATGAGGTCAGGGAAGTAGGCAGCAGTCTGCGGGCTGGTAGAGGACATTCAGCCCAGCAGTCAGGACACCCAGGGCTCACCTTAGAGTGCCTGGCTTCAGTTCTGGCTGCTGATCCTGACTCCAACTTCTGTCAGTGTAGACCTGGGGAGGCAGCAGTGTCATCTCAAGTAATTGGGTTCCCGCCATCCTTGTGTGAGACTTGGACTGAGTTCTGGCTCTGGCTCCAGCCCCTGCTGTCACAGGCATTTGGGTGCGAACCAGTGGATGAAATTCATTCTCTACTCTCCCTCTCCCTCTCCCTCTCCCTCTCCCTCTCCCTCTCCCTCTCCCTCTCCCTCTCCCTCTCCCTCTCCCTCCTCTCCCTTTCCTCCATCTCCCTCTTCCTTCATCTATCTATCTATCTATCTATCTATCTATCTATCTCCTTCTCAAACACATTCTTTAGAAAGATCTTTGTTCTGACTTATAGTTTGGTTCTGAAGCCCAGTACCCATGGGGGACCCAAGAAAGGACTTTAAGCAGAAATAAGATGTGATTTTGCTTCTATTTGGCAAGATTATTCTGACAGCGATAACGTGGAGGATGAATCAAAGCAAGGTGAGACCAATTTGCATATTGTTGGAATTTTCCAGGGAAGATTTGCGAGAAGCTGAGCCAAGCATGTGACGGCAGATATTTAAAGAGAGGCATCTTCAGCGCCGGCACCCCGAGTTCTAGTCCCAGTTGGGGCATCGGATTCTGTCCCGGTTGCTCCTCTTCCAGGCCAGCTCTCTGCTGTGGCCCGGGAAGGCAGTGGAGGATGGCCCAAGTGCTTGGGCTCTGTACCTGCATGGGAGACCAGGAGGAAGCACCTGGCTCCTGGCTTCAGATTGGCGCAGCGCCAGCCGCAACACACCAGCTGTAGCGGCCACTTGTGGGGTGAACCAACAGAAAAAGGAAGACCTTTCTCTCTGTCTCTCTCTCATTGTCTAACTCTGCCTGTCAAAAAAAAAAAAGAGAGAGAGAGGCATCCGAAAAATACTCAGGAGACAGGATGCAGGATGCACAGGGGACAGAACACATGTGTGCCATACGTGCAGCAACCAACCAACAGCCAGCAAGGGGTTCCCAGGGCACAAGACACCAGGCACCATTTCCTTAGAACTCTCACATAAACCTTCTAAGCAAGATACAATATTAAATGAATAGCACAAGGGTTTTCAAAGTGCAGAGGCTCTGGTGAGAGTCAACAGCCGTGGGCTGGCGACCAGCACTTGTTTAAAGCTTAGCCACAAGAGGACCGCTTGGCTGTCTAACACTTGACATCTCTCTTATCACAGCTCCGGGAGGTGCAACACAGCAGGTGCTGACAGATGTCCTCACCCCTGGCAGCTGATTGCTTTAGAAGACATTTGGCAACGTGAGGGAAGGCTACTAGACCTTTTAAATGTAAGGAAGAGCATCTAAAAAGGAATAAATGAAGATAAAAAGAAGGCTTATTTCAGTTGGGCTGATAGATAACAGCTCTTTCAAAACAGCAACAACTAAAAGGTTAGTTAGCTGCATTAAAGATGAAGGGCACAGAAAATAATTTGGGGCTGTCAGGAAAAGGAGAGGGACCACTGATGGTTTCTAGCCTGAGTTCAAAAGCAAGAGAGATTCCTGGAAGGAGGGGAAGTGCATGTTTTGGTTTCGAGCTGCAACTGAAATCTGCCTGCGGATGAGTTCTTCCAAAGAGCTGCTTTCCAATACCAAGGCGTGTTTGATTGCTCAGCAATGGATAAAGGATGTATGAAACACTCCACCCCGCATCAGCAGAATCCAGATATTTTCAACTTGCCATGGAATATTCACCAAAATAGACCATCTCTTGGGCCAAAAAGCATCAATAAACATTTAAAAATTAAAATTAGGGGCCAGCGCTGTGGCATAGCAGGTAAAAGTCGCCACCTGCAGTGCCAGCATCCCATATGGGCGCCAGTTCAAGTCCTGGCTGCTCATCTTCCGATCTAGCTCTCTGCTATGGGCTGGGAAAGCAGTAGAAGATGGCCCAAGTCCTTGGGCCCCTGCACCCACATGGGAGACCTGGAAGAGGCTCCTGGCTCCTAGCTTCAGATAGGCATAGCTCTAGCCATTGCAGCCAACTGGGGAGTGAACCAGCAGATGGAAGACCTCTCTCCCTCTCTGCCTCTCCTTCTCTCTCTGTGTAACTCTGACTTTCAAATAAATAAATAAATCTTTAAGAAAATAAGTAAAATAAAAATTAAGATCATACAGGGTATGATTTTGAATCACACTGAAATCAAACCAGAAGTCAATAACAAAGATAAGAGGAAAATTTTCTATATACTTGGAAATGAAACAACAAACTTGGGATACCTGCATCCTGCACTAGGGTTCCCGTGTCCGGGTCCTGGCTCTGCTCTCAATTCTGGCTTCTTGCTAATGTGTACCCTGGGAGGCAGCAGTGACGACTCAAGTACTTGGGTTCCTGCTGCCCATGTGGGAGACTGAACTGTTTCTGGTACTTGGCTTCAGTCTCAAACTTGAGATTTGTTACCAGTTATATTTGCCTGCAAGCAATGTTCAAGTCTTCAGCAAGAAGGGGGAAGACATGCTATAAACTCAGATCTACATCCAGAAAGGAGGAGCACCCAAGAAGGAATAAGTGAAGGTAAAATGAAGACTTTTATGTCCTCTCATTTCAACTGATCCTATAGCTAACAGCTTTTCCAAACAGCAGCAATGTGTTTGGTTATGTATTCTTGCGTGTGTGCACGCTTATGTAGGCTTATGTATGAGTGAAATGCATGAAAGCAATGATCCAAGGATTGAGGGAGGAATCTGGATTACTTTTAGCTTGTAGGGCAGGCGTTTAGCCTAGCATCTAAGATTGCCGCATCTCACGCAGCAGCCCCTGAGTCTGCTCCTGGCTCCAGCTTCCTGCTAACGCAGACTCTGGGAGACAGCACTGAAAACTCAAGTGATTGAGTTCTGCCACCTACACAGAAGACATTGAATTCCTAGCTTCCCGCTCCACATCAGGCCCATTGTGGGCATTTGAGGAATGAACCAGAGGATGGGCATGCTCTCACTCTCTCTTGCTCTCTCTCTTTCTATATATATAATATATTTATTTTATATATATTATATATTATTTATTTATATATTAATTATATGTAATTAACAATTTTTAAATTGTAAGTTTTTTGTACTACCCATGAAGCAGTGTAGTGTTATTTGATGTAGACTTGGATGAGTTGTAAGTATATATCACAAACTCTAGAGCAACAAACCACTAAAAAGTGGTTTTTTTTTTTTTCATTTTAAAAAGTATAACCCACATGCTAAGAAAGCAGGAAAAAAATGGGACAATATAAAATGTACAATTAAAGCCAAAAAAAAAAAAAAAAAAAAAAAAAAACCTAAAAAAGGATAGAAGACAAAAACCGAAACAAAGAATGGGCAACAAATGGAAAGTACTAACAATGACAGACATTAATCCAACCATAGAAATAATCACTACCAATTAAAAGTCAGAGATTATCAGAATGGCTCAGAAAACATACAACTATATGTCGTCTACAAGAAACCCATTTAGGAGCCGGCGCTATGGTGTAACAGGTTAAGCTGCCTTCTGCAGTGCCAGAATCCCATATGGGCACCAGTTCGAGTCCCGCCTACTCCACTTCCGATCCAGCTCCCTGTTAATGTGCCTGGGAAAGCAGTGGAAGGTGGCCCAAGTGCTTGGGCCCCTGCACTTGTGTGGAAGACCCGGAAGAAGCTCCTGGCTTCAGATAGACCCAGCTCCAGCCATTGTAGCCCATTTGGGGAATGAACCAGGAGATAGAAGATCTCTCTCTCTCTCTCTCTCTCTCTCAGTGTCTCTGCCTCTCTGTAACCTTGCATTTCAAATAAATAAATACATCTTTAAAAGCAAAAGTCAATATGCGGAGAAAGACATACCACACTTATCATGCTTACACTAATCAAAAGAAAGTACATGCAGCTATATTAATTTCAGACCAAGCAGACTTCAGAGCAAGAAAAGTTAACAGGGAAAAAGAAGAACAAGCCTAATGCTGAGAGTCAATTCTCCAAGAACACTGAACAATCTGTGGATGCATCAAGCAAGTGACATCAAAATTTGTGAGGCAAAAACTCAAAGAGGCACAAGGAGAAGCGAATTCACTATTACAGTTCTCTATCAGAAATGGACAGATCCAGCAGGCAGAAAATCAGTAATGACACAGCTGAAGCCAACGGCACATCCATCACCCGATACAGTGGACAAAAACCCACACACATGTGTTTATAGCAGCAGTAATCATAATTGCCAGAACTTGGAAACAGCAAGGACGCCCTTCAGCAGGTGACTGGATAAGCTGTGGTACATCTAAACAATAGAATGGTACTCAGTGCTAAGAAAAGAATGAGCTATCGAGCCATGCAAAGACGTGGCAGACTTGGATGTGGGAGACAAAGTGGGAGAAGCCGATCTGAAAACGCTATACACTGTATGGTTCCAAGTATGTGGCTCTCTGAAAAGACCAAAAAGGCAAAAAGATTATTGGTTGCCGAGGGTTACTGAGGAGGTTGGGATGGATGGGCAGGGCACAGAAGATTTTTAGAGCAATGAAACAATGCTATGATCCTGTCATCATGCCCATAAGAGGGACAACCCCCGCAATGGTCAAGTGGGGGTTTTAGGTAATTGTGCTGTGGCAACGGAGCTTCCTCAGTTGTAACAAAGGCACCCACACGGTAAGGGACTTCGATGATGTGGGGGGGGGGGGGGCAAGGAGCGCAGGAGATCTATCTTCAGCTAGATTCGCAGTGACCCTGGGAACCCCAAGAAAATAACATTTATTTGAAACAAAGAAACCACCAGACAGTTTATTGGAGAATTGAAGCAAACATTTAACGACAATTTTACCCAATCTCTTCCAGCAAACATAGAGGAGAGAACACTTACCCAGTTCATTTTATGAGGCCTGTATTACCTAATACCCAAACCAGACAACGACAGTACAAAAACCAGAAAGCTACAGGCCAGTTTCTTCCATGAGCCTAGCCACAAAATAAATCCTCAATAAAATGTTAGCATATCAAATCTAACAATGTTTAAAGAGAATTAACATATCATGACCAAGTAGAATTTCATCCAAGTATGCCAGAGATTTAAATATGCATGCAGAGATGTGGAGAAGTCATTACAGAAGCCTCGCTCCTTTATTCTAGAAAGCTTGCTTGGAAAAATGGTCTTTGGCTATGCAAGGTATAGGTCATACAGAAAAAGAAAATACTTGCAAGATGGCCTCTCACAGGAACACCAACACCTGGTATAGCCGGCGCCGTGGCTCAACAAGCTAATCATCTACCTTTTGGCGCCGGCACACCGGGTTCTAGTCCTGGTCCGGGCGCCGGATTCTGTCCCGGTTGCCCCTCTTCCAGGCCAGCTCTCTGCTATGGCCAGGGAGTGCAGTGGAGGATGGCCCAAGTGCTTGGGCCCTGCACCCCATGGGAGACCAGGAGAAGCACCTGGCTCCTGCCTTCGGATCAGCGCGGTGCGCCGGCCGCAGCACGCCAGCCGCAGTGGCCATTAGAGGGTGAACCAACGGCAAAGGAAGATATTTCTCTCTCTCTCTCTCACTGTCCACTCTGCCTGTCAAAAATAAAAAAAGAAAGAAAGAAAGAAACACCAACACCTGGGGTGAAGTGAGGAAATGTTATCTCTACTATAGAGGTGATGTTCTGAGCTGTGCCAAAAAACCACCACTTGTCCTTGTGTGTTTCTGGAAAAGAGTTACTCGGAGGCAGGAAGGACCTGTGTTCAGGAAAGACTGTGATTGGCTGTGTGTGGGTGGTGCAGCTTCAGCGCCCTTGCAAAGAAGCAAGACACAAGAGCTAAAGAAAGGGCTGCACCTGCCCAGCATCCCTTTGGCCTCTGGAGGATTTGTAGCTTTGGAGGAAAATTATGTTTGGCAAAGGCATTGGTGTTCCTATGATGGGCACTATTAGCATAGACTACGTGGTGACCACAGCCATGGACTCAATGTAGCAAGCAACAGAAGGACCCCAGAGAAATGTCAACATCACTGTCCCTTGGAGGGGCTGCATGATGGGCATGTATGAGGCCAGGGCCCCTCTGGAGAATCACAGGGATATCTGTGGGATTTTGCCAGAATGGTGGGTTACAGGAACTTTGAGCTATTATGGATTTAACTGAAAAGAACTTACGGTGTTACCCTACCCACTGGGTCCTTGCAATGAGCACCTCTTCTCACTTCTGTGTGTCTCTCTGGCAGACAAGGCACAAAAGATCACTTAGCCTAAAATGAATCTCTGGAGATGCATGCTGATCCCCAGCCAGGCCACCCTCTGAGAATGTTGTTACTAGACCAAACAAGTCTTAGCCCAGTCTGATCCTTGTGCACATGGGTTGCTCCACAGTTAAAAGATTTTCAGGAAAAGCAACCAGTACTACTGAATGTGGTAGCCAGCCTCCAGGGGGCTCACCAGCAACTCTTGCCTCCTGGTGTTAGTGACCTTCCTCTTGGTCAAGGTCTCCCCCCATAATGTACTAAGCTTGGTCTGTGTAAGCAACAGGACTCAGTGTGTGTAGGGGCAGGAGGCATAAGACAAGCTTAGTGGTTAGGATTCTCACTTCCCATCTCAGTGTCTGGGTTACAAACCCAACTCCAGCTCCTGACTCCAGCTTCCTGCTATTGCAGACCCTGGGAGGCAGCAGTGATGGCTCAAGTAGTTGGATTCCTGCCACTCACATGGGAGACCTGGATTGAGTTCTGGGCTCCTGGTGTTGGTCCTGGCCTGGCCCTCCAGTCCTTTGCTGACTTTTGGTGAACCAATGGATGGGTCTCTCTCTCTCTCTCCAAATAAATAAATGCATTTTCAAAGAAAACAATATAGCGAAACTGACAGCTCACAGTTCTTCAGGCTCTAGCATAAAAACATTGCCACTTCTTCCTCATTTTCACCTGCATCACTCCCTGTGGGGGAACCAGCCCCCATGTGATCATCTTGAGAATATCAAAGCAGTCCTATGGAAAGATGCGAGTGGTGAGGCATCGAGTCCCCTCCTACAGCCACGGTGGGAGTGGGCCTCCCAGTCGCAGTCAAGTCTTCTGGAAACTGAAGCCCTGGCCAACATCTCAACTGCAAACTCATGAAAGACCTGGAGACAGAACCACCTGGCTAAGCTGCTCCTGCATTACTGCGTCTCCGGGCTTCATGGAATAGTAAATTGCTGTTCTTGTTGCAAGCGTTAGGATAATTTGTTAAGTAGCAATATTTAACCCATATACAGCATTTATGTTGACAGCAACAAGACAACTAACCCAAACAAGCCTTCCAAAATGAAGAAGAAGGCTGGCCCTGCAACAGGTTTTATTTTTCTGGCATTTTTCAAATTCAGTCACATCTGTGACTCTACCAGCAGACAATAATGTTCAGAAACACCCACTGCAATCCTCTATCAGCAGCCAGCCAGGTTGCAAGGGCTGGTAAATTAATTTCAAAAAGCAGGCAAAAAAATTGATCTAGACAGCGGCTATGGGTAAACAACATCATTATACTCAATTATCTGTCTCAAGAGAGAAGGGAAAAAAATCTGACAGTAATTTGATTTTAGACAAGAACTATGATAAAATGCTCTTACTAAAGAAAAGCTGAATGGTGTATTTTCCAAAGCAAAATGCCTACTCAAACATGAACACAAACTACTTCACTGAAATCCCAGGGGCGATGCTGCCCTCCACATCAGATGAGGTGCTGGGATATGTTGGGGGGGGGGGGGTGCGAACTGCAGTGCTTTAGGAAATCAAGATGTGCAGACACTTTGGAAATCACCAGAACCAGAGACAGCTGCGCCGGCTGCGGAGCCGGGATCACTAGCGGTCATCACACACAGCCTGCTTCGTGGATCTGTCTTGGAAGGGAGGCACTCGGGATCGGGCTCAAGTCCCTATGCATAGTGGGTGGTTTAGACTTGAGTCCCCTAGGGAAAACAGGCTTCTAGCACAACCCTAGGGCAGGACAGTGGAGGACGGGAAGCAAATGCAGGCGGAGTCCTTGGCCGGGCAGGTTACTGCTGCATGGCAAGGTGTTGCCTGGCTCGCGCTCCCACCTGGCCACGCTCGACTTGTCTGCTCAGGCTCTGTGGAAACACGGTGACTCTGAACGGGACCTGGGAAGGAGGGACGGAATGGGCTATTCCTGCCACCTCCAGCCCGGCACCTAGTTCCCAGACCAGAGTTGGCTCTGGGGCTTTATCCTCCTGAACACACAGACGGGGTTCCCCTAGCAGCCACCAGGGAGTCTGCACCCTGTGCCTTGTGGCTAGGTCTGCATTCAAATGTGGAAACACTAAAAGGGGCCAGAGACTGAGCAGCAGCCTCAGGGGAGATAAATGCGTGAGCCCATGCTGAGTCCTTCACTGCGGGAGAGCCCTTAAAACACAAGGCTTTTGGCCGGCTCCGGCTCCGGCTCCGTGGCTTAACAGACTAATCCTCCGCCTTGCGGCGCCGCTGGCACACCAGGTTCTAGTCCTGGTTGGGGTGCTGGATTCTATCCCGGTTGCCCCTCTTCCAGTCCAGCTCTGTGCTGTGGCCCAGGAAGGCAGTGGAGGATGGCCCAAGTCCTTGAGCCCTGCACCCGCATGGGAGACCAGGAGAAGCACCTGGCTCCTGGCTTCGGATCAGCGAGATGCGCTGGCCGCAGCGGCCATTGGAGGGTGAACCAACGGCAAAGGAAGACCTTTCTCTCTGTCTCTCTCTCTCACTATCCACTCTGCCTGTCCAAACAAAAACAAAAACAAAACAAAAAAAAAGAAAACAAGGCTTTTGAAGGCAGGTGAGGCTGAGAGAATGCATTCAAAACAGCCAGTAGACAGCAACACAGGACTTTCTTGTCCTCTGAATGGCAAACTAGAAAATACCATGGCCCCGGGATAGCTGCAAAGTCCAGTTTTATCCAGCTTCCCACTTAAGTCTAACTTGTCTAGCCAGCTCCAGCCAGCTCCCCCCAACACTCAGGCAAGGCGCCGTTATCAGAGATAGGGATGAGAGACCAAAGATTTTACTGTCTGCTCTTTCGAGACTAATCTTAGGGCCCTCCATCAGGTTTGAGTTCAATAGCTGTTTCCCAATGATCCAGGCAGGACTCAGAATTCCCAAAACACAGCCCTCTCTTGAGTAGCAGCCTAAGTTAATTCATTTGCTTGCATTTTAAGAACATGAGTTTGAAAGATTAGTAAAAGCACATTTTGTGCACAAAAGTTTAAATAATTCAAATGGCCTATTTTCAAAAAGGGCAGCTGTTCCGCACAGCAGCTTAAGTCACCACTCGGGACACCCAAATCCCATAGTGGAGTGCCTGGGTTTGAGTATAAGCAACTCTGCTTCCGCCCCAGCTTCCTGCACGTGTGCATCCTGGGAGGCATGGGAGATGGCTGGTGGCTGAAGCACTGGGTCCCGGCCCGGGAGTACCCGGGAGACCCAAACGGAGTTGCAGGCTTCTGGCTTCAGCGTGCCCTGGCCTGGCTCTTGCAGGCATTGGAGGAAAGAACCAGTGGATGGAGGAACTCTCTTCATCTGTTCTGTGTCTCTCTCAGTCTCTGTGCCTTTCAAGTAAAATGAAAATAAATTTAAATAATAATAATTACCTTAAAATTAAATAACTGTCACTAATTGCATAATTTTGAAGCTGGTAAATGATGCTTCTACAAGTATTTTTGCCATTTATTGGGACCACGGGAGGTGGTAAAGAAGCAAGATTTTCATTTTTCAGAATGAGTCATGAATTATTTGAGATTTTGAAACTATATTCTCACACTCAATGTATCTGCCTGATATTTTTCTAGAGTTATTATCATTTCACAGATGAGGAAACAGTGATTACATGATTGACTCGGGAACTGGAAGCCAAGTCTTCAGTCATCAAACCTCATGTGTGTTTCCAGTTATATTGCATCCATGGTTCCATTCCCCCTACCTTTGTTATAATCAAATGCAATAAGCAAACTTCACCTTCATGTATGGAATTAATAAAAATACTGACCAGGGCTGGCACTATGAAATAGCAGGTAAAGCCAGTGTCTGCGGTGCCAGCATTCCACATGGGTGCTGGTTTGAGTCCCACTTCCGATCCAGCTCCCTGCTGATGCTCCTGGAAAAGCAGCAGAAGATGATCCAAGTATTTGGGCCCTCACCACCCACGTGGGAGACCTGGAGGCTCCTGGATCCTGGCTTCGGCTTGGCCCAGCCCTAGCCATTGCAGTCATTTGGGGAATGATCCAGGGGATGGAAGACCTCTCTCTCTCTCTCTCTCTCTCTCTCTCTTTCTCTGTAACTCTACCTTTCAAAATAAAATAAAATGAATAAATAAAAGTTTTTTTAAAAAGTATTGACCAAGCCTGTGGTATTCTACACAATATGTTTCCTTTAGACTGATGACAGACACGCTTTTTACAGCATGGTTCAACCCATTCACTTATCTACTTTAAGTGTCAGTAGGCTACAGTTCACCACTTACAACAGTGCTTAAAAAAATTCATGGAAAATGGAATTAAAAGATAAGTTTACTTTGATCACAAAAAAAAGTTTGAAATCAATGCAGGGTTGTTTTCATAATATACATTTTCCAAGAACTTTGTGAAGATCCTTTATACATTATTTCATTCAGTTCTTTTTGTTGTTGTTGTTAGTAGAATATTTTTTATTCTGAAAAACAAAAAAAAAATATGAAAAAGTGTTTTCCAATCACACACAGGAGGGGTATGGGTAGGGGGAGGTATCTGTCCATCCAGCCCAGGCCCATGTGGTTTTGACAGCAATAAGGGGTGTAGGATAATGGCCCCCAAAATAAAAATGGTATAGCTGTGCATTTGGGAAGGAGAGGGAAAGGGGCAGAGAGGGCAGGGGCGAGGCCATCTCTTGACCTCACACCGCCATGGACACCTTCTTTGCCCGTCAGGACTAGCATCCTGGCAGTGATGGTGACGGTGACATGGAAGGTGGACGTTCCGTGGACAATTCCCCTTCCAGGAGCAGTGAGTCCAGGGTCACAGGACATTTCTGGGCCCCGGGTGTCAGCCCATTCATGAAAAAACTTGACCGGTCTTTGCCAACCAGGACACCAACCTCAGCTGGCTGATGGTGTGATGTTGATGCCCCGGTGATGGTGACCCACGATGGCCGCGTCCTGACGGGTGCTGGCTGCCATGAGGTTGTCGATGTAGGTGTTCCACCCCGAGCTGGCGCTGGTGCTGGAACTGGGGCCGCAGGCTGGGCTCAGACTGCCTCTGGCTGGCAGGCAGGGGAGGTGGAGAGCTTGGGACACGCACTGCCCTCCGGCCTGCACCGGGGCTCTGCCCTCATTCAACTCTTGCATTAGTCCTTTGAGGCAATTCTCTTCCTCTCATTCTACTGATAAGAAAAATGAGGCTCAGAGACATTTAACAATTTGCCCAAGATCACACAGTCAGTAAATGGACATTTTGCCCTCAAGTAAGATTTTTCCCCCATCCACCCAAATTGTATTACACCTGCAAATTACATTAGACTTAAAAACACAGTCATATTTGGTTTTTATGCGTGCATTAGCTCATTTAATCTTCATCTCAACTCATTTTACAGATAAGGAAATTGAGGCTCAAAGAGTTTAGATATCTTTTCCAAGGTCTACAGCTTAAAGTGTCAGAGCTGGGGAGAGGGGAGGGGTGGAGTTGTTTTTATTCACTGCTTCTCACTGGAGACCATGGAAAGCTTAGTTGAAATCAAGACTACCTACATTCAATTCAACGTTTGCTAATCTAGCATCATAGAAACACTATCTGAAAATTAGTTTCAAGAAATCTATTAAAATTGCTTAGAACAGTTATATCCACAAGTTCCTGGCCCTGAATTAATAAGAAGCCTGCATGTGCGCTGATGTAATTGCGATTTTATGCTGGGGTCTCGTGTGGATTTCGGAGGAGAGGGAGATAAATGAGGAAATTGTAAGATCCTTACAGAGAGATTAGAAACAGGAGTACAGTAATACAGGCCCCAAAATAGCTCACATTTTAATGGGAAGCTGGAAAGATTACGGAAGGAGAGACAAACAGACCAGGCAGCTGGAGAGGAGCAGAAACAAAACGCCACACGATGAAAGTGCCTTACTGTGCTGATGGAAACATGGAGAAAGTTCTCTTGAAAAATTTCTTGAATTTCCTTAGACCTGAAGCAATGGCTTATTCACTAAGGTTGGGTTTGGCTGAATTAACAGAAAGACCCAAGGTAACAGTGGAAATAGGATGCAAGTTTATGCTGCCTCCATGTCACAGAAGGCCACCAGTGGGCACTTGGAGGTTCTATTGTGTCAGAAAGCCAGGATCTTCCCTACCTTGCTGTTTTGTCCTTCAGTGCCTCTATTTCCAAGGTCACATCACTGTCCAAAATAGCTGCTGGGGTTCCAGTCATTATATATACATTCCAGGCCACAGGAAGGAGGAAGGAGAAGAGTACTCCTTTCCGTCTGAAGAGATTGTTCCAGAAAGAGCTCACACTTCCACTTTGAACCTACTGACCAGTTTTCTCAGGCGGCCTCAGACACACCTAGCTGCAAGGGAGCTTAAGGCCTTTAGCTAGGGATACTGAACCCATTTAATACAGGGTTCCATTACTGAGGACAGCAAATAGATACTGGGGTGTGCACCAGGCTCGGCCACAAATGAGTAATAGAAAAATCTAACAGCAACGCAATAATAACTTATTCTACCTCCTCAGAGGCATCCACATCAAGACCTCCCAACACCATAAATAGCGCCCCATTGTACATTTTCTATTTACAAAATATTTCGTGTAAAATCAATTTAGATGCTTTTGTAGCAAGAATAATGGAGACAGAGTGGCTACGAAGCCAACAAGGAGCAAACTGAGTTTGGCATTGCACTAAAACCACGGTATTCCTCTAGTCTGGCAGTTGGCTTTTGTCCTCGGGCTAGGCCTGCTGGCTGCATAGGATAAGAAACCCTTTTACACTCAGTGTCATCTGTATTCCCACAGCGCTACGCTGCGATTGCTTAGATGGAACCTGCTGCAGCCGCTCTGCCACGTAACTATATTCATATTTCAAGCAAGCACAGCTGAAATTTCGAGGGAAAACTCTATCAAAAATGACATTTCACTCCTATCCATCAAATACTGCATAGAAATGAATGTTCACCTCTTTCTAAAATCATTCAGAAATGTGTGATAAAGGGAATTTGGGGGGAAAGAAAGAAGACATATGTTGTGTTCCTATGCAAGAACAATTTTTCTCCTAAATAAATACATCTTTTATTCTAAATAATGATAATAGCTGGCATTTATTGTGCTGTTTGTATATTCCCAGGGAGTCGAACACTTCATCTTATTCATAATCTATAAGAAGACCTTCAGTGCGATGTCTTGGGATTTTGTTCCTTAGGCTCCAATCTTGCATTCGTCCCTTCCACAGGCATTGCCAAGCACCTACTACGTGCCTCAGGCTACACTACAAGTTTGGGACACAGAGCTAAAAGACAGACACCACCCTAAGGAAGCTTGCGTTTTCTTTTTCTGAAGTGGCCAACGGGAGAACCAACATGAGTACTTGCAATGACTCCCGTGAGTGCTGGGGCTCCGGGCCGGAAGGTCCGGGTTCACCTCCTGCTTGCGGTGGGTCTGGAGGCAAACCACCTGGATCTCTCTAAGCTTTGGCGTCCTCGACTGGAAAGCGGGGCCAACCAGAGGAACCGAGTGAGACGATCCACACTGAGCCCTTAACTCGCTGTGGAGCGCAACGGGAGCCCTCGGGAAGCGCAGGCTAAGGGCGGGGCGGGGACAGACACACGAGCCTAGGAAGGCCAGACGAGACGGCTTCGAAGCTGAGTGGGGAAGGTTGTGCACCCCAGCTCTTGCCCCACTTGGGCAGCTTTCAAAGAACAGCTTTGTCTCGAATGACCGCGTGAGAAGACCGCTGTCAGAGCGGGCCGAACTTTTTGGTGGGTTACTCCTTCAGGCATCGCAGTGGAAGCCACAGTCCTCAGGTTCTCCCAGCCGCGTACTCTCACGGGGCTGCTGCTCTGTGCGCAGCACCTCCGCTCACGCCCGGCCACTGGTCCCAGGCTCCTCCTGCAGACCCCACAGGCCGTCGCTGATCCTCCATTAATGTCCCAAAGCCTAACTAGGAAGGGGCTATCCCCTTCAATAAGACTTCACTAACGCATAAAGAAAGCAGAATGCACCCGGGAGAAACCCATACCATGACTACCAGTGGTTGCTCCGATTCCCATGCCGCAAACACAGGCTGGGCCTCTCCTGCCTCCCTTAGATCTTTCCCCTATCGGGAGGGGGGACCAGCTGCATCCCCATCCCTGGGCCTCCGTGTTACAGAATCCAAGCACAGAGAAGGCAGGCCAAGCCCCTTCTTCCTTCCAGCCCAGGTTGGCACGTGCATGAGCATCCGTTTCCTTCAGGGTGATGCTGCCCTCACCCCAAAGACACATCTAGGGCAATCAAGTTCTTAAACCTTCCCCAAATTAGATTTGCTCTATCTTGAATTAACTTCTGTTAGGACACTGAGTCCAGCCCATCTAGTGCTGCTGCACGCTGATGTAATTTCTAATCACAGACTCCCACTAGCCCAGAGGCGAAGGAGGTCCAAGCCTGCCTGAGCTTCCTGCCCTGTTCCTCACCTTGAAGAGGCATTGCTGGGACAAAAAGACGCGTAATGCTACCAGTGCAATGGCTTCCAGGTGAAAGAGAACCTAAATACAGATTCGGGTGATCATTTTCTTTTTCACTAACTTGCTTTTATGTTATTAAACAGGTGCTTAATACCTTACTCGGAAGCCTTTGCCTACAGTCTGGGATTCCCTGAGAAAAATGAATAGGTGTTTGCCTTACATTCCTTAAAGGATTCACTCAAGTGGCCCGTCATGAAACAGAGGGAAGTTTCAGCCCAAAGATAAATATTTACAGGTCGAGTGTCTCAGTTCCTCAGCGCTCTGCTCTCAGCTGGATGATGGGTTAGGTGTGCTTTGCTTTTCCGTAAGTGGATAATGCATCCATGGTTGAGAATGGAAACACCCCAGGGCATTTTAAAAGCAATGAAGGAGTATCTTGTTAAAAGTATTTGAGTGTTCGATGGCATGTGAACACAGTAATACATACTGGCCAAAAACTCAGTCACAGATGTTAGACATGTAAGCTAGTCCCTATTTAAAAAGGAAAACCACTTTTTGAATAGTTAACAGCCATTGGCATTCAAATATATATAAGCACAAAGGTTTATATTAACATTACTCAATGATTTAAAGTTCAATGACTTAGTATTATGGTGCCCATAACTTGTCTTCAATCATCGTTTGCCACAATTCTGCCTTAAACTGACAAGTTCAGATAAGTTTAGATTTTCATACCAATATGCCATGTTCTTCCTTGCCTCTATGCAATGGAGAATGTTAGGATATATATCATTGTTAATATTCAATGTTAACAGAAGTTTTAAAAATAATATTTTATCTATTTCAATGGATTATTAGAAGAAATCAGCTGGCATAATAGGGTGATGAATTCAGCAACTTCTAGGAAACTATAGACCACATATAAATTATTATTATTATCAATTTTTTAGGGCAGGAGGAACGTAGATAAGCATTAATCATATGAATGCACTTCACATCCAGCCCAGGAGTTCCTTTCCAGTTTAAAGGAAAAGGAACTGGGGCCGGCGCTGTGCCATAGCAGTTAAGCCACCGCCTGCAGTGCCGGCATCCCATATGGGCACCGGTTCAAGACCTGACTGCTCTACTTCTGATCCAGCTCTCTGCTGTGGCCTGGGAAAGCAGTGGAAGATGGCCCAAGCCCTTGGGCCCCTACACCCACGTGGGAGACCCAGAAGAAGCTCCTGGCTCCTGGCTTTGGGTCGCACAGCTCTGGCTGTTGCAGACAATTGGGGAGTGAAACAGGGATGGAAGATCTCTCTCTCTCTCTCTCTCTTTCTCTCTCTGCCTCTCCTTCTCTCTGTGTGTATCTCTTTCAAATAAATAAATAAATCTTAAAATAAAAAAAGAAAAGGAATGAACTCACATTGAGACCAAGTTTGTGACCACTTAGTCTTCCTCGTCACACCCAATCCATGAATTCAATGTTATTTTGATTTTACCCTAAAGGAAGCTAGTAGAGGTTAAGCGACTTGTCCTATGGCCATACAATAAGAGTCTGAGTGAAACTTGAACTCAAGGGAGAAGGTTCAGAAAGCATAAGCAGAAGAGCAACAAGAACAGGGTTGTTGGATATGCATCTCTCTGTGGCCTGCTCCTGCCGGCCCTGATTCTGGTTCCAAAGTGGGGAATGTGAGCGCCTACCTTCCGCAGTCCTGCAGGCTCAGCCCCGGTCCCTGAGACCACCTACGCAGGCCATGGCCCTTTGCCTGCACCATGGGAAGGCTGGCATGATGGAAGACTGGCACGCAGGGTCGGTGTGCCATTGCAGGTCCAGTGTCTGCTGGACCTACCTTCCAGTCCTGAGCCCCCACAGACCCATGGTGCTTACACAGTGCTGTGCAGTTGTGCACAGTTGTGCTGGGCCTTCGTTACCCCATTCCCTGCTAGGGAGAGAAGCCTGTCCCAAGCCTCAGCCCATTAACCTCCCTCCAGTCACTGAACCTGTCTCTAGGATTACAAGCAGATGAGCCAACTTGAACTTATCAGGTTCCCAGTGCTGCCGTTAGCTGAAAATCCCTCCATCAAAAATTTCTTTGGACAAGGATTCCTTGGTCTTTGGTTGTCAGTTCTGAATTATTTGCTTTGGTTTTCCAGAAACCATAACAGAAAAGCAGCAATTCAGGCACATAGTTCACCTATGTGCCAACTGCTGACCCACTTTAGGCCAGGTCACACCTGCCCTTGCCTTTATTCCTTCCCCAGGCTAACGAAGTCACAATGTCCCTCATGCCCAAGCCAATCTGCATGAGGGCAGAATGAGGCATTGCTCCATCATGGACACTCCATAAGGGTTTGCCACAAATGGAAAGTGTTCACACGGAAAACAAGCCACCTGCTGCAAAAACTCAAGGGTGTCACAATTTATTAAGATGCAGCTTGACTTGGAGAGTCACAGATAAGAAGTCTGGAGGTGCAGTGAGTTAAGCTGCTGCTTGCAACCCCAACATCCCACATTCGAGTGCTGGTTGAGTCCCGGCTACTCACTTCCCATCCAATCTGTCTTCCTGCTCATGTGCCTGGGAAGGCAGTAGATGATGGCTCAAGCGTTTGGGTCCTGCCACCCACATGGGAGACCAGGATGGAGTTTCTCATTCCTGGCTTTGGCTGTTGTGGCCATTTAGGGAGCAAAAGAGCAGATAGAAAATCTCTCTCTCTTTCTCTCCCTCTCTCTCCCTCCCTCTGTCACTCTGCCTTTCAAATAAATAAATAAATAACTCTTTAAACAAACAAACAAAAACCACAGAAATTTGTTCAGCAGGAGTACATCTTTAAAGACGCAAATGGTATTACAGATTCCACCTGGATCGCATAGATCACTCACCCCAGGGAAATGCAAATACCATGTTGTGAGGACACCAGGCAGCTGGTGGAGAGACCCACAGCCATGTGAGTGGCATGCCCTGAGGTTCAATGTTCTAGCCTCAGTCAAGTCTCCAGATGATGCAGCTACACGTAAGCAAACTACTCCAAAATTCCTGACCAACAAAACCTGTTAGAGATAATAATAAATGATTATATTGTTTAAGAAAAAAGGAGCCAGGGCCCGGCGCCATGGCTCACTTGGTTAATCCTCTGCCTGCGGCGCCGGCATCCCATATGGGCGCTGGGTTCTAGTCCCGGCTGCCCCTCTTCCAGTCCAGCTCTCTGCTGTGGCCCAGGAAGGCGGTGGAGGATGGCCCAAGTGCTTGGACCCTGCACCCGCATGGGAGACCAGGAAGAAGCACCTGGCTCCTGGCTTCAGATTGGCACAGCACTGTCCGTAGCGGCCATTTGGGGAGTGAACCAACGGAAGGAAGACCTTTCTCTCTGTCTCTCTCTCTCTCTCACTGTCTGTAACTCTACCTGTCAAATAAATTTAAAAAAAAAAAAGGGAGCCAGCACTGTGGCATAGCGCGTAAAGCGGCTGCCTACAGTGCCCACATTCCATATGGGCGCTGGCTCTAGTCCTGGCTGCTACACTTCTGATCCAGCTCTCTGCTATGGCCTGGGAAAGCAGAAGATGGTCTGAGTCTCAGAAGAAGCTCCTGGTTCCTAGCTTCAGATGGGCGCAGCTTCAGCCATTGTGGCCATTTGGGGAGTGAACCAGCAGATGGAAGAACTCTCTCTCTTTCTGTCTCTGCCTCTCTGTAACTCTGAGTTTCAAATAAATAAACAAATCTTAAAAAGAAAGAAAGAAAGAAAGAAAGAAAGAAAGAAAGAAAGAAAGAAAGAAAGAAAGGGAAAGGAAGCTTGAGAAGAGTAAGGAACACAAAACTTGCTCCACTTCTAGTCCGTGATCTTCACCCAGTCTCACTAGATTTGCTGTGTCTGATTTTTTTCATCTGTTAAGTGAAGGCAGGAATATTCACATCAATAGACTTTTATCAGAATTAATTATGATGGGGGCAGGCATTTGGTGCAGCTGTTAAGACGCCTCTTAGGACCCCCTGCATCCCATATCAAAATGCCAGGGCCTGATTCCAGCTTCCTGCTAATGCATACCCTGGGAGGCAGCAAGTGTGGCTTGAATAGTTGGGTTCCTGCCACCCACACGGAAGATCTGGATTGAGTTCCAGGCTACTACAGATTTCTGTCTGGCCCAGCCTTGGCTGTTGTGAGCACTTGAGTAGTGAACCAACAGATGGGAGATCGATCTCTCTCTCTCTCTCTCTCTGCCTTTCACATGAACAAGAAATTAAAAATTGTAATAAGAATTATTAAGGTAATATTTATCAAGAATCAAGAACAAAGCCTAGTACATTATAGCTTTTAATAAACGCTATACATCATGGATTCCAAAATGCACATTTATTTTCACACCTTAACATCTCTGAAATCGGTGTGACTCCTATATTGTGTTATAGTTTAATGGACAATTTTTCTTTCTTAATAGTGTATTATATAATGGTACATCTTAGAATCAATGTCATCTTCAGTTTGATGAAATGCAGCAATCTCTTCCCGCTGTATCCAAGAACATATTTTATTTTATTCTCTCCCAAACCTGACAAGTCACACAGCAAAATTAAAAGCAGCACTATAATGGATGGTGCCTTGCAACCATTTAGAACAACTGAGAACAACTTTTCCTTCTCTCATCTGACAATTCTACTTTTAGGGCTGCGAAAACAGCAACTGAGATTTTTGTGAAACAAGAGAATTTTTAAAGAAGGTTCATTATGCCTTGTTCACAGGCAGGACTTGTCCGGAAAAGGAACTACAGGGTTTTCCAGAGAAACAGAAACAGGAGAGAGAGAGGGAGAGAGGGAAAGAGGGAGAGAAGGAAAGAGGGAGAGAGAAATCTTCCATCTGCGATTCACTCCACAAATGGCTATAATGGCGAGGGCTGGGTCAGATCAAGCTAGGAGCCTGGAACTCCAGCCTGGTCTCCCAGTTGGGTGTAGAGGCCCAAAGATCTGAGCCATCATCTGGAGCCTTCCCAGGCACATTGGCAGGGAACTGTATGGAAAGCGGAGCAGCCAGGACTTGAGCTGGCACACATATGGACTGTGCCACAATGCTGGCTTGGAAGAGATTCATTATAAGGAATTGGCTCCCTCTACTGTGGGGGCTGAAAAGTCCCGTGACCCACCATCTGCAAGCTGGAAAACCAGGAGAGCAGGCGGTGTGCTTCCAGAGCGCTTGCTGGGGAATCAGGGAACATGATGGCACACATCCCAGCCCAGGGGCTGGAGACGATGAGATGAGGTGTCCCAGCTCAAGCCGGCGGACAGGCAGACAAAAAGGTCAAACCTTTCCTTCCTCCACCTTTACTTCCATTCAGGTCCTCTGGATGGACTGAAGGAAGCCCACTTGCATGGGGCAGACCCACTGGCTTTACAAGGCCCACCAACCCAAATGCCCATTCCACCGGGAAGCACCTCCACAGGCAGCCTTGGGAATAATGTTTCATCTGGGCTCCCAGCGCCTGGTCCAGTGCACACCGGAAATGAAACTATAACGCCCTACTTCATGAAACTCTGTGAGAGGAAATAGTGCTCGTGATTTCCAGATGGTCCACTTAGACCAGACTGGCTGGTTCTGCTAAGTCATCACCCCTTTTTAAGCAGCTTGAGTTGTTTGGGCCCAAGTCCTGCTTTTAAAAATTATTCATTCGAGAACAGCCATGCCTACACACTCACTAGACCACCTGTCCCCCTCTTCCTGGAGGGACTTTTTGTCTTTGCCCCTCCATCTGTTGCATTCTTTCCCAAGCATCTGCTGGTAAAACAGGAGACTACAGAACTGTGGAACTGGACTGAAACACATCCTCAAACCTGCCATCCGACATCAGACTCTCACCGCTGGATCTCCATAACCCTTTCACTTCGCTCCCATGCTTGAAGTGTAAGTCCTGAAGGTGGGACCCTGGGACCCTATCTTTTGTGTATCTGTATCTTCTGAGCACCCCATAAAGTATCTTAAATAGATAAGTTGTCTCATTTCCACTGAAATGTATTGAATTGGCATGGATATATATGCAAATACTGTGACCAAACATGACGCAATGATCATTTGTCAGTAATTTTATTATGTGAATGATATCGGAGAATCCAAGTAATCAGAAATAAACATGCATCCTAAGGAATTAGACCTGCCCTCCTCACTTTTCCCAGAACAAGAGGTGCTCATAAATGTTGAATGAAAGAATCATTACTCAGCTTTCTCTCTGTCTTCCTAGTTTCCCCAATATCCTCCCAGGAACTTAAGAGTATTTTTCTCTGTTTCATTCAAGCAAGAAACAGTAGACTTTCTCCCATCTCCAGGTCACAACTCTGATGCTGTGACTATAGAATTGATACTGTGAATTTGGAGGACTAGGTTGCAGGACAAAACAAATGAGTACTTACGTTGGTGGCCGTGGAAGCCAACCAATTTTGGCATGCAGAAAGGAGATGCTGATGATGTAAGATTGGTGATGTTAAATAAAATCCTAAATTTTCATCGTGTATTTTATTTTTTTTTTAATTCCTAATTCTATGCATTGAAAAATCTAGAAACTTGATTGTAGTTCCAAAATATCAATCTTACTAGAAAACACAGGAACTGCTGATTCCAGATCTGGGGCAGAAAATGTGCCAGATGAAGCAAAACTATCGTATGACACAAAAAAGTAAGGAAAGTATGACAGGCCAACTGTGTCCTGTGGAAAGGACTCAGGAGCCAGTGATGACACTCCCACTGGCTCAAGTTCAGTCAGCACACAGACTCACCTATCTGTAGTCTATACAGAAGTGCATCTATAGCCAGCATTACCCTGACTCCAAAACCAGACAAGGGCACAACAAAAAAGAAAACTGCAGACACAGCTACAAAAATTCTCAACAAAATACTAGGATATGAATCCAAGGGGACATGAGGAAGATTTTACATCATGAGCAAGCGGGACTTACCACCATGATGCAAGGACGCCTCAACACACGTAAATCAATACACAGCGCACATCACATCGGGAGAATGAAGGGCAGAGACCAGAGCAGCAGATCAAGAGACACAGAAAGAACACTCAGAACTGAACAGTGCTTCAGGATGAAAACCTCAACAAATTAGGTACAGAAGGAATGTCTCTCAATACAGTGAGGGCTGTGTAGTGCCGGACCCACAGCCAGCAGCAGACTGGCAGGGGAAAACTGAAAGCATGTCTCCTAAGATCGGGAATAAGACAAGCAGGTCCACTTTCAGTGCTCTCGTTCAATAGAGTTCTGGAAGTTCTAGCCAGAGAAATAGGCCAAGAAAAAAAAATAATAAAGGGAATCCCAATAGGAAAAAAAAGCAGGTCAAATTATCCTTGTTTCACATGACAAGATTTTGTATGGAAAAAAAACCCAAGACACCACCCAAAAACTGTTAGAACTGATTTACAAATTCATTAAGTTTCCAGCTACAAAATCAACATACAATAAAAAACCAGTAGCTTTTTTTACACTACGTAATGAAATTGCTGAGGAAGAAATAAAAAAGCAATCCCATTCAAATAGATACAAAAAAATAAAAACTGCCTAGGAATAAATTTAACTGAGTAAGTGAATGGTAATAAAAACTACAAGTACTGATGAAAGAAATTAAAGATGACACAAAAAAACAGAAAGATATCTCATGATCATGAATTGGGAGAGCAAACATTGTTAAAATGTCCCTACTACCCAAGGTGACCTATAGAGCCAATGTAATCCCCATCAAAATGCCAATAGCATTATTCACAGAAATAGAAAAAAAAACAATAATACAATTCATATGGAACCCCAAAAGACCCTGATTAGTGTTACAGCTGTTAGGTCTCTGAGGCCTAAAACCCCAAACCTGGTGAAACAGGGTACAGATACAGAATCTAAAGGCTGGAATATTCATTGCTCATGAAAGCCCTGCACCTGGGACATTCCAAACTTCTGAGACAACGCTCCCACCCACCCACCTTATCAGCGTCCATGTTGCTCTCTGCACCTCCCCCATCAAGCAGCTTGAGAAGGGGCTTTGCTGATCAACAGGATGAAGCCTGGCTTCAACCCCGCCCTGCTCTGTCTGGGCAGGCTCAACAGCCACTCTCTTACTCCCCAGTCTGTCCATTTTGAAATAAAGTCTTTACTACTTTAACTGGCTACCTCCTTGCCTTCTTGGAGCCCTAAAAAGTCTAAAACAATTGCTAAAGCAATCTTAAGTAAAAAGGACAAAGTCGGAGGTATTACACTACCCAAATTCAAAAGAAACTACAAAGCTAAAACCACATAGTACTTGCATAAAAACCAACACTTGGACCAATGGGACAGCAGAGGAGTTCCAGGAAAAATGCAAGTTTTTATAGCCAACTCATTTGTTACTAAGGCAACAAGAACATGCATTGGACAAAGAGAAGTTTCTTCAATAAATTATGCTGGGAAAACTGAATAACCATATGCAGAAGAAACTAAACCCCTGTCTCTTACCACATACAAAAAAAAAATCAATTCAAAATAGATCAAAGATTTAAGTTTAAGACTCAAAACTATGAAACTACTAGAAAAAAAATAGGGGGAATGCTTCAGAACATCGACCTAGGCAAAGAAATTTTCAGCCATGACTCCAAAAGCACAGACAACAAAAGCGAAAATTGGCAAAAACCCTTGTGCACACCAAAAGAAGCCATCAACAGTGTGAGGAGATCACCTACAGAACGAGAGAAAATATTTGCAAACTATACAACTGACAAGGAATTAATATCCATGGTGTAAAAGAAACTCTAACAACTCAACAGCAAAAAAAAAAAAAATCTAATTTAAAAATGGGTGAATGATCAGAATAAGATATTTATCAAAAGAGGATATACACATAGCCAACAAGTATACGAGGAAATACTCAACATCGCCAACCATTAGGGAAATAAATTTCAAAACCATAGTGAGATGTCAGTTTACCCCACTTCAAATGACTACAATCAAGAAGACAAAATATACAAATGTTGGTAAGGATGTAGAGAAAGGTGCACTCTTAAACATTGTTGGTAGGAATGTACATTGGGGCAGCAATTATGGAAAAAATAGTGTGGAAATTCCTCAAAAAACTAGAAAAAGAGCCAGCGTATGATCCAACAATCCTATGACTGGGTATGTATCCAAAGGAATTTAAATCAGTATGTAGAAGAGCCATTTGCACTTCCATGTTTATTACAACACTGTTCATAACAGCCAAGACATGGAATCAAGGTGAAAGGATAAAGAAAATGCGGTATATACACACAAGGGTGCAGTGTGTAGGCATAAAAGTGATATTCTGACATTTGCAGCAAGATGGGTGGAATTGGAGGACACCATGTTAAACAAAGCCAGTCAGGCACAGAGAGACAAATACTGTGCATTCTCATTCTTGTAGAAGCTAAGAAGTTGACGTCCTAGAAGTAGAGAGCAGAAGAGTGGTTACAGGACCTGGGGAAAGCTGTGGGGGACAGGGAGGTGAGTGGGCCCGGAGGTACACTGGACAGGAGGAATTAACCCCTAATGTTCCGTATCTCAGGAGAACGACTATGGTTGACACCAAATAACTGAATATTTCAAAACGTAAAGAGAATTTTGAAAGTGCCCAAGACAAAAGAAATTTATAATGTCTGAGGTAATCAGTTCCCCTGCTCAGTGCACCTTGTGCACATGTGCTGAGAGGTTACGCTGCACGCCATAACTGTGTCAATGTAACATGCCTCTATGGAAAGGTTCATTCCAACCATACCAGTATTCATGCAACACCACTTCTAGAAGACTCTCAGTTGCCTAATTAGGATGTTGTTGAACGTGGCAGAAACAATTGTGCTCATTGCCTTGGGTACCCTGGCAATGTAAAGGTTTTTCCTGAACATGTGCAGCTCTGTGTCTGGGCCCTTGATTTTAGATTTACCAATGCCAGGAGGTCTTAGTTACCAAGGCCCCTCATACCTGAGGCTGCAAGAATTCCTTAAGTAATTTTATCAAGAAGATAAGCATCCTTGGCGCCTTGCCTGCAGCGTTCTGCTCGTCTTTCAAGATCTTGGGTACACAGGAAGACTACATTTACCAGACCAGGGCGGCTGGGCCTGCACCTGGGCCCAAACTGGCAGCAGTCATGGTGACAGCAGCGCACCAGCAGCATCAAGAAGAGCAGGGCCAACAGCCCAGGGAGAAAAGAGGGGCTCTGTGTGCAGGCATCATCAGAACCCACAGCGGGGTGCTGCTGTGCCCATCAGGCCCAGAAACCTGACCCTGGAACAGCTGCACAGATCAGCCAAGATGCCAGGACAGAAACTGCCAGAACACAGACAGTAAACTGTCAATAAATCATATGGAACTCTTGGTCACTGCAAGAAAGTATCGAAGGGAGGCATTAGGAATTTAGAATCTTGGCCTTTGAAGGCTGCTTCAGGATCAATATAGACCTAGAAAAGCACGGTAAATGTAAAGTTTGTGACATTAGGTGGAAAAGTACACTACTTTCATTTGAGGCTTCAGATGAACAAATTATTTATGAGGAATACAGTTTTTAAGTTTTTATTTATTAATTTTCATTCTCAATTGAAAAGCAGAGGGAGACAGAGACACAGAGAGATCTATCCTCTGACTGAAACAGGTGCCAGAAAGTCCAACTGGATTTCCCAAGTGGGTGGCAGGGATCCAAGCACTTGAGCCGTTATCTGCTGCCTCCCAGAATGCACATTAGCAGGAAGCTGGATGGAAAATGGAGTAGTTAGGACTCAAACCAGGCCTCTGATGTAGACCTAGCTACTCAGCAAACACCTGCTCTGAGGAATGCAATTTTAAAATTAACTTTTAGGGCCAGTGCTGGGCAATAGGTTAAGCCTCTGCCTGCAGTACCCACATCCTATATAAGTGCTGGTTCATTTGACGGCTGCTCCTCTTCCCATCCAGCTCTCTGCTATGGCCTAGGAAAGCAGTTGAAGATGGCCCACATCCTTGGGCCCGTGCACCTGCATGAGAGACTTGAAGGAAGCTCCTGGCTCCTGGCTTCAGACTGGCACAGCTCCAGCTGTTGTGGCCTTCTAGGGAGTAAACCAGCGGCTGGAAGACCATTCTCTCTCTGCCTTTGCCTTTCTGTAACTCTGCCTTTCAAATAAATAAATTAATAAATCTTTTAAAAAATTAAATTTTAAATGATTATATTCATTGCATTTGAAAGGCAGAGAGACAGAGACAGAGATTTGCACTTACTGTTCTCTCCCCCAAATGCCCACCAGGAGTATGGAGCTCAATCCGGGTCTCCCACAAGGGTGGCAGGGACCCAAGTACTTGAGTCATCATTGCTGCCCCCCAAGGTGGGTTTAAGCAGGGAAGCTGGAAATAGAAGCACAGCTGGATCTCAAACCCAGGCAAAATGCCCACCGCTTAAAATAATTTTTTCCATGTAATCAAAGATACAAGGGTAGAATGTATAAGCCAATGTTTTGGGTTTTATATAAATCATGAAGAAACATCTAGTTTCTCATACAAGCTCCACAAATTACAGGAAATGTCAAAGGAAACATTACAATGCCATTGTATAAATTCACACTTTTTTTTTTTTACAGAGTCACACTTAAAACTAAACTTAGTCTTATATAAAACTGATTTGTATGAAGAATTAAATATTGTTAGAAAATGTGTCAAGCATCAGTAGCCCTACATATACCAACATTTTTGTATCAAAGTAATTATTGAAAATGTATCCCAGCAGGCACCGTGCCTTAACAGGCTAATCCTCTGCCTTGAGGCACTGGCACACCGGGTTCTAGTCCCGGTTGGGGCGCCAGATTCTATCCTGGTTGCCCCTCTTCCAGGCCAGCTCTCTGCTATGGCCCGGGAAGGCAGTGGAGGATGGCCCAAGTCCTTGGGCCCTGCACCCCCATGGGAGACCAGGAGAAGCACCTGGCTCCTGGCTTCGGATCAGCAAGATGCGCTGGCCGCAGTGGCCATTGGAGGGTGAACCAACGGCAAAAAGGAAGACCTTTCTCTCTGTCTCTCTCTCTCTCTCTCTCACTATCCACTCTGCCTGTCAAAAAAAAAAAAAAAAGGTATCCCAAATATTGTCACAAGTCATAAAATACTTTTAACAGATCCAATAACAATTGCACTGGGGCCAACATTGTGGTACAGAGGGTTAGGCTGTGGCCTGCGGCACCGGCATCTCATATGAGCATCAGTTCAAGGCCCAGTTGCTCCACTTCCAAACCAGCTCCCTGCTAATGTGCCTGGGAAAGTGGAGAAGGATGGCCCAAGTGCTTGGGCCCCTGACACTCAAGTGGGACACTGGGCTGGAGTTCCAGGCTCCTGTCTTTGGCTTGGCCCAGCCCCTGGCCATTGCATCCATTTGGAGAGTGAACCAGTGGATGAAAGCTCACTCTCTCTTTCTCTCTCTCTCTCTCTCTGTGTAACTCTGCCTTTCAAATAAGTAAATGAATCTTTTTTAAAAAGAATTGCATCAGCAGAAAGGTCTTTATCAAACTTTAAAATTATCAAAGGCAGATGTCCTAGATTAAGCTGCCATTTGTGTCACCTACATCCATATCAGAGTGCCTAGTTCACACTCTGACTCCTCTACTTCTATTCCTGCTTCCTGTTAATGCACCTGGGAGGCAGCAGGTGGTGGCTCAAGTGTTTGTGCTCCTGCCGGCCATGTAAGAGACCGTGATGGAGTTCAGGACTCCTGGCTTCGGTCTGGCCCAGGCTTGGCTATTTTGGCCATTTGAGGAGTGAACCAGTTGATGGAAGATTTCTTCTTTCTTCTTCCTTCCTTCTTCCTCTTCTTCTCCCTCTTCCTCTTCTTCTCCTTCTTCTACCTCTTTTCCTTCTCCTCCACCTCCTCCTTCTTCTCTGTCACTCTTCCTTTCAAATAACACATAAATAAATTATTTTTAAGGTGCTGACATGGGTGATGTTAAAGCCGAGCTCCCAAACATATTGTGAGACAGCTTACATATCTCCTCCAACGAGAAGTAAGACATGTTCAAGGGGGCTGGAGCCACGGAAGGAAACATATCTACTGACCAAGCCACCTCATCCACTGACACAAAGAGGGGAGGCGCAGCCTTCCTTCCCCTCTCCCTGCCTCCCATCTTTGACTACAGATCTCCATGCACAGAAGTGAGCCGGATGCCAGATGATAGAAGAGCCTGGAAAACTCCAGCTGTGGAAGCCAGCCCTGTGTGATAGCAAGCCAAGCAGGGAGAGGGTGAGGAGTGGATCTGAAAGCAAACAAGCAAATGACTGGCACACTGACTACGCAGAGCTGACAACTTCTGGTCCGCATGCTGCCTGGAAACCCAAAAGACACCAGTGGTCCGACAGCACTGGGAGTCCTCAATTTCTGTGATAATGCATTTAAGGCCTTCAGCATGGCGCAAGGAACACAGTAAGTGCAAGTTACAAAGTCGTTATCTTTGCTATGACTATCAGTGCCGTTAAGCAGGAAGGGGTGAAGAGACAGTAAAAGAATCAGGAGGTTGAATTCATTGCTTCCTGTGGTGAGGGAGGGCTACGCGGCGCAATCTGTTGACCTAATACAGGGTTTTTGTTTAAGAGAGGTATAGAGTGCCAGGAATTGGCAAGCTTCCGGTGGTGTAAGTGGGTTGACATCACCTGTAAGAAGCATGGTCACTCAGGTGAGACTGTTGTTGATTGGTTGGCACTCAAAGGTGTGTTTACTGGAGTGAGTCTGTCCCTGATGGGCTGACTCCCACGAGCAAGGGGGTTGCTGAAGCAGATCATTTCTGATCGACTGAAAGGGTTAAAAACTAGTTCTTGCAGATCCTTGTTTCCATAGCTGCAGAAGAAACTCACTCGTTTTCTATTTTGGTGGGAACTTCTTTGTTTAACCCTTCCTGTTGGTCCTCATTCCATCAAAGCTGTAGAACAGGGCTTTAAGTGTTGTGAGGACCTTAATGACTGTAATTGATTTTCCTTGAAGGCGAGGTTTCTTCAATGGAGACTCCATTTTCAGTATTTACATCTATGGACATGATTTTATTCTCACTTTTGTCTTTGAATCATTTGTTGAATCATCAGGACATGACTGCACAAAAGCACTTAAGACTCTAGACAATAGACATTGAACAATGGTGACACCATTAAATATGACTATATGCAAAAGGTACTAGAAGGCATTTCTAGGAATCATAAACCCACATTTCTCAGACCTGATCATGAAAACCTGATACATCGAGTCTACTTTATTTTTATTTCTATTTATTTATTTATTTATTGACAGGCAAAGTTAGACAGTGAGAGAGACAGAGAAAGGTCTTCCCTCTGTTGGTTCACCCCCCAAATGGCCACTACAGCCAGGTACCTCCTCCTGGTCTCCTAAGTGGGTGCAGGGCCCAAGCACTTGGGCCATTCTCCACTGCCTTCCTGGGCCACAGCAGAAAGCTGGACTGGAAGAGGAGCAACCGGGACAGAACCAGCGCCCTGACCGGGACTACAACCCGGAGTGCCAGTACCACAGGCGGAGGATTAGCCTAGTGAGCCACAGCACCGGCCCCGAGTCTACTTTAGATAGGCGGGCCACCTTGTCTTTTGGCTTAGATATAGGTTATTCCAATTCACCTGCAGTGCTTAGGTTTTTAACAATGGAAAAGAATCTTCCCTCATTGCCCAAAGAAAATCCAAGACCATTCTATTATCTATAACTACTTGGTTTAAAGAATTAAAACTGTTTTGTTGTGCCTCAGGGTTTGGGCTAGATTATTTGCTGTGGCCAAATAATGAAACACAATTTTGATGAGTGTCTCTAAAAGTTTGACATTTGTGGATATGATCACCAATCTCAGGATTCTCGCCCATAAAGGGTGTTACACTTTTGTGCTCTTTGAGATGTATTCCATTGGGTTGATGAGTAATTGTATTGGTTACCTATTGCTCTGTAAAAATTATTCCAAACTTAGCAGCTTGAAACAGGAATATTATCTCACAGAATTTCTACGGATCATGAATCTAGGGGCAGCTTAGCTGGGTGGTTCTGGGTCAGTGTGTGTCTTGAAGTAGCAGCCAAAGTGTCAACTAAGGCTGCAGTTCTCTGAAGACTTACAAAGGACTGTAGGATCCACTTCCAAGAAGCCTCACTTACTGGCTGTTGCCTGGAGGTCAAGGAGAGGAAGTTTTCTCTCCTTACCACACAGGACCCTCCATAGGGCTTCTCACAACATGGCAGCTAAATTCCCCTCGAGTGAATGGCATGACAGAGATCAAGGCAGAAAATGCAATTTCTTTTATAACCTGCCCTTGGACGTGACATGCCATCATGATTGTCACATGACTGCCATCATGATTGCCACAGTGTCTATCACACAGATAGACACTGGCCCGATGCAGGAAGGGTACAATGGACAAGGGCACGATTACCAAGAGCAGTGTCCACCTCAGAGACTGACTCTCACAAATCATACCCTAGAGATGATCTATTAACACATCTAGGGAACCTGTTTTTCTTCTGCCAAGGGACATTTGGGTATTTATTACATCATTAGCTGGCCATACAAAATTATCAACTTAGCTTGCTAGAAACTGATTGAATTTTGAGTCCCTGCAGTTGCCTTGGCAGGACCAGACCAGATGATTTTGCATTCTTACATGACTCACATGTCATGTGTTCCTCATGCCCTAACTAACAGTCCAACAGGACAATTAACCTTGATCTTCCATTGGCTTTGAAGAAATCTGCTTTTTTTTTTATATAGGAAAAAGGGTAAAAAACTGTACAATAGACAATTCAACTTTGGTGGAACTACAGATATTCTTATATTGTCTCAATATTGTGACAAACAGTCATTGTTTGCATTCTGTAATTGCCCTAGTGCAAAGAAATTTTGCTTCATTTATGCATTGTATGCACAGAATATCATTATTGGTAAAGTTAGAGCAACATTCTGCTAACATCATTTATTAAAATGGCTGAAATAAAAATAGCTTTAAAAAGATGAATTATAGAGTTATGATGATCAGTTTCTAGACCAGGGGTCAGCTAACATTCTCTGTAAAAAGCTAGGCATTCAATATTTTTGGCTTTCTGGGCCCATACATTCTTTGTGAGTACTGAACTATACTATTGCAGCATTAAAGCAGTTGTAAACCATATGTGTTTTTAAAAATGGATGTAGTAGTGTGTTGTTTTTGTTTTGTTTTGTTTTTGCTTTTTTTCCTCTCCTTTTTTTTTCTCATATTTGTTCTGTTTTTTTTTTTTTTTTTTTTTTTTTTAAGAGGAAAGGTTTATTGTAGGATGGGAGAAACCCGATGGGCTGTGTGGAGAGGGCAAGAGGGTAAGAGAGAGGAGGAGAGCATAAGAGAGAGGGGAAATCAAGAGAGAGACACGTGTTCAGGGACAGGTGTGGTAGTGTTCTAGGACTTTATTTACAAAAACAGATGGCAGAACAGATTTATTCTGCAAGTTGTAGTTTGCCAGTTCTTGGTCTTCATTTAGGCAAGTCACTGTTACAAGAGAAAGGAAGAAGATAGACCAAGTCATAAGTGAAATGCCTTCAAGCAACAAAGAATGAAGAAGATAATACATAAGAATAAAATAAAGAAGGTAATACATAAGAATAAGCGACAGAACTCCAGAAGAGCTAGAAAAAATAATTTTGACTGTGCTCAACACAAGGACATGATAAATATTTGAGTGGATAAGCTTACCTGATTTGAACACTACATTATGTGTAGGTGTATTGGCACATCATATGGCATCCAGTAAATCTGTGCAATTACTATGTGTCAATAAAAATGCATTTTTAAAAACAAAACAAAAAGAACATGCAATAGAGAGTATGATAGAATAATTTTCTTCTGATGGTCTTGGGTCCAAACTGTTTGCTCCATGTAGTCAACCTATTCTGAAGCTCTCAGGTTAGCAATCAGCTCCTGGAAACACTTGCCTCAGGAGCACCTCAATTTAAGACACCCAATGGATGTGACTTTTAAGTTGGGCTAAGGGCCTTCCATTTTTTCAGAGTGGGAAGGACAATGTAACTTCCAAATTACATGGTTCTTAAGCCTTCTAGGTAAATGTGTCTGCACACCATTGCATAAATAATTGGAATTTTCTTATACTGAATTTTAAGTAAGTAACATAAAATCTAATTGTGCTTTGGTTTTATGTTTTTGTTTTTACCACTGTCAGGGCTGTGATTTTGATTGGGAAACACCTTAAACCAGCCAGAAAATAAATGCACTATTATGAGTACACATGATAAGCTAGCAAGGGACATGAGAACCACCTAGGGCATAGTTCTAGTCCATGTCCAACACTGACAGTGTTCTCAGCTTAATGTAGTTAGAGATAAGACAGGAACTGGCCATGTCCTCTGCTATCCCAGAGACATTTTCCAGTCACTGCTTAATATTATAACAAATTAGTGCCTACTGTGACAGGCTGTTTCATGGAAAATTTTGGCAAGTGTCAATTTAAGGTTTCATCTGATGGTCCAGCACTCTGATGTTGCCAGGCCTTATCCTTACGGAGCTCATAACCATCTAGCACAATCAGTCATGTTTACTTCAAGATAAAAATTTTCTCTTCTTTTTTATTGAAAGTCGGCTGTTTTTCAGATAACCTGAATATGTTACTGTGTGGAACCTGATGTTCTACAGTAAAGAGATTAATGGTAGATATGGCTGCTGCCATAGCAACAAGGAAGCTGTGTTGGTCCCTTTGGGAGTTTAGAGGTACAAAAGGGAAGTGGTAGGGGCAAATGTCTCCCTCATGGCAGCAGCAGTGGAAAAATTTTGGATAACTGTTCTGTTTCTTAGCCTGTCTGGGACATTGGGTCTACCACATTTGTACCTGCAACATTTACATGTGTCCTATCTGTAGCTCCCAATTTTTAGAGAATAGAGAATGTTTTGGTTGTGGGTTTTTTTTTTTTTTCCTTTTTTTCCTTTTCTTTCTTTTTTTTACTTAGAAACTCAAACATTGTACTTAATTTGACCTTATTTATGTTCTGAGGCTCTGGGAATATCTTGACACTTACTGGATTTTTTTTTTTCTTCTTTATAACGCTAAGTGCAAATGATCCCATACAGCAGCTGGTTTAGCCTAACTATTTCTTTTTTGGAAAGGCAGAAATACAGAGAGAAGGAGAGAGAGAAAGAGAGAGATCTTCCATCCACTAGTTTACTCCCCAAATGGCCATAATGACCAGGGCTAAGCCAGTGCAAAGCCAGGAGCCAGGAGCTTCTTCCAGTTCTCCCTTGTGGGTGCAGGGTCCCAAGTACTTGTGCTATCCTTCATTGCTTTCCCAGGAGCATTAGCAGGGAGCTGGATTGTAAGTGGAGCAGCCAGGACTCGAACTGGCACCAGTATGAGATGCACGTGCTGCAGGCGGATACTTAACCTTCTATGCCACAGCGCTGGCCCTGGATAGTTTCTAAATTGGCAATTTTATATTTGATTTAATTTTTTATTATTTAATTCCCTTTTTCAGGATTGATCCTATTTATAAGAGAAGCTAAGGGCCAGCATTGAGGCACAGCAGATTAAGCCTATCACTTGCAACACAGACATCCCATATCAGAGTGCTGATTCAAGTCCTGGCTGCATTTCCAACCCAGCTCCCTGCTAATCACCTGGAAAAGCAGTGGATGATGGTTCAAGTGCTTGGGCCCCTGCCACCCACATGGGAGACCTGGATGGAGTTCCTGGCTTCTAGCTTCAGGCTGGCCCTGACTGTTGTAACCATTTGGGGAATGAACAAAATGGAAAATCTCTCCTCTCTCTGTCTCTCCTTCTTCCTTTGTCACTTTGTTTTTCAAACAACTAAATCTTTTTTAAAAAGAAGATACGGCTCCCTGCATTAGTGAGGGGTTTACAGTAACTTCTTGAATATTTCCAGAAGTCTATTTTTCATCTTTGTTTTGTTTTTGTAATTTGATCCTTTTAAAATTTACCCCTTCCGGCACTGTAGCACAGTGGGTTAACGCCCTGGCCTGAAGTGCTGGCATCCAATCCAGCTCCACTTCCAATCCAGCTCTCTGCTATGGCCTGGGAAAGCAGTAGAAGATGGCCCAAATCCTTGGGCCCCTGCACCCACGTGGGAGACCTGGAAGAAGCTCTTGACTCCTGGCTTCAGATCCACGCAGCTCAGGCCGTTGCAGCCAATTGGGGAATGAACCTCTCTCTCTCTCTCTCTCTCTCTCTCTCTCTCTCTGCTTCTCCTCTCTCTATGTAATTCTGACTTTCAAATAAATAAATAAATAAATCTTTAAAAAAAATTTACCCCTTGAAACAATGCTTTCCTAAATTGCCTTATTGTAGTGTGTTTCTGAATTGTTATTGCTGTTTAAGTTTTTTCTTATAACATGACATAGATTTCAAATGGATAAAAAGTAGCATCTCTTACAGTATCCTAAGCCTTTGAATGGCAGCTTCCTTTCTAGTGCTGTGAAGTCTCTAAGACAAATCTAGAAAACGTACTACGGTGGGAGATGGAGACTGTCAATCAAATGGGGGGAGGGGCGTGGTGGCAGCTGTTCTTTCTGGGTGACCTTTGGAACCCTGTCTTTCGGGTGGCCAAGGAGTCAGTGCTCCTGCAGACAGGCTTGGCACGGCAAGACTTCTGCTGCCTCCAGCACCGGCACAGCCATAGGGGCCTCCATCCCACTAGAACTCCCAACTCCAATCATGTCAACTTTTACTACAAATCAAAAAAGCCAGGTGCTTCTGGGTATTCAGGTTTGCATTCTACTTCAAGGTTATTTTCGTAGATGGCCCAAGCTCATGGTAGTTGCCATATATGAAGGTGTCACCCACTGCATCTGTCTTCACCCCCTATTTGTCCTCTGGCACTTATCTAAGATAACTTTTTAAAGTTTTATATAACTGGGTGATTTAAAGATCAAGTATGTTCCCCGTCTGAGAGGCTAACAGTTGGCCTGGTTGCTAAGGGCTGTAGTAAAGGGAATCATGTGTGCAACAAAATACTTAGATCCTAACAATCTTCCCCTATGCTCTGAAAGTCCAGAGATCTCCAATTATGGCCCTTACCTTGGCTCTAGACCAGGACTTTTACAGTTTTTATTTATTTTATTTATTCGAAAGGCAAAGAGAGACAGAGATCTCCAATCCACTGGTTCACTCCCCTAATGGTAGCAACAGCTAAGGCTGGGCCAGGCTGAAGCTGGGATCTGAGAACTCAATCCCAGTCACCCATGGGGGATCCACTATGTTGGTCATCATTTGCCACCTCCCAGGGTGTATATTAGTGGGAAATTGCATTGGGAAGTGGAGATGAGGGGGCCGGACCTTGTAGCCTAGGGGGTAAAGCCTCCGCCTGCAATGCCAGCATCCCATATAGGTGCCAGTTCATGCCCTGGCTGCTCCACTTCTGATCCAGCTTCCTGCTAATGCACCTGGGAAAGCAGCAGAAGATGGCCCAAAAGTTGGGCCCCTGCACCCACGTTGCAGACACAGATGAAGCTCCTGGCTCCTGGCTTTAGACTGGTCCAACCATAGCTGTTGCAGCCATCCGGGGACCAGCAGATATAAGATATCTCTGTGAGTATGTGTGTATCTCTCCCTCTTTCTCTGTAACTCTGCAATCAAATAAATAAACAAATATTTAAAAAAGAAAAGGAAAGTGGAGATGAGCCTGAATCCAAACACATCAATATAGGATGTAGGCATCCCAGGTGATGTCTTAACCTCTGTGCCAAGCACCTGCCCCAGACCAGAATTTTTAAACCAGAATTCATCCTATGATAAAAATTTTACTGTATACTTATTCTTTCTTCTCTACCTGAAAAAAAATCACATTTACAATATCAGGAAAAGCTGAGTAGAAAAAGAGACAAATGCAAAAACATATGTTTCAAATAGTTACAAAGTTTTTGAGAGACTTTCTTGGAATTAGATTTTTTTTAAGGATTTATTTTTTATTTGAAGGCAGAGTTACAGAGAGAGAGGGAGAGACAGAAAGGGAGATAGATCTTCCATCTGCTGCTTCACTCCCCAAATACTCACAACAGCCAGACCTAGACCACGATGCAGCCAGGAGCCAGAAACTCTATCTAGGTTTGCCACATGGGTGGCAGGGACCCAAGTACTTGGGTCATCATCCACTGCCTCCCAGGGCATTAGCAGAGAGCTAAATTGGAAGCACAGAGCAGCCAGGCCTCTGATAAAACATACACCCTTTAGAATCATTTTCTGAATCTTTAGCATATCAATTAAAGTCACTGCTTGCAATGCCAGCATCCCATTAGGGCACTGGTTCACCTTGGACTTGCGCCATTTGGAGAGTGAACCAGTAAATGGGGGATCTCTCTCTCTATATCTCTCTTTGCCTCTCTCTCCCCCCTCTTCCTCTCTCCCTCTGTAATGCTGCCTTTCTTCTTTCTTTTCTAAAACGATTTATTTATTTATTTATTTATTTATTTATTTATTTATTTGAAACTCAGAGTTCTATAGAGAGAGAGACCTTCCAGTCACTGGGTCACTCCTCAGATAGCCACAGAGCCAGGTCTGAGCCCAGATCAAAGCAAGGGGCCAGGAGCTTCTTCCAGGTCTTCCACATGTGTGCAGGGGCCAAAGCACTTGGGTCATCTTCCACTGCTTTTCCCAGGCCATCAGCAAGGAGCTGGATCAGAAATGGAGCAGTCAGGACTCAAACCAGCATCCATATGGGATGTTGGTGTAGTAAGCAGTGGCTTTCCTGCTACACAACACTGGCTCCATATTTCTCCTTTTCAAATAAATAAATAGGAAGTGAGGGTGATCTGACCATGACATCCTACTGATTTGGCTGATCCGGCTGGCCAGGCCAGGGTCCCCTTCCTCCTACACTGTTCCACATGCATCCCTCTGGAAGCTGCAAGCTCTGTGAAAGATGATGCGAGCACCTGCACTCCCTGGCCATGACCTCCAAACAAGCTCTCAGATAAATAAATAAATCTTCAAAAAAAAAAAAAAAAACAAATAAAAGAAGAATGTTATTGGCCATCTGGCAGTTTGTCTACTCATTTTTTAGTTCCATTTGAAGATGTTAATTTAAAGATTGGACATGTCTATCAAGAAAAGTGAAAAGATAGAATTATAGTACTCTGTAAAGGAAATGGGAGTTCTTCCAGGAGGATGAGTTGTTGGCATGGACAAATGATTAACAGACAAGAAAGGAGGCCACCGTGGCCCACCTACAGCATGAGGTTTTAAAAGGTGTTTGGGCTCCCATCCAAGCCAGGGGGGCCGCACAGTCAAAGTTCTGACAATCTTTGCCTCCTGAGTATGGCCAAAACAAAGTGAACTGCTTTCACAAATTAACAGGAAAGAGGATGCCCTCCATGAAGCTTTATAGAAGGCCCCAAAGTTTGACCGAACCTTTTTTTTTTTTTCACTAATTGACTGTTGGTCTAACAGATCTCCAACCACCAGCCTTCAAAGCTGAATACATTTGGCTTAGAAACTCATCAGACTTGTTTCCATGCGGTTCTAGTGGAACACTCCCTTATATACTTAGTAGAAACAAACAATCCAGAGCAAGACAGAAATACACATAGACAAACAGCAGCAAAAGAAAGCAGGAGAACAAACAAGTTAATGGAAAACAAATGTATCAGATGGCATACTTCAAAACAAAAGGTCTAGTTATCTTGCACAAAGTCCTAGGTCTAGTTATTTACTGTATAGTGCACCTTTAAACCGAAAGGTCCGATTGCTTTTTTCAAACATCTAGACCTAAACAGATTATTGTTGAGACCACCTCACTAGGCAGCCTGTCTGAAGGGTAGGTAAAATTCTGGCACAAGGTGCCCAGAGGGTGCACCTGTTGGCTGAGTGTTTCCCTGGACTTCAAAACCATCTCTGTGAAACTTCCATATGGTCAAAAGACAAAGAGACCATCACTCAATATCTAAAATAAAAAGGCAAAGGTAAGTAATGCATGTTACAGAAAGAGATGTGGGTCAAGGCTGGGCTTTTAGAGCACAACAAATGGCTGATCTCGTATGGCAGAAGCATGGAGTTCAGAAATTGGTGGATCTCGGACACACAATTGGTTGACATCATCTGTAGAAACTTGGTTACTCAGGTGAGGCTACTGCTGATTGGGTACCACTCCTAGACATGCAGATTGGAGCGAGTTTGTCCCTGATTGGCTATTATAAGTGAGAAATTGGGGCTGATGTTGTGGCCCCTGGAAAGGAAGCAGAAGATGGCCCAAATACTTGGGCCCCTGCCACCCACACAGAGACCAGCCTGGCCCAGTCCCCTGCCGTTGCAGCCATTTGGGAAGTGAACCAATGGATGGAAGACATATTCTCTCTTCTCTCTCTCTCTCTCTCTCTCTTTCCGTGTGTGTGTGTGTGTGTGCCTCCCACACTCTGTCACTCTGCTGTTCAAATAAAAATAAATAAATCCTTTAAAAAATAGTTACAGTAGCTATTTGCTACAATCACTTCTGAATAATCGGGATTTTCCTGTGTTTGGAAGAACATTTTTTATTCTCAAGTTCAAGAATAAGATAAAGGTTAAGAAAACTTTTAAGAGAAAGATTTGAAGCTATGTATGGGAACATGGTAGATCTCAGTCAAAAATGATACAACTTCTCTGGAACAGGTGTGGGCATTTGAGTTTGCTGACAAAATTTTTGGTATGAGTGAGATTCTGTAAGCTGTACTTTGTATTATAGAACCAGGAGAAGAAGGGAACAGAGATTCTTCTGGAAGAGTTGCTCTTGGAATCAGTGCTTATTTAGGTAATTTCAAAATTCATTCCTATTGGCATGAACACATTGTACACAATCTTTCCTTTTATTTATTTTTTTTAAATATTTATTTATTTGAAAGGCAGAGTGACAGAGAAGGAGAGACCCAAGAGGAAAGATCCTCCATCTGCTGGTTCTCTCTCCAAATGTCCACAATGGCCTGGAGGCAGGAGCCAGGAACTTTATCCTGATCTCCCACATGGGTGACAGGGGCCCAGCACTTAGACCATCTTCCACTGCCTTCCCAGGTGCGATAGCAGGGAGCTGGATTTGCATGAAGCAGTTAGGATTCGAACCAGCACTCTGATATGGGATGCCAGCATTGCAAGCAGCAGCTTAACCTGTTGCACCACAATGCCAGCCTCACAATACTTATTTTTAGAAAATGCATTTGTAGCCGGCGCCGTGGCTTAACAGGCTAATCCTCCGCCTTGCGGCGCCGGCACACCAGGTTCTAGTCCCGGTTGGGGCACCGGATTCTATCCCGGTTGCCCCTCTTCCAGGCTAGCTCTCTGCTATGGCCCGGGAAGGCAGTGGAGGATGGCCCAAGTGTTTGGGCCCTGCACCGCAAGGGACCAGGAGAAGCACCTGGCTCCTGGCTTCGGATCAGCATGATGCGCTGGCCGCAGCGGCCATTGGAGTGTGAACCAACGGCAAAAAGGAAGACCTTTCTCTCTGTCTCTCTCTCACACTATCTACTCTGCCTGTCAAAAAAAAAAAAATAAAATGTATTTGTAGGGGCCGGCACTGTGGCACAGCTGGCTAACATCCCTGGCCTGAAATGCTGGCATCCTATATGGGCACTGGTTGGAGACCCAGCTGCTCCACTTTCTATCCAGTTCTCTGCTATGGCCTGGGATAGCAGTAGAAGATGGCCCAAGTCCTTGGGCCCCTGCACCTGTGTGGGAGACCCGGAAGAAGCTCCTGGCTCCTGGCTTAGGATCTGCACAGCTCCGGCTGTTGCAGCCAATTGGGGAGTAAACCATCAGATGGAAGACTCTCTCTCTCTCTGCCTCTCCTCTTTCTGTGTAACTCTGACTTTCAAATAATAAATAAAAATAAAATAAATCTTTAAAAAATGTATTTGTAAAACATATATGTAAATGTGTCAAACTGGTGTTATGTGTTTGGTTTTTACATTCCTTTCTTTGTTTTCTTCTTCTTTATCTGATAATTATTGCAGGGTTCTCGTCAAAGGACCTTATATTTAATATTCTAAACCCTGTCTAGTTTTAATTTATAATATATTCTTCATTTACAAGGCAATTGGTTATAATGTTATTGGTAACCAAGGAGTTGGAACTTCATCACAGTGCTCAACAATAGAGTAAGTAACTCTAAATTCACTTTTGGAAAAGAAGAGGAAGGAAAAAACAGCATCAGTATAATTTCTGGATTCAGACAGCTTCGGGTTGTAGTCCTGGCTCCGCCACTTACAAACTGTGACCTACACAAGTTACTCAACTTCTCCAAGTGTCTGTGTGCTCCTCTGTAAAAAGGTGGTAATAAATCATACCTACTTTGTGTGTCTATCAGAAGAATTAAGAGCAATAAATATATAGATTATGGTATATGATAGACACCTAATAAATGGTATATTTCATTTTTGTAATTTATATAGAAAAAGTATGAAGACACTTTATGCTAAAAATAATTTATTTTTTCTCACATTTCTATTTCATTTCTGCATCAAAAGTTACTTTTAATGTTTTGAAACTCTCTAATACAAAAATCTACTTAGATTCCCGTGACTCTTCAAGATTAAAAAAAAGTTTTTAACTATTTATAATATGCATATAGTAAGAAACAGCTTTACTTTGGAAAGGTAGCAGGATGGAAGTCTGAGGTCAAAGAAAGGAATGAGTTCATTAAATGTGACTAACGTCCCAGGGAAGACAGGTACTCCTGGAGAACCTTCACGCAGAGAACTCAGTCCGCTTAGTGACATCACAGATGGAGCCCCAGCGTTTCTGCAGCAGGAAGTGGTGAAGTCTCCCTTAGGGACAGGGCCTACTGATCCTTAGAAGTGGCTCAGGGATACAGAGACATAGAGAGGACCAGAAAGGACAAGGAATCCTTCTGTGATGTCGGTGGCCTGCACCTCTGCACCTTGGGAAAACAAAAGTTTCCTGAACAATTCAGGTGGAATTTTCTGTATTAGTCTGCTTTTTGGTTACTTTAATGAAAACACCTGAGAAGAGCTTCTTGGGAAGGAAAAGGGTTCTTTCAGTTACAGTTTGGAGCTTATAAGCTCAGGACCAGGCTGCCTGACAGCTCGGTGTCTGGTGGAAGCTGCCCATGGCAGGTGTAGAGAGAAAAACCACAAGGTGAGTCAGGAAGCAGAGAGAATGGTGAGGCTGAACACGAGCTCAAATAATCAACCCTCTTGTGAGAACCACCCTCTGAAGGCACAACCCTGCACGCTCTCACCACACCTCCCTCCCAGATACCATCATTAGACCAAGCCTCGTTCTTCCTCCATCAACCATTAACACTAAAGCATCACAGTTTAAACATCTGCGTGAGATTTGGGGACAGAAATCCCACTCACCCCATAACAAACACCTGTTAGATGGATACACCATAATACATCTATCTAATCATTCTCCTATTTGTCAATCAAATATGTAGTTTCTCCTCATTTTTTTCCCATTATGAATGATGATGCCACAAGCATCTTCGTACACAGAGCATTTCTGTAGACAGCAGCAGCACAATGCAGTGACAATGAGTCCAGACCCCAGTGTCACACCATCTCAGCTCTGCCATCAGCGAACTATGGGATCCTAAGCAGTGTGTTTATTCTTTGTGTCCCTCAGTTTCCTGATGTGTAAGATGGGGGTGTTCAAAATCCCTACTTCTACGGCTGCTGTGAAGATAAAATCGGTTAATACATGAAAAGAACTTAGAAAAATGGCTGGCATGAATGAAGGATTTTAGGTAGTAACTTATTAATAATAAAATTTTGACTTAAGATAAATCTTCAATCACAAAGGGCATTTACTTCTTGTGTTTTAATATTTAGTTGCAAGTCACCTTTAAAAATTACTGTACTGCAACAGTAGCAACAGATGGGTGCTTGTCTTTCTATAGCTCTTTTATAGTTTTATTATTTTTCTTATACTTTTAAGTATATTAATTACAAGATATGACCTTAATATTGGTTTCAATTTATGAATTTATTTAATTGCTACTGAACTTTACTTTTCAAGTTCATTGATGATTTTCTTTGAATGCTATCAGTATCTTTTTGTTCTTTTTTTTTAAGAAATTTTATCTTATTTATTTGACAGTCAGAGTCACAGAGACAATTCCCATTTGCTGGTTCACTCCTCAAATGCCCACAAAGGCCAGGGCTAGGCTGAGGCTGAAGCTGGGAGGCAGGAGACTAATGCAGGTCTCCCGCAGGGGTGGCAGGGACCCAGCTACTTGAGCCATGACTGTTGCCTCCCAGGGTCAGCATTGGCAGGAAGCTGGAGTCAGGAGCAGGGGATGGGAAATGAACCCACACACTCCAAGCTTAACACCAGCTCCACCCTTTTGTCCTTTCGAGGTTTGGTGGATTCAAAATTTCATTATTTCACCTGTCATATTTCCTACAAGTAATCCCCTCAGTCTCTTGTTCCCTTCTTTAGCTTCCTTTATTATTCTTCACATTGTAGATATTTCAAATATTCATATAATCATGTGTACCCATCTTCTATTTTTTCCTTTGGTTGTTCTTCTTTCTCTTTTTTTTTACAATGTTATTTGTTAATATTTAACTTCCTGTAGTTTTTTCTGTTAGTCATCATATATATGCCTAGCCCAGTCTCATGTAATGAATGACAAATAAATATTTATGGAATGAATAAATAGGTCAACTGACCCCAGAGGTCCACAGATTATACAAACCTGAGATTACAAAAAGGTCATGTTTTCTTTATTAGCCAAATTATGAAACTATGAACCTCAATTCCAGAGACAAATAGTAACCCATTCAGGGTTGCTTCCCATGGACCTGCTACATGTTCCACCAAATCAGTCCTCAGGATCCTGTACCACCACCGTTAGAGGCCACAGATCACTCCCGCCTGCTGATAACCAGCTTCCCCACTCCGCCCTAGCAGTCTCTCTCCAAGCATGGACTCTGGGCCCTCTCTTAATTCTCCAAAGCACAGCTAGACAAGAAAAAAACACTTAACGAAAGTTTACTGCAGGGGCCAGCACTGCGGCATAGTAGGCTAAGCCTCCACCTGTGGCGCCGGCACCCCATATGGCGCCGGTTCTAATCCCAGCTGCTCCTCTTCCGATCCAGCTCTCTGCTATGGCCTGGGAAAGCAGTGGGAGAGGGTTCAAGAGTTTGGGCTCCTGCACCCACGTGGGAGACCCAGAAGAAGTTCTTGGCTCCTGGATTCGGATCAGTTCAGCTCCTCCCGTTGAGCGCATTTGGGGAGGGAAGGATGGAAGACCTTTCTCTCTGTGTCTCCCTCTCTCTGTCTGTAACTCTCTCTCTCAAATAAATAAAATTTTTTAAAAAAAGAAATTATAAAACAAATTGGCCACAGGTTTGGATATGAAACAAGTATAATACAGTGTATATCCAAACAATTATAGAAGGAATTATTTTTGGAGCAGTGTAACTCTACCAGCAGGAAATCTCCAAGCATCTCCATGCACTGAAGCACTGACCCAGGAGCGCCTGTTGTGGGGTGGAACTGTGTGTGTGTGCACGTGTGTGTACAGAGAAGAGAAAGAGAAACAGACTCAGACACTCAGAGACAGATCCGCCTCTCCTCACCCACGCCCTGCCTCATTTGACTGCTGAGAAGAAGTTAAACGACTGAGGGTGGGAACACCTCCCAGTGCAGGGGGTAGTCTGGCTCCCACTGCTCAGACAAGGCAGAGATGAAGGTCAGCAGTGCATCTCCCAGGTCTGAGCTCCTCTGTCTTAAAGAACACCATGTGAAATGCACCAATGGTCCAACCTAAGCAGTGTTGTACCAAGCCCCATCCTATTGATTCCCTTCCACACTTTTCATCTCCAGTATAAAGAGCTCAGATCTACACAATTCCAGGCATGATCCTGTGACTTCATCTCTATAAAAAGAAAACAGCAGGGCTGAGGCTGCAGCATAATAGGTTAATCCTCCGCCTGCAGCGCCAGCATCCCATATGGGCACCAGTTTGAGTCCCGAATGCTCCTCTTCTGATCTGCCCTGGCCTGGGAAAGCAGTGGAAGATGGCCCAAGTCATTAGGCCCCCGGAAGAAGCTTCTGGCCCCTGGCTTCGAATCAGCACAGTTCGAGCCATTGTGGCCATCTGGAGAGTAAACCAGTGGATGGAAGACTTCTCTCTCTCTCTGCCCCTCCCTCCCTGTAACCTTGCCTTTCAAATAAATAGATAAATCTTTTTTTTTAAATTTCACTTGGGACTTTCATTGCTGTGATTACACAGTTTTAAGACTGGAGTCATCCATGTGTGACTTCATTTTCACAGTTCCTCTTTCATTGACTCATTCATTGATTCAGAGAGAAAGTCTCAGGTTGTCCAGTTCTGAGTCGGCTCCCTGTGCTCTTTACCATGCCCCACACTATGTTCTCAGTGGCAGCTCTCGTGGCTATCTGGAATTAACGTGTTTACATGTTTGCCATGTCTTCCACACAAGGGTGCTTAACTGACATTGTGTGCTTTGGAGTTTCTATTGGTTAGATGCTCACTGCAGTGTTAGACTGGAATCTTCCCTGGTCTCGGGTCACAGTGCTATCCCAGAGCTCACGGACCCCAAAGCTGCTTCCTCAATCCTTTTCTGTGCTGCAATCCTCTCTGGGTGGAAGCGGCCTTTCACTCAGGAAAGAGCCCACAGTGAAAATGACATTCTTCAATGCCTGAACTAAACTTATTTTTTTGAAAGCCAGAGTTACAGAGAGAGATCTTGCACCCTCTGGTTCACTCCCCAAATGGCCACAATGGCCAGAGCTGGGCCAGTCGGAAACCAGGAGCCAGGAGCTTCCTCCAGGTCTCCCATGTGGGTACACGTGCCCAAGCACTTGAGCCATCTTCCACTGCTTCCCCAGGCCATCAGCAGGGAGATGGATCATAAGTGGAGCAGCCAGAACTCAAAATGGTGCCCGTTTGGGATGTGAGTGCTGCAGACAGTGGCTTAACCCACTGTGCCACAGCACCTGTCCCAAAGTTCTGACCTGCTCTTGGACACCATGAGACCTGAGATTTATGTACACTTTGAATCAAAGACTGTACACATAAAAATGTATTAGCCTTAATTTTTCAGCAAAAGATGAAGTATTTCGGGGCCGGCGCTGTGGCGTAGCAGGTAAAGCCACTGCCTGCAGTGCTGGCATCCCATATGGGCACTGGTTTGAGTCTCAGCTGCTCCACTTCCAATCCAGCTCTCTGCTATGGCCTGGGAAAGCAGCAGAAGATGGCCCAAGTCCTTGGGCCCCTGCACCCGTGTAGGAGACCCGGAAGAAGCTCCTGGCTCCTGGCTTCAGATTGGCGCAGCTCCTGCTGTTGTGGCCAATTGGGGGAGTGAACCAGTGGATAGAAGACCTCTCTCTCTCTCTCTCTGCATCTCCTTCTCTATATGTAAATATGAATTTCAAATAAATAAATTTAAAAAAAGATGAAGTATTTCTAAACAAATGGTAAGATAGAAGCAGTAGATAAGAAAAAACAGTTGGGTTTGAACCCTGTTTTTTTCCACCATTTGCCATGTGACCTCGGTCAGGTTCTCCCCTGTAAAATGAGGGATCATTAGATTTGTTGATGTTAGATTTGTTGACGCCTTCCAGCTGCGAAGGCTGGTATGAATAACTTATGAGAGATATTTAAAACATTAATTTTGATAAATTACTCTTATATCTAAATTGTTCAAATAATCCTTAGTAAATCTTCAGGTACTCCCAGCTCACCAAAATATGATGGCTATAGTAGGAATTTTGTGCCCAAACATCAAATCATCTCTTACAATGAAATTGCATGAATCAAATGAATTGGAGAAGTACATCTACGATGGAAGGTTCTAGAGCAGTCTCTGTAACTCCTCTGCTTATTCTAGGAATTGTTCCTCTCTCCTCCTCCTCCTCCTGCCCCTCCCACTCTAAAGCAGCTGTAGTGTGACAGACCCTTCCTTCCAGTCAAAGCTGATCATGTAGTCCACGTGTAGGCACCGCAGCCCACCAGAGCCGGTGAGTCCCATCTCCGATATTTGGGTATTAGGAAGAAAGATAGAAAGCAAATTGGTCCCTAAGGTTTGAAGCCATAAAATGTGAACCTCAGATGTAAAAAAGAATATGCATTTCCACAAACTTGTATGTTTCACTCATGCTAGGCAAGTGTTCCCCAGGGAGGGAGGGTCTGCAGAAAAAGGCAGAAAATGCAAGGGCTGCCAGTGCTGGTCCCTAGCTGTGTCCCCGATGCTCTAGTAGAATGCCCAATCTGACCTTTCCAAGTGCCCCAGTGTGCTTTCCTTAAGTTCTTCTGGCCTTTGCAGCTCAGGATTTGGTTTTGTTGCCTTCTCGCCTTCTTCTCCCGGCTGCTCCAAAAGTCTAAATCTCTAAGACTTCTGCAGGGATAAAATGAAACCTCTCATCTTTGGACTTGCAAGTCCTTCCCCTTTAGAGTCTGTTGCACAAAGTACTACAGTTTTCATCGGAGAAAATTCACACAGAGCATTGAACTATGTGTAGATTTCTTTGGACCTGCAAGATGGGCCTTAATTCATCTACTCAGATCTTGAAGTGAGATGGAAAAGATGAATGATAGTTTGTCAGAAATAAGCTTTTGAACTAAAACACCTAAGATATACTAGAATCATTAATAAACTCTCAAGATAGCAATGGGATGGCAATTCTGCTTCCTCAGCAGCCCACATTCCAGGATTATATCCCCTTGTAACAATGCAATTACACACTCTGTGACTTAACACACTTAAAAGGAAAAAACCCAAATGACTTGAGTGAAAATGAGTATGAACAGGACTAACCAGCATGGAGAAAAGGGTTAACGAAGAAACGAAGAAGGTGTTAGGAGACATAGACATAAATTACCCACCACTAGCACTGAAGTTTTTGTTTGGATATTTTTAGATGTCTATGTTCTATGTTTAGATGTCTAGTGTCTATGTTCACATAATAAAATTCCTTAATGGCTCTTCTTTCTAATTTATAGGACTCTATATACATGCCCTTGGAAAACAATCCCAAGATGAGAAAGCCTCCCTCTGTCTACACCTAAGGGAACATGAGCTATGTTCTCCCACAGGCAACGCGAGCCCTGCAACAGCCTCCCTGCCTTCCGTTTCTCCAGCTGTGCAATCATTCCTGGTGCAGCAAATTCCAATCACCAGGCCAACTAGAGAGGGACTGTCCTCATTTAAGAATTCTTTAATTCTTCCCTAAGCGACTGCTAGGAAAAGCAAAAGGCTCGAAATCACAAATTGGCCTTTTGACAAACTGCCAATCTATTGACTTCAAAAAGAACAGCTGTGGATTCCAAAGACAAAACAAAAGTAATAGCTAGAAATGCAGTTGCAAATTGAACTAAAAACGCAAAGGAAGAAAAGACAAACGGGAGCCAGTCCAGCGTACATGTAACTTCAGAGCCCCAAGGGAAAGCCTCCTAAGGAAACCTTTCGTGGTTTTAGAAGTTCCGAATGCATATCTTCATAGCAGAAAGGCCCCATGGTTTGGTGGAATGCGTGATATGCTTGAATATTATGACACCAGAATTTCTGGCACAGAAATTAAAAATTATAAACAGATTTTCCTATTGCTTTTGTTTGGGATGATTTATTTAAAAATATGTATATATGCATCTTGACTTTCTAATCTGTAAGTTCTGCTATAATAACATGTTTAAAAATATAAACCTTTCTGGATAGAATATCTCTGTTTTATGAAAGCTACCGAGTTTCATTTATAGCTTGTACAGAATTTTTACAGCATATGAAACTTGAAAATTATATACTAGTTTATTTGGATCAATTTCAAGTAATTTCACAGGCATTATAATAAAAATCATAATACTGATTCCTAAATTATTAATAGAATTAAATCTAAATTTAATTTTTAAATATTTAATTCCAGCTGTTAACCTAAGTCAAAATTACATACATTGAAATACTTATTTTGCTTTCTCAAAATTAAAAGTGAAATCATGTCCAGAGAATCGTTTAACAACTTTAAAAAGCAGTGTTGAATATTCTGGCTCAGGGAGTGAAGACACCAATTAAGATGCCCATATTCCGTACTGGTGTGGCTCCTGATTCCAGCTTTTCACTAAACCGTGGAGTGGGAGGCGGTGGAAAGTCTCATTCGTTGGAGTCTTGTTACGTGGGAGACCTGGTTGAGTTCCCAGCTCCTGGCTTTAGCTTCAGTATAGCTCTGGCCATTGGAGGAACTGTGCATGTGTGTGTGCATGTGTGTTTGTGAGTGAGGGGATGTGTGGGTGTGATGGTATAACAAGGTGTGTGTGGTGTGTGTACAAGCATGTGTGTGTGCGAAGGTGTTGTGAAGGTGTATGTATAAGGGTGTGCATGTATCTATATGTGTGTCCCTCCCCCTCTCAAATAAATAAGAAAATTCTTGTTTAATCTGTCTGACACATCTTTCTCTTTTCTCTCCTGAAATTACTTGAAAATGATTGTAAAGGAAACTTAAAATTTGTTTATTAATTTATTTGAGAGGCAGAGAGAAAGAGACAAACAGATAGAAAGAGAGATCTCTCATTCACTGGTTCACTCCTGAGATGTCCTCAACTGCTGGGAAGCCAAAGCCAGGAGCCAGAACTTCAATTCAGGATGGCAGGAACCCTATTACCTAAGCCATCACGGCTGCTTCCCAGGGTCTGCATCAGCAGGAAGCCGGAGTCAGGAGCTGCAGCTGGGAGTCAGATCCTGGTACTTCTATGTAGGATGCAGGCATCTTTAACTGCTAGCTTAACGCCTGACCCTAGAAGTTATAAATCTAGAAGCACAGAGAACTGGAAAAAGACTACAGCAGACAGAGTGTTGAATCTGTGAGGATGGAAAGCAGATGGAGAAGTGGGAACTGGTTTAGAAGAGCAGAGAAACCTGAAGTCAAAATGTCTAACATCAAACCGAAGTCAGCTGATTCTCTCCATAGAACTAGGGAAGGGCACAGGAACTGGAGATGCTGACAAAGGCAGATGAAGAGTGGAACCAAGAAAGGCAGACATGGTGAAAAGCCTTTGGTGCCCTATACTTGGAGGTCAGCTCACTATTCTTGTCTCACCTTTAAGGGGAAAGGATGCTTATTCTCTATGGTAATCGGAACCAGAGAGGTCCCAGATTTGAAGCTTCCAAGTCCACAAAGGGTAGGGATGAGGCACCAGCCTGGAAATCAGGGGCTAATGGGGCTGGGTGGAAGGAACCCCCAACTGCCAGCCCTATAACCCTTTCAAGTTCCCAGAACACCAGGAGTCACACATTTTCCTCCAAATCAAGACATCAAAGGTACTGTCCTTGGAGACCCAGAGGAGTCCTCAGCACAAAAACTTAGTGTCCCATTGCCTGTGGAGATGTGTACTTGTCCAGAAATTTCTCCATCACAACAGACTTCCAATAAGCTTTTCAATGCCTTACTCTTAAACTGTCTTTTCTGAATGGCTTATTGAATTATTTAAATAGGAAGGAAATTATAAAAGAAGGAATACAGGAACTGAGAACCAAGAAAAAACATACTAGGCAAAAATACCGGCAAATCCAGTGGGCTTCCCTTCCCCCCTGGGTTTTTCTAGATTATGTCTGATGGTGTAATAAAAAATAACATTAACAGATGTGATTCTAAATGGATTTAGAGGAAATATTGAAGCCAATTATATAAAAAAGGTAAAGAGATATAAGGATGTTATATAAAAAAAGTCCTAAAGTATTGATTTGAGACTTTTCATCATTTCTAATGTTTCCACTTAAATTTAATCTAATGTATACTATACATTTCCTTCTTGGGACTGCTTTAGCTGTTTCATACAATTTCATATATAGTATTTTCATTTTGATTCAGTTTTTTTTAAATTGACTTTGAGACTTATTTGACCCACAGATTATTTAAAAGTTTGGTGTTTAGTTTACAAATGTAAACTAAATTTTCCTCTTATTGTTCTTTTACTGATCATTTGTTTGATTCCATTATAGCAGGAGAACACAATCAATATGATTTCAAGTCTTTCAAATTTGTTGAGGTTTGTTTCATGATCCAGATATGGTTTTTCTTTATATATGTCATGTAAAAATAACATTCATTCTGCTGTTGTTATGTGTAGTGTTTTATAAATATTGATTAGATAATTTTGGTTGGTGGTAAATTTTTTAAAAGATTTATTTATTTGAAAACCACAGCAAGAGAGAAAGAGAGAGAGAGAGAGAGAGAGAGAGAGAGAGAGAGAGAGAAAGATCTTCCTTCCATTGGTTCACATCCCAAATGGACACAAAGCCCAGGTCTGGGCCAGGCCAAAGCCAGGAGCCAGGAACTCCATTCAGGTCTCCCATGTGGGTGGCAGGAGCCCAAGTGTTTCGACTGTTTTCCACTGCCTTCCAAGTCACATCAGCAAAAAAGCTGAGTAGAGAGGCAGGCATTGTGATGTGGCTTCAGAGCTACTGCTTGTGACGCTGGCAAGTCATATGGGTGCTGGGTTCATGTCCTGGCTTCTCCACGTCCAACCCAGCTCCCTGCTAATGAATGGTCTGGAAAAAGCATCAGAAGATGGCCCAAGTGTTTGGGCCCCTGCCACCTACATGGGAAACCTGGATGAAATTCCTAGTTCCTGCTTCAGCCTGCTCCAGCCCTGGCCATTGCAGCCATCTGGAAGTGAACCAGCAAGTGGAAGATCTCGCTCACTCGCTCGCTCACTCTCTGTAACTCTGGCTATCAAATAAGTAAATAAATCTAAAAAAAAAAATAAGCTATGTTGGAAGTGGAGCAGGCAGGACTTGAACTGACACTCTGATATGGAATGCCAACATCACAAGTGGTGGCTTCACCCGCTGTGCCACACTGCCTCTGATGGTATTGCTGAGTTCCTCAATATCATTGCTGATTTTCTGTCTACTTGTTTTATTAAGTTGTTGAAAAAGAGATGTTGCGATCCTTAATTGTGAATTTGCCAATTTCACTTTTCAGTACTATCAATTTTTACTTCACACACTTTGTACCTCTGTTGTTTGGTATATACATATTTATGATTGCTATTTCACCTTGGTGATTTCACACTAAGTTATGTAAAATTGCTCCTTTTTTTCTTCTTGCTCCTGATTTAAAAATTTTTTTTTTGCTTTTATTGCTCCTACCATGCTTTAAGTTAATATTTCTGTGATAAATTTCTTTTTCTTAACTTAATTGTAGCTTAGACAGCACCTTTCTTAGCTCCTCTAATAATGACTCTGTCCTTTGTTCTAGGCCCTGTCTAGTGCACTTGGGCCTCATTCCTTTGTAATCATAACCTCTACTCTACCACCAATGGCTCTACTCCCAACCTGTGTGTACTGATGGTCCTCTTCCCCACTTAATGCTGTATAATTGTTCAAACCTGGTAAATGCCACTCTTAGGATCATTGGTTACTATCCTCACTCTGTCTTTTATGACCTTGTCTAAATATGATCAGAGTCGGTAAACTTGGAAGGCTTCCATAGCCTTGGCAACTCATGACGACAGCCTAGAATGGTTACTGGCGCCATAAACTAGAGTGTCAATTTGTTGGGTCAACAACAGGAGCCACTGTGCAGTTGCTCCTCATGCGGGATCTCTGTCCTTAATGTGCTGTACATTGTGATTTAATGCTATAACTAGTACTCAAACAGTATGTTTCACTTTGTGTTTCTATGTGGGTGCAAACTGTTGAAATCTTTATACTAAATTGATCTTCTGTATATAAAGAGAATTGAAAATGAATCTTGATGCAAATGGAAGGGGAGAGGGAGCGGGAGAGGGGAGGGTTGCGGGTGGGAGGGAAGTTATGGGAGGGGGAAGCCATTGTAATCCATAAGCTGTACACTGGAAATTTATATTCATTAAATAAAAGTTAAAAAAAAAAAGAAAAAGAAAAAAAAATTTCTTTTTCTTTATTTTCTTTTTCATTCTTTTTCTATCATCCTACCTATATCATTATATTTGAAGTGTGTTTCTTGCAGACAGCATATACTTAGGATATGTTTTCTAATTACTGCAAATCAAGATACAATGCTATATTTAGGCCATTTATATTTAGTGTAATTATGGCTACATTAAGGCTTAAGTCTATCATTTTATTTTCTGTTTGCTGTCTTCTCTATTTTTCATTTCTATGTTTTCTTTTTTCTACCTTCCTGTGGGATTATTTCCATATATTTTAGAATTCCATGTTGATTTATCTACATTTTTAGTGTATCTTTTTATACAGCTTTTTATTAGTTTTCCTATGTGTGATACATATTTTAATAACTTTTAGTTTATATTATATATATATATATATATATCTCCAGTAGATTTAATGTGTCTCCTCCAAATGGCACTGCCAATAGGACGATATTAAGAGGTAAGTACTGGGGCCAGTGTTGTGGCATAGTGACTTACGCCACTGCCTGCAGCACTGGCATTCCATATGGGTGCCAGTTCAAGTCCCAGCTGCTCCACTTCTGATCCAGCTCCTTACTAGTGTGTCTGGGAAAACAAAGGAGGACAGAAGTGCTTAGGTCCTTGCCCTTGCACATACATGGAGACCTGGAAGAAGCTCCTGGCTCCTGGCTTCAGCTTGGCCCAGCCCCAGCTGAGGAGTGAACCAGTGGATGGAAAATCGCTCTCTCTCTCTCTGTCTCTCCTTTTCTCTCTGTAACTCTACTATTCAATTAAATAAAATAAATTTTTAAAAAGGGGTGGGGACTTTAAGGGGTGCATAGGCCTTGAGGCTCTTCTCTAATTTATGGGATTAGGGCCTTTTTCATTGAGGCTTCATCCAGCAAGAAGATCCTCACCAAGTATCAGATGCCAGTGCCTTGATCTTAGATTTTCCAGCCCCCAGAATTGTGAGAAAATACACTTCTGTTCAGTATAAATCAGGCAGTCTCTGGTATTCTATCAGCACAAACAAGCTAAGACAATATGTATCTATAACCTATTCTAGTGTCTGATGTCATTTTACCTGCCTTTCTATCTCCTCCTTTCCCCTTAGTTATCTTAAGTATTTCCTCTAAATACACTTAGAAGCCTAGCAGATAACATTATAATTTTTACTTAAGCCATCAAATACGGTTTAGAAAGCTTAAGAAAAGGAAAGCCTATTGAATTTGTCCATATTTTCCCTTGATATGTTTTTCCTTGGCTCCAATATCTTATATTCCTTCTTTCACAATTTCTTTTCTGTTTAAAGAACTTCCACTATCCATTCTTTCAGAAAAAGTCTGCTAACGACAAAATCTCTTAGTTTCTCTACATTTGAGAATGTTATTTCCTCTTTACTCCTAAAGCATATTTCAGCTGGATATGTCAGTCCTTTCCACTCAGCATTAGAAAAATACTGTGTCACTTCCCTCTGGTACTAATGGTTTCTGATGTAAAATCTATTATTCAAATTACTTTTCTCTTATAGGTAAAGTATCATTTCTTGCTCTCTGCTTTCAAAGGTTTTTTTTTTTTTTTCTTTTTTGACAGGCAGAGTGGACAGTGAGAGATAGAGAGACAGAGAGAAAGGTCTTCCTTTTCTGTTGGTTCACTCCCCAAATGGTCGCTACAGCCGGCATGCTGTGCTGATTTGAAGCCAGGAGCCAGGTGCTTCTCCTGGTCTCCCATGCCAGTGCAGGGCCCAAGGACTTGGGCCATCCTCCACTGCACTCCCGGGCCACTGCAGAGAGCTGGACTGAAAGAGGAGCAACTAGGATAGAATCCGGCTCCCCAACTGGGACTAGAACCTTGTGTGCCGGCGTCGCAGGCGGAGGATTAGCCAAGTGAGCTGCGGTGTCGGCCAGAAGTCTTTTCCTAACAACATCACAAAGATTTTCTTCCAGGGACTGGCACTGTGGCACAGGAGGTTAAGCTGCCAATTGAGATGTTGGCATTTCATATGAGTGCTGGTTCAAGGCCCAGCTGCTCCACTTCTGATCCAGCTCCCTATTAATGTGCCTGGGATGACCTGAATGAAGTTCCTGACTCCTGGCTTAGGCCTGGCCTAGATTTTGCTGTCGCAGCCATTTGAAGAGTGAACCAGCTGATAGGAGGCCGATCCCTCCCTCTCTGCAATTCTGCCTCTCAAATAAATACAATTAATCTTAGAAAAATTACTGCCATATTTTCTCCTAAGAATTTTAAAGTTTTAGCTCTTATATTTAGTTATATGATTCACTGTGAGTGACTTATGTATATGGTGTTAGGCAGGGATCCAACTTCATTCCTGTACATGTAGATACCAAGTCATCACAGCACTACTTGTTGAAAAGAGTATCTTTTTCTCATTTGAAATCTCTGTTGAAAAGTCAGTCTCTTGAATCTGTAGGTTATATCTCTTGCCAAATTTCAGAAGTTTTCAGTTATTATTTCTCTGAGTATTTTTTAGCCCTAACCTTTTTCTTTTCTCCAAGACTCCAATGATTTGAATGTTAAGAACTTTCAGTATAATTACCCAGTTCTGTGAGACCCTGTTCATTTTGCTTCTATTACTTTTTGTTAGATTGGGTGATTTCTATTGTTCTACTGTCAAGTTCCCTGATTCTCTCCTCTGCCCCCTCCATTCTGTTATTAAAAACCCATCTGTTGCATTTTTATTTAGATTACTATATTTTTCAGTCCTAACATTTCCACTCGTTTTTTCTTTATACATCTATTTCTTTGGGAAGACTTTCTATTTTCTCATTTGTTTCAAGTGTTTCTGTAATGCCCACTGATGCATTTTTATGATATCTGCTTTAAAATGTTTGTCAGGTAATTCTAATATCTCTGGATTTGCAGTTTTGTCATCTATTAGTGTGGTTTTTTTTTTCATGCAGTTATGAGATCTTTCTGGTTCTTGTTGAGTGAGTGATTTTTCAATTGAAATCTGGACTACACTGGGCTACTATGCTATGAGATTTGATATCTTACTTAAGCCCTCTCTAGTGGCTGGTTTTCCGACACGGTGCTGGCATGGGAAATAGGGATGGGAGTGGGGAGTGGGCACCACCTCATGAGTTCCAGGCCTTCACTGCACCTGGGAGAGGAGGCCTGACTGTGATGAAAGTCCTGGCTGCCAACTTGATGCTCTCCAACAGCACTCTGAGAAGCAGAGGCTGGGGAACGTTGTTACACAGCTGGCACAGGTGGAATCTAGCCTCTCCACTAGGCCTTTGCTGCTGTGAGTGGAGTGAGATCACTTTTCTCTCCTGTGGTTTTTGGCTAGTGTCAGCGATTACTGTCTAAAAGTTTTCTGTCTCCCACATTGGCCCCATCCTACTCCTTCAGCCAGACAGACTAGTGTTGTGGCGGAGCCTTGTTTGGTCTGTGTGCTGCATATTCCCAGGTTGCTTACTTCTTCCATTGTAGTTAACCATGATATTTCTCCTTGGGTCCCCAGGTGTGTAGCTGGACAGTTTTCCCTGCACCTTTTGGAGTCTCCTTACGGTTGTCTTATATGTAATGCTCAGGACTTTTTGTTGCATTTAGTGTGAAGAAAGGGGAAGATACGTCTACTCCATCTTCTCAGAAGTAGACATCTAAGCAGACCCTTTCATAAATAGAATCAAATTTTAATCAGTATCTCTAGTGAGGGTATTAATAGTTACAGGAACTTTGGAAGTTAATCCTTTCCCGTCAATAATAACTCCTTAATTTTTTAATAACTCAAACTGTATATACTGGTTTCTTTAAATGATAAATTTCCACATATTAGTTCCACATTTCTGAATATTTACTATAATTGTTCTCTGTCGACATTTGAATTAAATTCTATTTTTCAAAAAGCTTTATTTATTTTTATTTATTTGAAAGGGAGAGTGACAGAAAGAGATCTTCTACCTACTGGTTCACTATCCAAATTGCAGTAACAGATGGAGTTGGCCTAGGCTGAAATCAGGAGTCAGAAACTCATTTTGGGTCTCCCTATGAGTGTCAGGGCCCCAAGGACTAATCCATGACATTCTACCTCCCAGGGTGCACATCAGCAGGAAGCTGGAATCAGAAGTGGAGCTGGGACTCAAACAGAGGCCCCCTGATCCCTGATACAGGATGCAGGGATTCTAAGCAGGGTTTTAAAGCTGCACGAAAATTCTACCCCTGATGTTAATTCTTATAAATGAGTTCTTAAATTTTTTTTTTCTTTAACGTCAATCTGAATATATTCCTTAAATAACAGAATGAGAATTTACGTGCCTTTACAGAAGTGTAAATGGAAACAGTATTTCTCAGAAGTATTCTATTTTGGAAATCTGCTTCTGTTTTAAAAATCACTTCACTTGTCTTAATGAGAGTATGTTACCAATCACTGCCAATTAAAGACTCTTATTTAACAATTTTTGCACTTTCATGCCCATTTTTAAAATAACCATTCCTCCTTCTCAAACATGTTGTTTTATCCATATAAATGTCTAGCAATTCTTTCGTTTATTGCCCTTTAACTATCCGCCCAGCACTCTGCTAATGAGCTCTTTAAGTACTCCACTTCCTCTACTCCTGATTAAGAAGAAGAAAGTGATGCTCAGAAAGACTGAACCAAAAGTATCCTTAAGTGGTAAAGCCAGCATCTGCACCCAGGCTTCTGCCCTGAGTTTCACATTTGTCTAGACAAGGCTACATTTGCAAAAGTGTGCATTTTCTCTCTCCTAGCTGAAGGCTTATAGGTACGGTTTCTTTTGTAATTTCTAACAGTCTTTGACTTTGGTCTTGGTCTTTTTTTTTCCTTAGTATATTTAAAGATATACCAAGAAAGTATATACTAAGAAAAAACAGAAATTTATAATATATCTATAAAAGTTTAAAAACAAAATGTATTATTTTTAATTTCAGTATATGTCATTTTAAAGTACCAACAGTTTTCTAACCACATGAGCATTGCTGTATTGGATATAGAAATAAAATGAAAATAGAACTGGATAGCTGCTCATATAGACACACACTGTGCAAAGATAAAACAAATAATGGAAAGAAAAATAACAGAAGCATGTGAATAAATCTTTGATGATAAGATTTACTGTTGAAAGCATAGACTTTTAATTTAAACTATAAGACAAAAGGCTACATGTGTAAGCATCTCTACTTAACACAGAACTAATATTTTCATTCTAATTTTATAAAAGAATAGTCAATTGGCCTGATTTCAATTTTACAACATCTAGTAATCAAGATTTTTTTTTTTAAAGATTTTGGCTAATGATAATTTAGGCTAATAAATCCTCTTACAAACACTAAGTAGCACTGTACTTTTTTTTCAGTTCATTTCAATTATTTCCAAGCTATTAATTGGATGAATTTCTCATTAATTGTTTAGTCACTGGTTTACATCTGTTATTGCGTGTCATTTGCTAATCCTTTAGATTTTTAAAAAATATTCCTTCTTTCTTTAGCAAAGTAAAAGGCAGATAACATACATCCTTGATTCATACAGATTCATATCCCTCTTAAGTGCAGAAATTTCCTGGTTCTTATTTGGGCAAATACACTTGTTCGGAGTAAATTTTCTTGTAGATAGGCTAACCACTTAGGAAGGCTTATCTTCAATTATTTTTTTTAAATAACTTGTTCCTATTTGGGGGCCTCTGCAGTAGCCAATTGCAATCAAATGAACATTAGACAACACTGAAATTATAGGAGTATTTTAGTTATTTAAAATATTCCCTCCATGTTCAATTCCAAATGATAAAATGGTCCTTTTAGACTCAAAATTCAAGTTAAACTAGTTATTCCTGTAAAAGGATATTGTTACAAAGCAATATTCTTCACAGGTTTACAAACAAATATGCTGTCTTAGCAAAAATTTAAAAAACCTTTTCCAGTGTTAGGTCCTGTAATTTCGTCCAGAACATGTCTGGAAGGCAAACAATGCGACGTATTTTTGAAACACGTACAGAACTTTCCAGAAGAGCCGAAACCGCTGGCAGTTTTACACACACTGATCATACGAGGACTGTTCTCACTGGCATCACCGTCTTAGGCAATAAGGATCCCCTAGCCGTGCACATCTGAAAATATTCCCATACAGTCAGTTTATGTATGAGGATAATGGGGGGGCTGGTATCACGCGTTCCTTACCAGGATGAGAACCGGGCATGAAAATGTCTGCCTCTCCCATTTTGAATTGTTTTCTGCTCAGAAAATAGAGGACATTTTAACAGCTCCTAGTGGCTGGTGAAGGGCAGAAGACGGGCTTGGCATTCCTAGCAGCAGCCCCCACCGTTCCGTGTCACACACACAGGAGACGCTCCGCTGCCTTCGCTAAGGCACATCTCATTTCGAGCCGACAGCGCGGGGCCGCCGAACCTCCGAGGCCCAGCTCGCACGAAGCAGGCAGCCGTCCGCCCTCGTCTCCCTCGCCGAGCCACGTCTGCGTCCACCGGGGCCCCCGGCCCCTCAGCGCGCCGCGGACGGCTCGGCACGGCCTCGAGGCCGCCACACGGGCCGGCCATTGGCGCTCGCCGCCCCACCGCACCCTCGGGCAGCGGCTGCGCCCGCGAGCCGCCGGCGGCCGAGCCCGCTCCGAAGGCCCAGGCCCCGCGGGCCCCGCCGGCCCCGGCCGCGGGCTTCCCAGCCCCGCCGCCGTTGCCAAGGCGACCGCCGCCGAACGTTCCCGCGGCGGGCCCCGCCCCCCGGCCAATCGGACCGGCGCTCGCCCGAGCCCAGATTCTCTTTGTTCCGCAGCCATTTCAGGCCCCGGACGGGAGGCAGCGCCGCTTCGGCAGAAGGCCCGAGCGCCGGAGGCCTCTGGGATGGTGTGGGACCGGGTAGGTGGCGTTAAGGATTCGCGGCCCGAGGCGAGAGGGGCGGGAGCCCAGGCAGGGAGTTCCGAAGCCGCCCGCCGCGGCGTGAAGAGGGGCGCCGGGCTCCCCCGTCCTCCCGGTGCCCGCCCGGCGGTTTGGAGCCCGGCGGCGGCGCGGTTCTGAGCCCAACAGCTGCCCGCCCAGGCGTCCTGCGGGGCCCGGAGTAGCGGCCAGGCGGCTCGCTGGGGCGTCCGAGGTCGCGGCCTGGAGCCCGTCGGGGGCGGCGGGAAGGGAAGGGGGCGTTTGCCCCTGCCTGCGGAGCCGCGGCGTCGGAGGGCTCGCGGGTGCGGCCCCCAGAAAGGCCGCTTCCCGCCGGTTCTCGGCGCAGCCGGGCGCTGGCGGGCGTGGGCCGGCCTTTGTCCCGCCGCGGCGCCCCTGCGCGGCGTCCCGGGGCTGCGGCTCCTTTCCGGGGCGCCCCCGGGGGCCTCCCGACTTGTTGACGTCGTGTCTGTCCCCGATCGGGGTTTGCGCCTTTTGCACTTGTGCGTCCCAGCCGTCCACGCAGCTGGGGACAGCTGCCGGGGAGGCGCCAGCCGCCGCCATCAAACTTTTGCGGACGGCTTCCTTCCTTTAAATGAACTGGATTGTGCAAAAATTGCTTACGGCTTCAGTCCCTTATCCTAATCACTAACCAGTTTGGTCCATAAGCAGATAGAAATGTCGGAGTTTGAAGTTGGAAACTATCCACAAATTGATTTTGACAGTTGTATTAAGAAGCTTAGTAAGAGCCCTGCTTGGACACAGTGGTGACTCCACGATGAGTGCATCAGTGGTTCTTAATTTTTATTTTTATTTTAATCCTAAAGAAAAGATACATTTTAAGCGCGAGACGTATGTTGTGGTGGGTATTTGGAAGTGTAAGGTTGTAAAATGGCTGTGCTGACTGCCCAGAGTTCCAGCTGGATTTTAGATTTCCCTATTGTATCAAAGCTTTCAAATCAGAGTGGTGAAGAGCTTATATTTAGTGTGAAACGGGGGAGGATCCGATTTGCGGGAAAGGCTTCTGTCTTGCACTTTGACCTTACCCTGCACCCTAGTCATTCCTAAAGAATGGCTGCTCCAAGTTGAAAACTTGGGATTGCAGAAACAAAGTAAGTATTGGTTTGAAGGTGCCGAATTCTTTTTACTCCCTGGCATACACAAAGCATAAAGGCATAGTGGTTTGGCTGTATGGTCTTTTCACTTCGTGTCATGTAATGGGGACCCAGTGAAGTGCCCATTTTCTTTTTCCTAAAAGTTCCGGCATTGGCCTTGGTGTGGTTACATCTTCATCCTACTCAGGAGCTGTTAAGTTCCTCCCTGTGAGATATCTGGGAAAACCTTTTCTTGTGTGTTTCCACCTGTACTCCCCAATCGTTTATATTACTAGTATGTACCTTGAATAAGATTTTTGTAAAAGTGTGAGGATTCTGGTTGTAAATTTTCTCAGTACCAGCACTTGTTACTGCATTTGTTATTTTTGTGACTGTGGTTTTTCACTTATGTAACATTAAGACCATCACAGGAACTGGTTTTCTAAGTGCTGAAAATGAACCGCATTGAAATGCAAATGTCCTATGTTTAGAAGGATTTCTTGCATTTTCATCTTGTTGGATTCCTCACACACTTTAAGAAATCTGGTTCTAAAGGAAGCTAAAGCAAGTAACATGTGTAATGAAATAAATTTAGCAAAAATAAATCTCAGAGGAGAGCACAGCAATAAGTGGATGTTATTTTTGTTTGCCAGCGCATAAATTATGAATATTTCTTCCTGCGATTGATATTTGAGTACATGTTAGTGCCAAAAAAGATCTGGTTCCTCCAAAAACAGTTTGGTTTACCAGCAAAAGGGTGAGAAAGCTGAATCCGAGTGATTGAGGTTTTCAAAAACAGTGGGGAACAGTGTCATCTTCAAACAAGAAGGATCAAAACCAGTGACATTTCCCTGGAGCTTGACAATCTGAGGTGGTCCTGTTCTGCTGCTGAGTGTTGGCAGGTGAGGGGATTGTCTGTGTTGTGGAAGGGCTGAACTTCACATGGTAACTGATGGGTCTTCTGGTGGGTTTAGTGCAGGAGAAGTTGCTCCAAGACCCCCGTCTAGGTAGGATTCTTTGCAGTACTGGTGGTTGGTACAGTGTCAGACTGTTAAGAGTTCCAGAATCACAATGGCAAAATGAGATACTGAAAGAGGAAATGGGAATGCAGGTTTGTCTTGGAATTTTCTGGAATAGATAGAACCCATACAAGAATGGTAGCTATATTTTTTTTCCAAAAAGGCACTCACTCAATGGCAGAGCAAATATTTGAATACTGAAAGAAGAAACTAGTATAAAGATTGCAAGATTTGGATTATTATTTGCATTTTTAATGGTTAAGTTTTTGTAACTAAGCAAAATGTTTCAGTGTAGTGTGGAGGTTAGGAACAGGGGCTCTGAAACCAGACTGCTTGGGTTCAAGGTTAGACACTTTGAGTAATTGTCTGTGTGACCCTGGGCAAGTCATTTAATCTCACTGTGCCTCAATTTAAAAATTAAATAAAAATAAAAAGAGGGGGCCGACGTGTGGCACAGTGAGGTCAGCCGCTGCTTGCAACACCAGCACCCCATACGGGTGTGTCACTTGCGTCCCAGCCGTTCTGCATCCAGTGCAGCTCCCTGCTAACGGGCTTGGAAAACAGCGGAACATGGCCCAGGTGCTTGGGCCTCTGCTCCCTTGTGGGAGACCAGATGGAGTTCCCAACTTCTGCCTGGTCCAGCCCCAGATGTTGCAGCCATTTGGGGAGTGAATCAGTGGATGGAAGATCTCTCATCCTCTTTCTCTGTCTCTCCCCCTCTCTCTGGTGCTCTGCTTTTCAAATACATCTTTAATTTTTTTTTTTTTTTTTAATTTGAGAGACAGAGACAGACACAGATCTTCCAATGCTGTTCCCCTCCCCCCCCCCCCGCCCCACCCCAATATGTCTACGGTGGCTGAGGCTAGGCCCGGCCCAAACCAGAAGCTGGGATCGCAGTTTGCGTCTCCCATATGGATGGCAGGGACCCAACTACTTGAACCATCACCGACTGCCTCTCAGTGTATGCACTAGAAGGAAGCCGAGACCAGCACCCTGTCACTCTGATATGAGATGCAGGCATCCTAAGCAGCACCTTAACTGCAGCACCAAGCATCCACCCCCGTAAAATAATAAAAATCATCAAGAGCAAGACTGTGTAGTAGCTACTATTATCTCTTTGGTGTGTTTCCTTCCAGTATTTTTTCAGTTTATTGCAGTTGAAACTTTACTATGTGAATAAATTTGTATTTTTCATCTAGGACCTAAGCATTTTTTAATGCTATTAAATTACTGGTATTTTTAAACAACTGTATGCTATTCATATGAATATCTCAAATTAAACAAATGTTTTGTGCAGTTGTAAGACACACTGTAGTGAACTTTTTTTTTTTTTTAAAGATTTATTTGTTTATTTGAAAGATAGAGTTACGTGGTGGTGGGAAGGGCAGAGGTCTTCCATCCCAAATCACCCCAACACCCAGAGCTGGGACAGGCTACCGCCAAGAGCTTCATCTGGGTCTCCCACATGGGTGCAGGAGCCCAGGCACTTGGGCCATCTTCTGCTTTCCCAGGTGCATTAGCAGGGAGCTGGATTGGAACTAGAGTGCCAGGACTTGAATCGCTGCACATTTGGGATTCAGTGTTGCAGGTAGCAGCTTAACCCACTGTGCCACCATGTGGTCCCCTTTAGTGAACTTATTTATGCATGAAACAGTGATACTGATTTAGATTATTTCCATAAAATAGTGTCCCCAAAGTGAAAATATGTGAACATCCAAAGCTCATGTTCCAATATTGCCAAATTGCTTTTACTTAAGGAAATGTAATGATAATCTTAACATTAATTGAGACCACCCGTATTTATTGCCCCTATTGCTTGAGATAGGAGGGAAGAGAGAGTGAATTAACATGTTTTCCTTGTAATGAGCCTAGGTGTATTTGGAGGCATTTAGCATACATTGTTATTTTTAGTTATAGTATTCTCATTTGTTATCTTAGCCCTGTGTTATACATGGAAGTTATTTCCTTGTTACTGATAGGAGAAGGAAATGTAGATAAGTACTTTGCCCAAGGGCTCCGTGTTTAAGCTTGAATCTAAATCAAGATCTGCTTGATTACAAAGCTCATGCTCTTTTTTTTTTTTTTTTTAAGATTGATTTATTTGAAAGGCAGTGTGAGAGAAGGAGAGACAGAGATCTTCCACCTGCTGGTTCCACAACAGTCAGGGCTGCCCGAGGCCAAAGTCAGGAGCTAGGAACTCCATGCAGGTCTTCCGTATGGGTGCAACTACTTGGGCCATCTTCTTCCGCTGCGATTCCTGGCACATTGATATGAGATGATGGCCTCACAAACAGCAACTTAACCCACTGTGCCACAGTGCTGGCCCCTTGTGTTTTTTTTATTTGTACACTTTTGAGTAATATATATATTCAGATTGTTAACTGTTAGTAATTAACTATGGATCATAGATCACATTATTAAGATAATTAAACTAAGTTGGAAATAATGAATGTATAAGTTGTAAAGTTAAATCAGATGAGGCTTAACTTTCCACATATATTTTAGAAAAGGAAAAAAATGCTTACCTTCGTAATATGTAATTTGTAATATATAAACTAAGTTCTAAATGAATGCAGCAAATGTTTGTGGTACAACATTCTTTGTAACAATCTCAACAAATGGGGGAAGAAAATCAAAGCAATCCATCAAATTTGATAAATATGGAGGCTAAGAGATGTAAAAATGCCCATTAAATAATTGTGTTAAAAAATACACATAGTAAACCCCTGATAAAGTAAGCAGAAGTCCTAATGGGGACATGAGCAAAAAAGAAAAAAAAAAAAAAAAAAGATGTTCCAGATAAAATAAAATTACCCACAAGGTGTAGAAGGATAATTTTTATACTGAAAATTAAAGCAAAAAAATACATTTGAGTTGCATTTTGCAATTGACTCATGCACTAGTGAAATAGTTACCAGTGGAGTCCCTTTGTCCTTGGCATAAATTCCTACCGTAGATTATAAGGTTGATTCCAGAAAGGACAAGATTTATTGTTTTTGTCTTTACTAAGGAAGGGTTCAGGGAAGAAAAGTGTTTTAGCAAATCATGGATGTACTAAATAAATGGTTAGGAATAGGTGTTATCCCCCCAGATTTTAAAGAAATGAACATAAAATTGTAGGACCATTGATTAATTATGTTGCCATTAAACATTATGTTTATGGGCCTGGTGTTGTGGTGCAGTGGGTAAAGCTGCCACCTGGGACACCAGCATCCCACACAGGCACCGGTTCAAGTCCCGGCTGCTCTACTTCTGATCCAGCTGCCTGCTAATGACTTGGGAAAGGCAGTGGAAGGTGGCCTGGTGCTTGGGTCCCTGCACACACATGGGAGACCTGGAAGAAGCTCCTGACTCCTAGCTTTGGGCTAGCCACTCCAGTGCAGCCATTGTGAACCAGTAGAAGGAAGATATTTCTCTCTCTCTGTGTCTCTGTCTCTTCCTTGCTCTGTGTAACTCTGCCTTTCAAATAAAATAAATCCTTTTTTAAATTTATTATATTTAATTAAATAGAATGTTAGTAGTTTACTTTGTGTGGAGAATAGGGAACAATTTGAAAACCATAAGGAAGATGGCAAGGGGCTGGTGTTTGGCACCACTTGGAACATCCGTGTCCCGTCTTGGAAAGCTTAGATTTGAGTCCCACTTAGCTTCTGATCCCACCTCCTGCTAATGCATCCTCGGAGGCATCAGCTGATGGCTCAAGTACTTGAGTCCCTGCCCCCCAACATGGGAGACCTGGATTGAGTTCCTGGCTTCTGGTTTTGGCCTGGTCCAGCCCCAGCTGGGATTCCAGGTGTTTGAGGAGTGAACCAACAAATGGAAGATCTCTGTCTCTCTCTTTCCTTCCATTTAAAAAAAAAAAAGAAAGTAAATAAATAAATAGTTTTTAAATTCTTTTTCTTTTTTAAAAAAATTTATTTATTTATTTGAAAATCACAGTTACAGAGAGAAGGAGGGAGACAGAATGATCTTCCATTTTCTGTTTCACTCCCCAAATGGCTACAATGGCCAGGGCTGGGCCAGGCCAAAACCAGGAGTCTGGAGCTTTTTCCAGGTCTCCCACATGGGTGGCAGGGGCCCAAGTGATTGGACCATTTTTCATGCTTTTCCCAGGCCATTAGCAGGGAGCTGGATCAGCGTGACGCCTGCGCCATAAGGGATGCCAGCACTGCAAGCAGCATCTTTACCCGTTTCACCACAGCTGGCCCTGGGTTTTTGTTATTTTGTTTGTTTTTAATGGCAAGTCATAAAGGACTCTGCCATTTATTGTGCTGTATTATCCCTTGTCCTTTACAAACTGGGGAGGGGGGGAGTGAGTGGGTGGGTGGTAAACAAGTGAATACAATAAATGTGGTCAACAGCATTTGTGAGATTAAATCATTGCAGGCACCAGGAGGATTGGTACGAGATTCCTTGAAGAGAACGGGAACAGCCAGGGCATTTTGGGCAGTGGGGACCGCATTCCCGTGAGAGTGCCAACCAAGATAAAGACCCACAGTGTTCTTGGAACTCTTAAGTAGTTCAAGGATCCCAGGGGAGAATAGGGATCCACAAAACTTTTCTGTAAAGGGCCATATAATAAATATTTTCCTGCTTTGTAGACCAAACCAAGCCTATCATGTGGTGCAAAAGCAGACCGACAGTCAGGAAGCTAAGCGTGTGGCCAGATTGGACCTGGGGCCTGAGTTAGACAGCCTCTTACATGGAGTAAGGAAGAGGTAACCTGAGCCATTTGTGGCTGGAGCTTGCATCATTGAAAGATTTGAAACAAGGAGTTTACAACATTGATTTGTATGAATTAAGAGCAGAATGAAAAAGATTTTAACTACTGTAAATCAATAAGAACAGGGAAGATTTCCTTTTTAAAATGGGCACATTCACAGAAGAGGAAATGTTGCTAGCCAGTAAACATAAAAAATGCTCTACCTCACCAGTAGAAAATGCGAAGTGAAGCAGAGGATTTTTTTTAAACCTGTCACACTGGCAGGAGTGAAAAGGGTTTGCCAGTATGTATTGACAGGGTTGTAGGGAAACTCATACATTGACTCAGTGAGTACACGCATTCCAGTTTTAAGGTCAAACCACTTTGACCCAGCTGTTTCTGTTTGTTGGAGAAGCACATGGGGTACCCAAAGAGGCTCCAGTTGCCCAGGTCACCTTTTATCTCTTGCACTCCATTCATAAAAGAGTCTGCTCACTCTCACTCACTCTCTGTTTTGCTTAACTGTCCCCAACTCTTCATATCCTCCTACTGTGCCCTCTGGAATTTACTGTCCATCTTTCACAAAATCCAATCTGAACCTGTTTTAAACATTCCCTTTTCCTTTCTTGCTCTAATGGAAACCTGACTGTACAGTTGTGCGTGCTTTGTTTTGATTTTTTTGTTTGTTTGTTTATTTTCTCATTGCTCTCCTTGCTAGTGTTTATTGAGGTGGGAAAAGGGTGTGCCATTAGTCTCTTTTGTGCTTTCAGATTATTATTTTTTATTTTTGCTAAAAATCCTCAGTTTGGGGTTCTGTCATAAAGGCTCACATACCTATCTCCCATACCACCTTGCTTTGTATTGAAATTGACAAGAATGAAAATGACTGAGCTTCCAGTCCCTTGATCTCTCATTTCCTAGACCCCTCTTCCCCTCTACCCTCCCTCAGCCACCCCTCCCATTCCCCGTGCTTACTCTGTGACCCCTGCTTCCAGTTTTTGCCGTTCACTCCTGGTGACTCAACCCCAGCCGTCTTCTGACCCCAGTGGAATTTCTAATCCATTCATCAGTTACTGTTCCCCTGCCACTTACTCCCTTGATGTTTTCACTGCCTTTCACTCTGCTTAAATTCTATGGTTAATCATTTTGACCACTTCTGTGGATCTTCTTCCTTGCTTTTGCTTGTTTGGCAGAGCCTGAGTCCTGATTAAACCAACTCTGCTTTTTTCGCACTTTTCCTGTATATAAGCGAATGTAGCCAGAAAAAAGCACACAACTACATATGACCATGAGCCTCAAGTGGAGCTTTAATGCTGCCTGGTGGTTACATTGTATTTTCCTAGTCTGCTCATTCTCCTGCTCTTATAAATGATTATTTCTTACCTTCTTTTCCTCAAACCACCCATATCCATTTTCCCATCTTCACTTTCAATTCATAGCTTTGCCAAGAAAATTGAAGCTCCCACTGGCCCATGTACCTACCAGCATCTGTGTCAGTACGTGCTGTCTCCTGCTGCTTATCTTAGATTAATTAGTCATGTTCTATGTGCTTTTCTGTTATATCACATCTCTCATCTACTCTAGGAGATTGCTTCTACTTCTGTCTCTCCAATTCTCCATGGTCTCACCTTTCATTGCCCTCTTAATGTGACAGCCCTGGTCCAGCCTTTTTTAGTTGTTTTCTATTTACACTCTATAATCTCATTCAATCTTAGGGCTTTAAGTACCCTCTGAAGCCAGCAATGCCCAAATTTAGATCTTTAGCTTCTTTCTCTAATGCCAATCACATACTCTAAATCATTAATGTGAAATAATAGACATCAAGCTCAACATGTCCAGAACTAAACTCCCAAATTTCTTCCTCAGTGGCTCCCTACCCATAGACGTCCCCACTTCTGTTATTGACAGCTCCATCCTTCTGTGGCTCAGGCCAAAATCCTGGAGTTATTCTTGATTAGACTTCTTTTACTCTTCAAATCTGTTCTTTCAGGACAGTGTATTTTCTGTATCATCTGAATACAGCCCAAATCCTGTCATAGCTCCCACTCACTACCACCACCCTGTTGTAAGCCACTATCATCATATTCTGTTGAGTTACTGAAATAGGTTATCACTGTCTTCCTCCTCTGCCGTAACCTCTCCCAACTGTATTTTCTTAATATGGTAGACAGAGTAAGCCTTTTACAAATGATGACTGTTCTTGTCACTTCTCCATGCAAAGTCATGCAATGGCTCCTGGTGTGGTCTGAATGTATGTTTTCTCCCAGAGCTCATATGTATGATTAATTGCAGGTTTAATGAGATTTTTGCTACCTTGTCTGAGAATAGGAGCAAAAGAAGAGACAGGGAAATCTATGTTCTTGAGGAGAAGCCATGTTCTTGAGGAGCATCGTATCTGAACAAGGGAAGGGAGTGCAGGGGGAGAGGGGTCGGAGACAGATTATATTTTGAGGGTATTTTGACATCACTGACTGATGACTTGGATGTGGGATATGAGAGAAGTCAAGGTGACCTCTTAGTATTTTGGCCTGAACAACTGGGGGTGGGGGATGCTATTGGAGCATATCTGAATGGCATAGAGAAGGGAATCAAGACTTTGGTTTTAGCCAGCAAAGTGTGAGATGCTTGTTGAGCGAAGGGGTGGATGTACCTGTAAGAAGTTGGAGTCTCGAGTCTGGCATTTAGTGGATAAAGAAAAGAAGGAGGCTTCTGGTACTTAGGGGTAGGGGAGCCAGCAAAGGAGCTTGACAACGAGCAGCCAGTGAGATAAAAGGAAAACCAGGGAGAGGTGGTGCCACGACCAAGAGGTGAACGAAGGGTCACCTGTGTTGAGCTCTGTGAAAAGGTTAAGATGAGGCCAAGTGGCCTGGCTGCATTGGCAACAAGGATGGCTGCCTCAACAAAGTGGACGCAGTGACTGTGGGCAACTTTAAAGATGTTTCTGTGAATGCAGAGGAGTGGAGAAGGTGAGTAGCAATGAACAGAACAAACACTAGTGTGTTAAGATGACATTTAAAATTATTTTTAAGCTTATGGACAAATTACGAGAATAGTTCAGGGAACTCACATATACACTTTACCTGTCTTCACCATTTTTCACATTTGCTGTAATTGTTACTTCCCCCACTCCTCTGTTTTTTGGTTTGGATCATTTCAAAGTAGGCTGCAGAAATCTTTGCCCTTAACCCTTAACATTTTAATGTGTATACTGTAAGAGCCAGGATATCCTCTTGGGAAACCACATACAGTTAGTAAATTCAGGAAATTTAGTCTCTTACAGCCCATATTTATTTATTTATTTTGACAGGCAGAGTGGACAGTAAGAGAGAGAGACAGAGAGAAAGGTCTTCGTTTGCCATTGGTTCACCCTCCAATGGCCACCACGGCCGGCGCACTGTGCTGATCCGAAGGCAGGAGCCAGGTGCTTATCCTGGTCTCCCATGGGGTGCAGGGCCCAAGAACTTGGGCCATCCTCCACTGCACTCCTGGGCCACAGCAGAGAGCTGGCCTGGAAGAGGGGCAACCGGGACAGAATCCGGCGCCCCAACCGGGACTAGAACCTGGTGTGCCGGCGCCGCAGGCAGAGGATTAGCCTGTTGAGCCGCGGCGCCGGCCACAGCCCATATTATAATTTGTCTGGTGTCTCAGTATCATCGTTTATAGTATTTTTTTCCCCACCAGTACAAGATTCAGTCAAGGGTTTTATTTTACATTTAGTTGTCCTTTTTAAATAGAGGAGTATGTTTGTGTGTGTGAAGATAAGACTTTGTAATTTTATCCTCAAACAACCTCTTTAATAATATATACTGTTAATTGTCTCATCTTATAGACCATAGTTAATTATTTTTTCCATGACTAATAAGTGGCGGAGCCAGAGGAACTACAGGTTGAGCATTCTTAAATGCTGTCTGATTATAGTATCTCCAGGTAATGCATGGAAAAATCTAAAAGTCCATATTTCAAGCGAACAGATGAGTCACATACATAGAGTAGAGGCGATTCTCATATCAAAAGAAAATATTTAAATTTGTAGTCCTGTAGTAAAGCTATCTTCATAATGGTAGGTAAGTTTCACAGGTTTCCCTGGTAAGCATTAGGGACAGAAAGAAGAAAAGTGAAGATATTTAAACTTTATACGTAAAAGTTACTAGACTACCTAAATGATATGTTTTCATAGTTATTGGTACTGATTGTCTAGGAAGATAGAATAAATGACTTAGATTAATTCTTTTGTGGCAGGATTGAGTTGTCAGTATATGGACATGGTCTAAAGAGTTACGATCTGTGTTTCAAAACGTTGTTCCAGCTCATAAAATGCCACTTGTCAAACCTTTATTAGAAAATGTTGAGAGACTTGATTTAGGAAAAGAGCATTAAAGACTGAACCATTGAAAGCATAGGTGTTCCAGAACGGGAATTGGGTTGCTCCATTGGATTTTGGGTTCATAATGGTTTTTGGTCACACTGTGTTGAGGGGTAATGAGTAAAGATAGAAAACCAAGGTCTGGTGAAAACCTGTCTGTAACATTTTCAACCTAAAGTTGTTCTTAGTACTGAATGGGACTTCTGTGATAAGTGATTAAAGCTGACACTATTGTGCCCTTTAACTGGAGGCCAAGTTTTTGCCAAAGGAATCAAGTAACATGTAGCTGTCACTCAGGTAACTCAGTAGTCCCTGAACTGCCTTGAACAATGAATGGAGTTGAATGCAAGTTTCCCTGGAGGCTAGGAGGAGCTTAAAGAAGTTGAACAGCAGGTATAAAGAAAGAAGACTGGGTTGGTTTGTGCAGTGTAATTGGTTATTTATAGTCAACTGTTTCATGTCTAGAAGCTGAAGGAAACCTGGGCTCTAACTGCTTTATAGGTGAGGAAATACAGGAATATTAGTGATTTGTACAAGATTGTCCAGTTAGCTCTGCTTAAGTGCAGCGAACTGAGACTAGGGTGCTAGATCCTTGATGTCCCGCCCTTTTTTCTGTTACTTGACTCTTCTGGCACAGATGATTTAAGATCCCTTAGGTGGGAGGCAGTTTGTCTTCAGCCCCATGAAGCTACACTGGGCTTGTTATCTCCAGACAGGCTGTGGTTTGAGTCCCAGCATCACTGTCATATCCCCCAGCACCATCCTTTCCTTGGCCTGACATCCCTACCTGCATAAGTGAAGGTTCAAACAGTAGGAGGACTGAAAGGTGGGAGATGACTCAGAGTCCTGTTTTAGTGTGGACGGCAAGCCCGGAATCAAGAGTGGAGTGGGACTTCAGATTTAATGTAGGAATTTGGTGGAGAGACTTGTGCCAGTAAAGAAATAAAAGGATGAGACATAAAAAACAAAAGGGCTCTGTTCAGAGCTCTGGTTTTATTTTAACCTTACTTTCTAGGGCTACAGGCATGTGTTTTAGTGTTGATACTTGCTGTTCAAATACACAACAGGCAATTTTTATTTGTAAAACAGAATATACACATTCCCCTCCAGTGTGATTCTAGTGGGGTTTAAGTTGCTCAGCAGCCAGAGGAAGATTATAATTTCAGATAAAATTATCATTTTCCAAATCTGGCAAATACAAACATCTCAAATGATTTTGAGTCAAGTTCATTCAGTGCCTAGCCACATATTGAACTATTGAATTTAATAATTTAAATTAATTTCATAACTTAAGAAATCTCAGGAATGTTCTAGTTCATCCTTATTTCAGACCTTCCTGTTATTGGATTTGTTACCTTCAGCTGTATAATCCTAACATATAAATGTTTGTATATTGGTTTAATATGTGAAGTTCCTTTCTTCCAAAATATGCCCGGTACTCTTTTTTTTTTTTCAGTTATTTGTAGGATTTGATACTCTATTTACTTATTTATTTATTTTTAAACATTTATTTTATTTATTTAAAAGACAGAGTTACAGAGAGAGGTAGAGACAGAGAGAGGTCTTCCATCTGCTGGTTCACTCCCCAGTTGCCCGCAGTGGCCAAAGCTGTGCCCATCCGGAGCCAGGAGCTTCTTCCTGGTCTCCCACGTGGGTGCAGGGGCCCAAGCACTTGGGCCATCTTCCATTGTTTTCCCAGGCCATAGCAGAGAGCTGGATCAGAAGAGGAGCAGCTGGGACTAGAACCGGTGCCCATATGGAATGTTGGCACTTCAGGCCAGGGCATTAACCTGCTGTGCTGCAGCGCTGGCCCTATACTCTATATTTTAAAAGATTTATTTACTTGAAAGGCAGAGCCACAGAGAGGCACAGGGGAGGGGGTTCTCCATCCACTGGTTCACTCCCCAAATGGCCACAACAGCCATAGCTGTGCCGATCCGAAGCCAAGAGCCAGGAGCTTCCTCTGGGTCTCGCAGGTGCAGGGGCCCAAGGACTTGAGCCATCTTCTACTGCTTTCCCAGGCCATAGCAGAGAGCTGATGGGAAGAAAAGCAGCTGGGACTAGAACTGGCACCCATATAGGATGCCAGCACTGCAGGTGGCAGCTCTACCCGCTACGCCACAGCACCAGCCCGATGCTCAGTACTCTTATAAGGATCTACAGGGGCACATCCGAAAGTTTCACCAGGTTCTAGTCCCGGTTGGGGCGCCGGATTCTGTCCCGGTTTCCCCTCTTCCAGGCCAGCTCTCTGCTGTGGCCCGGGAGTGCAGTGGAGGATGGCCCAAGTGCTTGGGCCCTGCACTCCATGGGAGACCAGGATAAGCACCTGGCTCCTGCCTTCGGATCAGCGTGGTGCGCCGGCCGCAGTGGCCATTGGAGGGTAAACCAACAGCAAAAGGAAGACCTTTCTCTGTCTCTCTCACTGTCCACTCTGCCTGTCAAAAAAAAAAAAAAGTTTATTTTATGGCCGGCACCATGGCTCGCTTGGCTAATCCTCCGCCTGCGACGCTGGCACCCCGGGTTCTAGTCCCAGTTGGGGCACCAGATTCTGTCCTGGTTGCTCCTCTTCTAGTCTAGCTCTATGCTGTGGCCGGGGAAGGCAGTGGAGGACGGCCCAAGTGCTTGGCACCTGGCTCCTGGCTTCAGATCGGCGCAGTGTACCAGCCGTAGCAGCCATTTGGGGGGTGAACCAATGGAAAAAGAAGACCTTTCTCTGTCTCTCTCTAACTCTGCCTGTCAAAAAAAAAAAATGTTTATTTTTGTGCCAAAAAAATTTTTTTTTAAGATTTTATTTATTTTTATTTGAGAGAGTTACAGACAGTGAGAGGGAGAGACAGAGAGAAAGGTCTTCCTTCCACTGGTTTACTCCCCAAATGGCTGCAACGGCCGGAGCTGTACCCATCCGAAGCTAGGAGCCAGGAGCTTCCTCCCGGTCTCCATGTGGGTGCAGTGGCCCAAGAACTTGGGCCATCTCCTACCACCCTCCCAGGCCATAGCAGAGAGCTGAACTGGAAGTAGAGCAGCTGGGACTAGAACCGGCGCCCATATGGGATGCCGGCACTGCAGACGGAGGATTAACCTACTGCACCACGGCACCACCCGTGCCAAAACTTTTGGAATCTATACATACACAATAATCAAGAGTCGACTAAAGAGTATGTATTTTAGGGGCCGATGCTGTGATATAGTGGGTAAAGCCTCCGCCTGCAGTGCTGGCATCCCATATGGATGCCAGTTCGAGTCCCGACTGCTCCACTTCCGATCCAGCTCTCTGCTATGGCCTGGGAAAGCAGAAGATGGCCCACTTCCTTGAGCCCCTGCACCCATGGAGGAGACCTGGAAGAAACTCCTGGCTCCTGGCTTGGGCCTGGCCCAGCCCTGGCCATTGCAGCTGTTTGGGGAAATCAGCCAGTAGATAGAAGATTCTCTCTCTCTCTCTCTCTCTCTCTCTCTCTCTCTCTCTCTGTGTTTGTGTAACTCTGACTTTCAAATAAATAAATAAATCTTTAAAAAAAAAGAGAGTATGTGTTTTATTAATATATATAATTATATAAAGTAGATTAGTTGCTACTGGAAATTATTGTTTTCAAGTATTTATTTATTTGAAAGAGTTTGAGAGAGAGAGAGAGAGATCTTTCCATCTGCTGGCTCACTCCACAAACAGCTGCAATGGCCAGGGCTGGGCCAGGCCAAAGCCAGGAGCCAGGAGCCAGGAGCTTTCTCCAGGTCCCCTTTGTGAGTAGCAGGATTCCAAGCACTTGAGCCACCTCTGGCTGCTTTTCCCAGGCCATGCCACAATGCCAGCCTCTAGAAATTATTTTTAATTTTTATTAATTTATTAATAATTTTATTTTTAATGGAAGTATCATTTCATATGACAACATAAAGATTTGTCTTATATGTCTCCTCCCCTATTCCAGGAAGATCATTTAGGAAAAGGTTATAGAAATGAATTTATGTTTTTAAGAGTTCAGTTTAGTATAATAGAAATAGTGTATGCTTTTGAGACGTTTCATTAGACTCCCTGTGTCTACCATTTATAAGTGTATATATGTATTAAATGGGATCGACCTAAATACTAAATAGGGACACAGAATTGTACCATTAGTTTTGTCTTTTTTTTTTTTAAGATTTATTTATTTTACTTGAAAGTCGGAGTTACACAGAGAGAGGAGAGGCAGAGAGAGAGAGGTCTTCCATCCTATGGTTCACTCCCCAATTAGCCGCAACAGCCGGGACTGCACCGATCTGAAGCCAGGAGCCAGGAGCTTCCTCCAGGTTTCCCACGTGGGTGCTGGGGCCCAAGGATGTGGGCCATCCTCCACTGCCTTCCCAGGCCACAGCAGAGAGCCTGATAGGAAGTGGAGCAGCCGGGTCTCGAACTGGCACCCATATGGGATGCCAGCACTGCAGGCGGAGGCTTTACCCACTATATCACAGCATCAGGCCAGGGCATTAACTCACTGCACCACAGCATTGGCCCCAGTTTTGTCCTTTTTAAAAAATTTTTTAGTTTAGGGAACAAACCTCATGTATTTCATATATACAGTTTTAAGAACATAATGATATTTCTTATCCTACCCTCCCTCATTATTTTGTTTTTTAAGATTTATTTATTTGAAAGGGAGAGACAGAGAAAGAGGAGATCTTGCATCTTCGGGTTCACTCACCAGAAGCCTGCTGCTGTTAGGGCCGGACTAGGCTGAAGCCAGGAGCTAGGAACTCCATCCAGGTCTCCTACTTAGGCGGCAGGGACCCACGTACTTGGATCATCTTCCACTGCTTTCCCAGGCACATTAGCACAAAGCTTGCTAGGAAGTGGAACAGCCAGGACTTGAACCATGCCTGTATGGGATGTATGTGTCTCAGGCAGCAACCTAATCTGCTGCAACAATACTGACCCCAGTACTATTGCTTTTAAGTGAAGATCATTTGTAACTTCCCATGCTTTCTTTCATATTATTACATTAGCTTCCTCAGGCAGAAAAATATATTAAGAATAATCTATGAGTCTTTTTAATTTAATTTTTAAGTATTAAACACTTTATTGTTTTCTGAAGCTTTTATTTTTTCTTAAATGTCTTTTTTTTTTAATTTACTTATTTTCAACTAATTGGAAGATGAGAGCGATAGACGGGGAGAGAGACAGATCTTCCATTTGCTGGTTAATTCCCCAAATGCCCACAACAGCTAGGGCTGGGCCAGGCCAAAGCAAAGAGACTGGAATTCCATCCAGGTCTCCCACATGGATGACAGGGACCAAGCACTTGAACCATCATCTGCTACCTCCCAAGATGCATTATCAGGGAAGCTGGATTGGAAGCGGAGATGCTGTCACTCAAATCAGCACTCCAGTGTGGGATTCATGCATCCCAGGCAGGTACTTAATCCGCTGTGCCACAATGCCTATCTCCTTAATTTTAAATTATTGAAATGATTTATGAATTATATTTTAAAAATAGGTTTAAACTAGTATATGGCACATGGTTAACTAGCAAGGTTAAAAGTACTGGAATGCTAACCTTTTCAGCTCAGTGTATGCTAAATGACAAGATTTAAATTATTTTGAAGGGCAGGTGTTTGCAGCAGCAGTTGGGATGCCTGCATCCCGTATTGGAGTGCCTCAGTTTGATTTCCAGCTCTGCTTCTGATTCCAGCTTCTTCTTAGTGCACGTCCTGAGATGGAGAGGTGATGGCGCATGTAGTTGACTCCCTGCCTAGGATTGAATTCCCTGCTCCTGACTTGGGCCTAGCCCAGCTCAGGGATTGAACCAGCAGATGGAAGATCTCTGTGTCTGTCTATCTCTATTTCTTTCTCTGTCTCTCTGCCTTTAAAATACATAAAAATAAATTTTAAAATGTTATGTTAGATATATTGTAGTTTTAAGAAATTAAAAGAAAAAAATAAAAATTTATGAATGTGCCCATTTATTTAACTTAGAATTTATTTCTCCAGTAGAATTTTTCTTAGAATGCATTACTATATCTTTTTGCTTAAAATATATAGTTATGATTTTTGAGAATATCTGTGGAACTTAATTCTACAGAGATTTCAAGAACCACTGTGGAAGAATTACAGGCTCATTTCTAAACTAACATCCATTTTCATTTGCTTTTGGCTTTCACATGTTTGGGGTTTTTCCCATTAATTCTTCAAGTCCAACATAGTATTTGAGTTATTTACTAATTGTTTTTTTGTACATGATTTTTCTAGAATTATGTGTTTGTCTTTTGGAAAATAAGGAATTTGCTTAAAGATGCTTGCAATGTTCTTTCTTTTGATATTCAATAAAATTTTGGAATTTCTTCTTGTTTTAGGTTTTGTAGTAGTATTACTGTTTCTATATAGCTTTATTTAATGTGTCACGGCATTTAAATGTCTTAACATTAATTTTTTATTATAACATTAAAATTATTGCCATATACATAAGGTATTAGAACAGTAATTACAAGGATAGAATCTAATAATCCTATTATCTAAGTAAAAATAAAACTTCTAGTCTCTAATATTCAGGATGGCCTTTCTCTGAGACTAAGCCTCCTGAATTATAAGACAATATTTCTGGTATAATTTTTGCACTTTGCAAAAGCTGAATCAGTTTTTTTCATCACTAAAAAGATTTTCAGTCATTGTATCTAGTCATTTCAATGGCATAATGTGGCAAAATGTTTCTCCAAGTATATAAATTTTCCAGATAACTAAAAGTTGATCCCTTTAAGTTTAAAAAAAAAAAAAAAACTTTATCGGCTGTATTTCCCACCTTCCTTCCCTCTTCAGGTTTTTTTTAAAGGTGTGATTTGAGGCCCTTGCTGGCTCAGTTACCAGCTTCAATAACAGGTATCCTACCATGAAATGATGACGTCCTTGGGGCTCTTTTGCCCCACTTCTATGTAGGACTTCAAACAGCTATAATGTTGGGAGGTTTTGCTATTTGCTTTATTACAAAGATTACATAGTCACAATAGAGAAAACATTGTTTTAAGATTTATTTCATTTATTTGAAAGGGAGAGTTGCAGAGAGAGAGAGGGAGAGACAGAAAGAAAGAGATCCTCCATCCACTTGTTTACTCCTCAGATGGCTGCAACAGTCGGGACTGGGCCAGGCCTAAGCCTGGGGTCAGAACTCAATTTGAGTTTCCCAGGTTGGTGGCAGGGGCCCAACCTGCACTATAACATCGTTCCTAATACTGAAAAAATTTTAAACAGAAGAGAAAAAAGGACCTATAATGCTAGCACCATAGTATACTGCTAGCTTGTCACATTTCTTTCCAGTCTTTACTTACTTGTCATTGTAGTGTATATACAATAACTTTAGACCTTGTTTCCACTTTTTTATAAATTATAAGAATTATCCATCTTTTTTTTTGGTGGTTGGGTAGTAGCCCATCAGTTGAATGTTGTGTTAGTTACCATTTATTTATTGTTGATATTAGAAATAATCCTGGGATGAAATCTGGCACAGCAGGTAAAGTCGCTGCCTGCAACACCAGCGTCCCATATGGGTACTGGGTCATGTCCCAGCTACTCCACTTGTGATCTGGCTCCCTGCAGCGGATGATGGCCGAAGTGTTTGTGCCCCTGACACCCATGTGGGAGACCCTGAAGAAGCTCCTGGACCCTCCTGGCTTTGTCTGGCCTGGTCCAGTGCTGCCTGTTGTGGCCACTTGAGGAGTGAACCAGTAGATGGAGCATCTCTCTGTCTCTCTCTCTCCTCTCTCTCCAACTCTTTCAAAATAAATAAATAAATGTTCTTTTTAAAAACAAACTTATAATTATTAAGGAAAAGGTTATAAAAATGTGTGGCTTTTCATTTAAATTGTTGAGTTGATTTCCAACAGATTGTTTCCAGTTTACTGTACCAACTGCAGCTTGTTAAAGTTGATTCACCATATCTTCAACAGCACAGGACATTATCATAAAATTATCTTTTGCTAATTAGACTCAAAGCATTACTTCATTATTAAATGTATTGTTTACTAGTAAGGTTTCTCTGTTTTCCAGTTTATTAATGTTGGGTTTCCTCATGTGAATTTTCTTTCATGTGCTATTGGTTCTACATTAGTTTTCCAGAGAAGTAGAGTTATTACTGTCTTGTTGGAACATCCAACTTTGCATTGCTGTAGTGCACTAGGAGCTCCCTCTTATACTTGTTCAAATAAAGCCATGTCCACCGTATTTGTAAACAGTGGTACCTCCTATAAATGCGTAAGAGATGTTGTCTGTCCTTTGCGATATGGAGTGTGTGTCTTGAGAAGCAAGTATCACCTGAAAGCTGGCATCATATTCAGTGTAGATTGCCACTGTCCTAACTGTTCCACTGACGTGAAGGTGTTAATGAAGTGAGTGTTGCGAGGCATTTTCCCCTTGGCGGCAGCAGTGGTCATGACTGCCATTGCTCAGAACCAGAACCGTGCACTTGGAAAGCCCGGGGAAGGGGGGGTGGGAGGTACAGAAAGCGCCTGGGGAGGAGTTCTGTGGTCAGCAAAGAAGGTGCCCACTTGGGTTGAAGCTGACTGTATTCTTGGTTTTCTCTATCTGCCCCTCATTTTACTCTCTCCACCCATTCGTTGTACTTCACAGACTTCCGTGTCAGCTCTCAGATTGACACTGGTGTGCAGTCTTAGTAACGTAATTTCCATGGTGGTCGTCAGCCTTCGCTGTTCCTAGAGAACTCCCTAAAAAGTTCAGTCCCTTCCATTGAAAGCAAAAATATTTTGGAAATGGTTGGTGAGAATATGTAATGTTGTGGTATGTATTTGAATTGTTGTTTAATCTTTCTGTTCTGATTAAGCTCTTTTGTTTCCAAGAAGGAGAAATTCCTTCAGATTGTTTTAAGAGAAGAAGGATGTTTAAGTTGTTCATAGGTCTGAAATGGGAAAGCCATTGGGAAGCAAAGCGGAGTTCCCAGGAGCAATTCCCATTTCTCTGGTGGACCATCTGCACGCACTCAGCACGCTCTGCTATCCTTTCTCCTCTCTGCTTGCTTGGAGTTTCTGCCTTTGCATATTTTTATCTTGCACATGAAATCTAGTAGTGAATACCTACCTACAACATGACCTTGTACCTTTTGCTTTCAGAACTGATAAATGATCGATTATCTTGCTTGTATTTCAAGAAAGGAAATTTTATTGATTTAGTTCATCTTTCTGTGCTAGGATTCATGTGGAGGGTCAGCTGCCCAATCCTTGTTAAATCAATTGTGTTTAGAAAATGTGTCACCAAATATACAATTTGCCATTGGGCTATAAGCTGCCCAATTACCTGTGGAAAAGAACCTTGCGTTAGATATCTACCAGAAAATCAGTGTACTGTGCAAAACTGAAGAGTAAAAACCTTATAATATAAAATGGGATCTTCTACATGTGTTTTTAAAAACAAATTAAATTATTCCCCTTAATTAATATGTTATATTGGTTTCTGTGTCTTGATTTCCCCATTTTTTTAAAAAAAAGATTTATGTATTTATTCATTTGAAAGAGTTGCAGAGAGAGATCTTTCATCCCTTGGTTCACTCCCCAGGTGCTACAAAGGCTGGGGTTGGGCCAGACCAAAGTCAGGAACCAGGAGCTTCTTCCAGATCTCCCACGTGGATGATAGGGGCCCAAGCACTTGGGCCATCTTCTGCCGCTTTCCCAGGCCATCAGCAGGGAGTGGGATCAGAAGTGGAGCAGCCAGGACTCAAACTGGCACCCATATGGGATGCCAGCATTATAGGTGGTAGCTTTACCCGCTGGGCCACAATGCTGGTCCTTTCCTCATTTTTTTTAAAATAAGAGAGTTGAATAAATGTTGTCTGGTGCTTTTTCTATTCTTTTTTTTTTTTTTTTTTTCTAAAAAAATAATATTTCATTTGTTTGAAAGGCAGAGTGAACGAGCTAGCTCCTATCTACTGGTTCACTCCCCAGATGCTGGCAACTGCTTGGACTAGGGAAGGCCAAAGCAAGGAGCCAAGAGCTCAATCCAGATGTCCCTTGTGGGTAGAACATCTACCTGAGCAGTCGCCTGCTGTCACCCAGGCTGCACATTAGCTAGAAGCTGGAATTGGAATCAGAGCCAGCACTCAAACCCAAGCTCTCTGATGGGGATATAGGCATCCCAAGTGGTGTCTTAACTGCTGCTGCAAGTACTCACTCCTCACTCTGATGATTTAGGTGCTGTGATTGCCTTCCTCTAATTACAGTTAAAAGTTACATTGATAAATTCTAATTTCATAGGATGAGGGGGATGAATGGTGGTAAGGATGTGACATTCAGTCGGCTGAAACTTCATATCTCTATTTTGCAAGACTATAGTAAGTTGTTTAACTCAAAATTCCACTTTAAAAATATATGCTTATGGGTCCAGGGCCATGGCGCAGTAGGTTAATCCTCCACCTGCGGCGCTGCATCCCATATGGGCGCCAGTTCTATTCCCGGCTGCTCCTCTTCCAATCCAGCTCTCTGCTGTGGCCTGGGAAAGCAGTAGAAGATGGCCCAAGTCCTTGAGTCCCTGCACCTGCATGGGAGACCCAGAAGAAGCACCTGGCTCCTGGCTTCGAATCGGCGCAGCACGCCCCCCAAATGAACCAACAGAAGGAAGACCTTTCTCTCTGTCTCTGTCTCTCTCTCTCACTGTCTAACTCTGCCTGTCCAAAAAAAAAAAAAAATGCTTATAATCCGAACACTTTCTTAGTGTGCATAGTAAATATGCTAGCACTTTTTTTGGGTCCAATATAATCTCAGTTTTCCTTATCTCACGTTTCAGTTTGGTTTTTATATTCATTAATTTATATCTCATCAATCTTGATTTTTTTTTCCCTTTGGTCACAGTAATAGCAGCACAAACACTCAGAACATATATGCTATTGTAAAAACCATTGTCAGGGGCAGCAGTCGAATCCTAGCTGCTCCACTTCCTATCCAGCTCTCTGCTATGGCCTGGGAAAGCAGCAGAGGATGACCCAAGTGCTTGAGCCCCTGCACCTGTGTGGGAGACCCAGAAGCAGTTCCTGGCTTCTACCTGGCCCAACCCCAGCTGTTGCAGCCGTTTATGGGGGTGAACTAGTGGACAGAAGATTTCTCTCTTTCCTTCTCTCTCTCTGCCTTTCAAATAAATAAATAAATCTTTAAAAAAAGGTAAAAAAAAAATCTCAGGTACTTCATTTTGCCTTTTTATAATTTTTGTATACATTAAAATCATAACATTCACCACCTAATTTCCATTTATTTTTTGTTCCTCTTATTATTCCAATTTTAACAAAAGATTTTTTGTTTGTTTGAAAGGCAGAACAACAGAGAAAGAGAGAGACTGAGAGAGAGAATGAGAGATCTTCGTTCACGGCTTTACTCCCCAAATGGCCACAACTGCCAGGGCTGGGCCAGGTTGGAGCCAGGAGCCAGGAGTTCCATTCTGGTCTCCCAACTACATGGATGGCTGAGACCTGAAGTACTTGACCTTCCTGTGCTGCCTTCTGTACATTGGCAGGGAGCTGGATCAGAAGCAGAGCAGCGAGTCCTGGCACTCTGATATGGGATGTCAGTGTTGCAAGCTGTGGCTAAACCCACTGCACCACAACATTTCTCTTCTGATTTTTCTGTTTTTTAAAATAGTCTTACCTGCCTTTAGTCTGCTCTTGTTACTATGACATAATACCTTAGCCTGAGTAATTTGTAAATAATAGAGATCTGTTTCTCACAGTTCTGAAGGCTGGGAGACCCAGTACCAGGGAGCCAGTGGATTATGTGTCTGGTGCAGGCTCACTCTCTGTTTTCCTAAGTGGTGTGCTCTGGCTGTATCCTCACATGGAGGAAGGGATGAACTGTTTTCTTCACATGGCAGAAGGAGAGCACAAGGGCCAGACAGGCTTCCGCAAACCCTTTTATAAGGGTTCCAGTCCCACTTCCAAGGTCAAAGCCCTCATGGCTTGATCACCTTCCAAAGCCCCTGTCAATATTATTGCACTGAGGATTGAGTTTCAACATGAATTTGAGAGTGATGGAGACATGCAAACCATAGCATCTCATTTAAATGACAAGTAAAACAGCCCATTTTGTTGCATATTCTTTGATAATATAAAAATAATCCAAGTAATCATTCTCTTCTTATCTGATGGTACACACTGCCATCAATAAGCTGGAGTTTTAATAGCAGTTTTCATAGGGTGTTTAGTCTGAAGGAACGAACATTAAGTACCTCTTGTTGAGGTACTTTATGTTCTCATGAAGTCCTCTCTTCAGCCTTGTTTCACAGGTGGTGAAGCTACTGCACAAGTAGTTAACAATTTTGCTAAAATGGACAGTCACTAATTGAGAGAACTGAGGTTGGAACCCATGCTTCCCATACTCAACTAGTGTAGAACCAGTATTCAGCTCTGCAAGTAAAATGATAAAAGTTGACTTCATTTCAGGAGTTTTTTCTGCTGTGTCTGTCTGCCCTTAACTGAATTTAGACTGATATGTGCCCATGTTACATGTTAGCAAGATTTCAGTGAACAAATGAAAGGTTAGATAAATGCTGATGCTGACCAGCCACTAACCACTTACCTTTTTTTTAACCTTTCTGGTATTGTTTTTTAAAGATGTATGTGTGTGTGTATGTATGTATGTATGTATAAGGCAGAACAACAGAGAGTCTGGGGGAGAGAGGTCGTCCGTCTGCTGATTCACTCCCTAAATGGCTGCAACAACCAAGCCTGGGCCAGGCTGAGGCCAAGAACCAGGAATTCCATCTGGGTCTCCCACATGGCTAGCTAGGACTTAAGCACTTGGGCCATCTTCTGCTGCTTTCCCAGGCACATTAGCAGGGAGCTGGATTGCAAGTACAGCAGCCAAGACTCTAACTGCTGCTCTGATATGGGATGCATGGGGTACAGGTATTGATTGCAAGCAGAGGCTTAACCTGCTGCGCCACAACACCTGTCCCTTAACCTTTCTATTTTACTGTCTAGACTGCTTTGACTTTTTCCTAAGCCAGGCCTTGCCGGTAAACATAGTGCTTTGTTTCTTTTCTATTTGCACTTGAAAATATAAAATGTTGAATCAACACATTGTACTTAATGAAGGATAGTTTTAGGTATGAATGAGATATTCTTAGGGCCCTCTAACTTGGAACTTTAGGAACACCCTAACTGCACTGAAACAGTGGACTTGGAGTTAACAAATGACTTGTAGTGGCTACCCCATACACTATCTAATTTTTAAAAAAATTATCAACTTGGCTTCCTATCAATTGAATAGGTATGTCTTACTTTGTAAATACATACAGTGGATTCTAAATATTGAATCTGACCTTTTATTGATTTATAATGTCAGATGTATTTCACAGGAAAATACTTGGCAATTTGCATCATAGTGCTTTTACCAGCTCCTCAGAGTCAGTAAATGAAGCTATAACCAGTTGCTTGCCTGATACTGATATATTTTTAATCATGTAGTGCCAATATTTTGCTGAGAACATTATAGTCTTGTAGGAGTACTACAGATTTGTCTCCATGTTTTATGCATGCAGTATATAAACCAGCAAGTAAATAAGCAATGTAGAGCAATGTTACTTTAAAGTAAGCTACTCACTTAATTGATTATCCTTACATATTTAATGAACTATGAATTAAAGAGTCAGTTTGGAGTAGTAGAAACATTGGACTAGAAGTAGGAAGACATTCATTCCAACCTAATTCTTAACACTAACTGGATGACTTTTGACAAGTTAGTTAACATCACTGAGATTGTTTCCTCAATCTCACAGCATGGTTTTGAAAATTAGATGAGATACAATGTGAAAGTACTTTGAAAATTATTAAGTACTGATTCACTTGAAACCTCTTGGAGCTTTTTGTCTCAAATCTGTGTCACAGAAGGGAAAACTATTGGGGTAGGGTTGATATAGGCATTGGCAATAGTTCATTGAATTATTTAAATAAATAACTCTTCAGCTGAGTGGCAAGATTCCTAGATAAAGCTCATTAATGAATACTATAATGCTGAAAGAATCAGGGACCTAACTTACTTACTTTATATATTATTTAAAAGGTTTACTTTTAATTTTCTGAATGACATAATATTGCTATTTTTTTTTTAAAGATTTATTTATTTGAAAGAGTTACAGAGGGTGAGCAAGAGAGAGATCTTCCATCCGCTGATTCACTCCCCAAGTGGCCACAACAGCCAGAGCTGGGCTGCTCCGAAGCCAGGAGCCAGGAGGTTCTTCCAGATTTCCTTGGGTACAGGGGCCCAAGTCCTTGGGCCATCCTCCACTGTTTTCCCAGGCACATTAGCAGAGAGCTGGATGGGAAGTGGAGCAGCTAAGACTCAAACCGGCACCCATATGGGATCACAGCACTGCAGGTGTGGCTTCCTACTGTCCCACAATCCCGGCACCATGATATTGCTATTTGAAGGAAGATGTGATGGTCATTCACAAGAAAGTTGATTTAATCTACAAATTTAAATCATACTTTGCCAATCGATAATTTTCTGGTTTATTTTACTTACAGTTTGCTAGAGATAAACACTTAGGTTCTTCTATCAAAACTTGAAACTTCTTAACTTGCCATTTCTGTTGTATAACTTAAGTGCAACTCTCACCCACTCTGTCACTGTTAGGTCACAAAGTAAGTGTACACTATGCTGTCTGGCTTCTGACGTATCCAGTCTTTCCTTACTAAGTAGTACAAATTGTTATGTGACTTTAAACAATATGGTCTTACCTTTTAGCGTTCATTAAAGGCTTTTTTTAGCAATTGGTAATGTATATTAATCAGTGCAGTCTTCATTTTGCTCTTTTTTCTCCTATTTTCTTGCATTTCTAGTACAGTCAGACATTGTTGCTTATTAGAGTGAGAAATAGTGAAAATAGCCAGATACAGATTTAGCGAGTTAATACAGTTCTCAGCTGCTTGTAAGTTTCCAGTCATTACAGACTGCAGTCCAATTGAGAAGCAGTGGTTTAAATTGCTTAAACTTTGTGGAGAGGGAGACCAACTGTGAAGCTTAAATCTGTTGTAAGACTCAACAGAAAGTTGATATTTTGAGGGTGGCAATGATGTGTCCAAAAGTTAAATCTATGGGAGGCCTTACTCCCATCTATCCTTTGTTTACATTCAAAATGAGAAGTTTGTGAGAAGCAAGGTATAGTTATCACACCTGAAGTGACTGAATTGAAGAGCGTAGGAACCGGTCAAGAGAGCTGTTGAATTATTGGTGATGCATGGAACAGGAAGGGAAAGAGCAGTGTATGGAAGAGCGTTCATACTCCACGCACTGTTCAGTTCTGATAAGGGCTGGTCACATGTTCAGGAGTTGGCATAATGAGAATAATATGGCAGAGTGACTCAGTGCACAGGCTCTGGAGTCCTATGTACCTGTGCTTGAGTCCTGGCTTTGTTCATTACTGCCTGTGTGACCTTGGACACCTTACTTAAGTTCTCCTAAGCCTGTTCCTCTTCTGTAAAATACAGATAATAATAGTACATACTCAGAATTAAATGAGATTATGCATTTAACGAACTTAGCATAATGACTGGCACATAGAACTGCTTCATTAGTGAAAATGGGTTGCTGTGATTTGTAGGCACAATCCAGACTTTGGAATCCCACAGATTTTTTTTTTTTAAGATTTATATATTTTATTTGAAAGAGTTACAGAGAGGCAGAGAGAGAGAGACAGGTCTTCCATACGCTGCTTCACTCCCCAGGTGGCTGCTGTGCTGCTCCTAAGCCAAGAGCTTCTTTCGAATCTCCCATGTGGCTTCAGGGGTCCGAGGATTTAGGTCATCTTCTACTGTTTCCCAGGCCACAGCAGAGAGCTGGATTGGAAGTGGAGCAGGTGGGACTTGAACTGGCACCCATATGGGATGCTAGCACTGCAGGCAGCAGCCTTGCCTGCTGCACCACAGCACCAGCCCCACAGATTTACTTTGGAATGGTCACTGTGCCACCTACAAGCTGAACCTCAGTTAAATAAAATGGAGTTAATATCTACTTCATAGCATTGTTGTGAATATTAAATAATCTGAGGTAGGGTAAGTGCATGGTTATAGATTGGGTTGAATTTTGAGATCAAGTGTTCCCTTTTTAAATTTATTTTGAAGGTGTTATAAAGAGAGAGGTTTTCATTTGCTTGCTTGTTTGCTTTTAAGATTTATTTACTTGAAAGGCAGAGTTACAGAAAGAGGGAGAGACACAGAGCGAGAGAATCTTCCATCCGCCAGTTCACTCCCCAAATGGCTACAACGGCTGGAACTGGACCGGGCAGGAGCCAGAATCCAGGAGCTTCTTCCTGGTCTCCCACATGGGTGCAGGGGCCCGAGGACTTGGGCCATCTTCCGCTGCTTTCCCAGGCACATTAGCTGGAACTGGTGCCCATATGGGATGCTGGCACTGCAGGCAGGCAACAGCAGCAACAGCTGTGCCACACTTACAGAGAGAGAAGTTTTATTAAATAGTTATTTTTCTTAAAAAGCATGCTCTTTTTAGATCTTTGGTTATCTCTGATATTTTTCTTCCTTAGCATAACATCTTTTTCTTTTGTGAAAAATCATTATTGTAGACATTTACCATGGAAATCTACATAAATGATTCACATTTAGCAAATGGTTCAGCAAATTTTAGACTGTATTTTGATTTATCTGTTTGTCAAAAGAAAATAAAACTTCCAGGGTAAACATTTGGCCTAGTTAAGATATTCACCTCCTAGATCAGAGTGCTTGGGTTCTGTTCCCGCCTCTGCCTCCTAACTCCAGCTTCATGCCAGTACTCTGCCTCCTGGGAGGCAGTGCTGATAGGCTAATGGTTGGGTTGTTACCGCCCACCTGGGAAACCTGGGCCTGCTGCAGCCATTGCAGGCACTTGGTGAGTGAACCAATGGAGCTGTCTTTGTCTGTCTGTCTGTCTCTCTCTCTCTCTCTCTCTCTCTGCCTTTCAAAATGAATCAATGAATCAGCAAATAAAAATTCTTAAAAGGAAAGGAAAGAAAATAATACTATCTACTTAGAACAAAGGGATGTTGTAAGGATTAGACTTGGAATGTAGTTAAGTCTTTTTTATTCAATGCTGTTGAAATAGCTCATTTTCATTATATTTTCAGACTGGACATGCTTTTTTTATTTTTTAGAACTATTGTAATTTTAATGATAGTGAAGAATAATTTTTACTTTTCTCTTGTATCTTACCATGAAGGTATCAAATATATGTTCTTTCTTTACTATGGGAATGGTTTTATTTATGATTAGTGTTCCCATTTACAGAAATTGTTGTTGCTGTTGAAGGATGGTGTACCAGGGGCTTAGACACAGACGGATTGGGTTGGAACTGTGTCATCACTTAAGTGGCTTAACTGTTCTGTGCCTCAATTTACTTGTCTGTAAAATGTGCTTAATATTAATACATTATAGAGCTGTGAGGATTAACTTAGTTAACATATGTGAGTGTTTAGAGCACTCCCTGGTTCTCAAAAAATACTGGCTGTCACTGTTATTGACAAAATAATAGATGTGTTTGTCTTTAAGTACCACACTTCCTGGTATTTTCTTGGATCTCTATGAAATGCCCTTCCCCTAACAACCTGGAATTTTTAAAAATGTTTAATTATTTTCTTTTTTCTTTTTTTTGACAGGCAGAGTGGATAGTGAGAGAGAGAGAGAGAGAAAGGTCTTCCTTTTTGCCGTTGGTTCACCCTCCAATGGCTGCTGTGGCCGGCTCATCGCGCTGATCTGAAGCCAGGAGCCAGGTGCTTCTCCTGGTCTCCCATGCAGGTGCAGGGCCCAAGGACTTGGGCCATCCTCCACTGCCTTCCCGGGCCATAGCAGAGAGCTGGCCTGGAAGAGGGGCAACCGGGATAGAATCCGGCACCCCGACCAGGACTAGAACCTGGTGTGCCTGCGCCACAAGGCGGAGGATTAGCCTGTTAAGCCACGGCGCCGGCCTTAATTATTTTCATCTACTAGAAAGGCAGAGAGATGGAGAGATGGAGAGAGAGATCGATCCCATCTGTTAGTTCACTCCCCAAATGTCTGCAATAGCCAGAACTGGGCCAGGCTGAAGCCAGGAGCCTGGTACTCCAGCCTAGTCTCTCGTGGTTGGCAGGGACCTGTGTACTTACCATCATCTGATGTGTCCCACAATGTATTAGCAGTAATCTGGATTGGAAGTGGAGCTCCCTAGTAGCATTTGAACCTGCTGAGCCACAACACGTGCCCCTGGAATTTCACTTTATGTGACGATTGAACAGTTACGTCTTCCATACCATCTGTCCTCCTTAAAGCTCGTTGGAGTTTAAAAATCATTTTGATTATAAAAAGTGACACTGGATATAAAAATAAACATACTAGTGAAGTTACAGAGCAGACAGTGAACCTCTGTCCTGTTTCTATTCCAGGAGGATGAGTCCTCTTCCAGTTATTTTTTCAACCATGTCTCTCAATTTACACCCACCTGCCCAAGCTTTCTCGCAACCTTAGGATCTTTGGGGAGTGAACCAGCAGAGGAAAGATCTTCCTTTTTTTCTCCCCCTCTCTGTGGAACTCTGCCTTCCAAGAAAATCTTTTTAAAAAATGAAAATTATATATATGTGGTATTTTCAAACAGTTAATGGAAATACATTTTGTGGAAAAGAATTACTCATAGATTTCAGAACTTTTGTACCAAAATAAGCTTATTTTTTAATTGCATTATTTTTTGTGATTATTTTTGAGATACCCTCATACGTCTGAACTGTTTTACAGAGTTTTAATGCATGTTGAATTGTCCAGGAATAAAAACTACCAAGTTATTGAAGGAGGATTATGGTGTTTGTATGGAACTCCACCAAGAACTCTTTACCATTTGGGGAAATCATGTCACTTATGGCTACATTTATCATATTCCTAGTGATTCAGCATGTCGGTGGAAACACTTGACTGCTTGCTAAATATTTGTTTGGATTTAATTGAAATTACAAGAAAACAATGCTCTGAACCAGAGGAGGGTGGGAAGCATTTCCCTTCTTCCCAGCAGAAGATATTTACTTTTCTCTCGTGTCGTATTGTACTTCATCGCACACTTCGTTCATAGACCACACGCCTCTCTTGGTCACTGAATAAGAACTTAACGAGGACAAGAACCTTTGAATCACTAATGCTCACCAAAGCCGTGGTAGTTGCTCAATCTAATATCAGTTGAGTTAATAGTAACAACAGTAGTATTTATGCAACAACTATTTTATCTTGGTAAAATTAGTTTTTAGTAGTTAAACTACTGCTTTGAAAGTTAGTTGTTGGGGGCTTGCACTGTGGTGCAGCAGCAAGTTAAAGCCCTGGCCTGAAGCACTGGCATCTCGTATGGGTGCCGGTTCTAGTCACGGCTGCTCCTCTTCTGATGCAGCTCTCTGCTATGGCCTGGGAAAGCAGTAGAAGATGGCCCTAGTCCTTGGGCCCTTGCACCCACGTGGGAGACCAGGAAGAAGCTCCTGGCTCCTGGCTTCGGATCAGCACAGCTCCGGCTGTGTTGCAGCATCTGGGTAATGAACCAGCAGATGGAAGACCTCCTTCTCTGTCTCTACCTCTCTCTGTCACTCTTTCAAATAAATAAAATAAATCTTAAAAAAAAGAAAGAAAGTTGTAGGAGTTAAACCAATGGTTTACCATTTCTTTTCTTTTTTTTTTTTTAAGATTTATTTTATTTATTTGAAAGAGTGACAGAGAGAGGTTGAGACAGAGAGAGGTCTTCCATTGGTTGGATCACTCCCCAGCTGGAGCTGCACTGATCTGAAGCCAGTAGCCAGGAGCTTCCTCCGGGTCTCCCATGTGGGTGCAGGGGCCCAAGGACTTGGGCCATCTTCCACTGCTTTCCCAGGCCACGGCAGAGAGCTGGATCGGAAGAGGAGCTGCCATGACTAGAACCGGCGCCCATATGAGATGCCAGCGCTTCAGGCCAGGGCTTTAGCCTGCTGTGGCCACAGCGCCGGCCCCCGGTTTACCATTTCACATCTCATTCTGTGCCAGGTACCTATAATCCCTAATACAGAGTTGGTATCTTCTCATACTATAGTTGGGAAGCAGAGTCTAGGAGAGACTAATTGACTCGCCCAAATTTTCACAGCTGCTAAGTCAAAGAACTAGGATTCCAACTTAGGTCAGTACTCCCAAGTACTCTTTAAACTAGATTTTACAGCCCCTCCATCAGTGAAGAAGCTGTGTTTTTTTACTTTTTCCAGATAGTCTGCCTTCTTCACATGATTCTCAACTGTAGCACACTCAAAATGTTGATCTAAGTTTTAAAAGTTAAGAGACTCATCAATACAATTTGGTCTTTTGAAAGTCCAAAATGGCACCATAGTAACTTACTTCATATTCTGGTACCATCTTCTCTCTAAACAGTTTTCAAATAACTGTCTCTTGGCTTAATGAAATACCTTTTTTTTTTTTTTTTTGGCTCATCACTGAATGTCATGGGCCAATCAGGTGTAATTGTTATAAATCTGAAGGAAAACATTTTGAAGAGACATTTAGATCTTAGTCTTCGACATGCAAAAATAATACCCCAAGTAGTAGTAATTTAAGTTTGATAAGAAAAACCAAAATTAATTTTGATAGTCTACTAATACAGCTAACTATTTGACTAATGAATTCTACTTCATATAGAATAATGCTTGTATGCTAGGCTGGCTTGAAGTACTTTAGGTGTTATATAATTAACCCTGCAGTGTCTTTGGCTACCCTGGGGTAAGAGTCTTCCTAATTCCAATGGCTACTAAAATGTGGTAAGTTCTGGAGATGAGTGGTGGTGATGATGCACTTAATGCTACCAGACTGTACAGCTACCATGGTCAATTTCACATATGTGTATTTCACAATTTTAAAACAGATGTGGTACTGAAGTTGACAGTGGCCTGAGATCTCTTACCCAGCAATCATCAGGCAGATATTTTTCTTTTCTCTTCTTTTTTTTTTTTTTTTTTTCTTTTTGACAGGCAGAGTTAGAGAGAAAGCTCTTCCTTCCATTGGTTCACCCCCCACAAATGGCCAGGAGCCAGGTGCTTCCTCCTGGTCTCCCATGCGGGTGCAGGGCCCAAGCAATTGGGCCATCCTCCACTGCACTCCCGGGCCACAGCAGAGAGCTGGACTGGAAGAGGAGCAACCGGGAGAGAATCCAGAGCCCCAACTGGGACTAGGACCCAGTGTGCTGGCGCTGCAGGCGGAGGATTAGCCTAGTGAGCCACGGCACCGGCCCAGGCAGATATTTTTGAGAGCTTTTTGTTTCAGGAAGCTTGAATAAGATGTGACCGCGTAGGCTGATCAATTTAAACATTCTGTGTACCAAGAGAATCCTGTTGCTTGAGCGCAGGGCTAGAGGAGGAAGCATGGCGATGAGCGAGTCTTGTGCGCAGCCATTATCAGGATGGATGGGATGCTGAAGATGCTCTTCACACTGAATGCTCTTGATGTCTTACTCTGAAGGACAGCCAAGGAGTTAAGTGGTCAAGCTTTTGGTTGCCCCAACTCTACCAGTGTCAGGGGAAATTAAATTGTCACCCATTAGCCTCACAAAAAGCAAAACATGCTGGTGGGAGTATAGGAAATATGCACAATATTTATGAGTGTGAATTGTGGTATTTTTTGGAAAGTTAACCTAGTAATAACTATTAGTCATTTATTTTAAAAGCTTACTTATTTGGGGTCAGCGCCGTGGCGTAATAAGTTGAGCCTCTATCTGCAGTGCCAGCATCCCATATGGTACCAGTTCTTGTCTCAGCTTCCCCTCTAACCATCCAGCTCTCTGCTATGGCCTGGGAAAGCAGTGGAAGAAGGCCCAAGTGGTTGGGCCCCTGCACCCACATGGGAGACCCAGAAGAAGCTCTTGGTTCCTGGCTTTGGATCGGCCATTTGGGGAGTGAACCAGTGGATAGAAGATTCTCTCTCTTCTCTCTCTCGCCCTCCTTCCCTCCCTCCCTTTTCTGTTGTTCTGCCTCTCAAATAAATAAATCTTTTAAAAATGTATTTATTTATTTATCATCTGAAAGGCAGGCAGAATTATAGAGATAAAGTGAGAGACAGAGATCTTACATCTGCTGTTCACTCTCGAAAAGGCTACAAGGCCAGGGCTGGGCCAGACCAAAGCCAGGGACCTGGAACACTATCCCTGTCTTCCTCGTGGGTGCAGGCACCCAGTCACTTGGGTCATCTTCCACTGCTTTCTCAGGTGCATTTCCCAGGCTCAGAAGTGGAGCAGCTGGGACTGGAACTGGCACTCCTACAGGATGCAGATGGCCTGTTAACCTGCTGCATCACAATGCTGGCCCCACTGTTAAGTCATTTTTAAATAGATATACTGGATTTGACACTATTGTATAGGGACATTCATACAAGAATTTTTTTTTTCCTGTGTTGTTCATAGTGACAAAAAAGTGGAAGCATTCTCGAAGCCAGTCAGGAAATGGTTGAATAAATTATGCTCTATGCATCCAAAGAACAAGGTGCAGCTATTGAAAGATGAGCTAAATCTCTATATATTAGCCTGAAATGAATGTTGTGCCATATTATGCATTTAAAAAGTCTAATATAGAGTGTAGTCTATAACAGAAAAACTATATTCTGTATATGTTTGAGATTAGAGAAAAAGTGTCAAAGGATTCATATCAAACTATTAAAACTGATTCAGGGAGGTAAGCTTGGAGTATGATTGAATTAACTTTCCTTGTACAACCATGTTGTTCAGTTTCTTACTATAATGTAGTTTTTGTGATTGCCTAAGTTTTTGAAGTTGAAAGAGGGAAGGGGAGAAATCTACAGTGATGGTTGTACCAGAGATACTTTGGGGAGAGTTAGTGACCAGGAGTGGGCACCGCAGAGACCTCTTGAGCTGGGTGTTGATGACACAATTGTGTTCACTTTGTAAAAGTCCATGTCATTATATGCTTATAATTTGTACAATTTTGTGTCTATATAATACAAATTAAGAGTTTATAGATACAATGAAATACTGTTTTCTTAAAATATTTTCAGTAGCTATGCAATGACCTATAAAGTCAGGCAAGAATGAGAACAAGCCTGTTATTATAAAATACATGTACATATAAACACACAGGATGAAGGCTGGAATAAAAACACTACAATGCAATAAATATTTTGTCCAGATTATGGTTGTTTTTGTTTATGAGGTTTTTATTTGTTTTAAGTTAGAACAGTTTATTGAGTTGGGTCATTTAGGAAGTCAGTGGAAGGTGGTGACAGTCAGATCAGGATATAAGCAGAAAATAAAGGTGAAGAAGGGGAGAGGAAAAGCCATTAAAAAATAAAAAGCTAATTAGAGTTAGGGTAATGTTTTTTCTTTCTGCTAGGAGGGTGCTTTTACCAACTTCAGCTCTCAAACTATCATGTAATCCTGGCTGTAGTAAAAATCATCTTGATCAAAGTCAGTGTGGCCTATAAAAATAACTCTCGTTTGATACTTAAATTGTGTTAAGCATTTCCTTTTAATGAAAGTGTCGTTGATATAACGTTTCAGTTGACCTTGACAGATGTGCCTCGTAGTAGCTTGGGAAACCCACATTCTCCTCCCAGCCTTCACGGTTAACTGTGGTACTTTTGCTCAGACTCCTCCCTCCATAGTTCCCACATGGGGCCGGAAATTCACTGGATTGTGGACTGTAGTGACAATCAAGTGAGAAAAATGTATGTGATGATGCTTTAATACAAACACTACCCCATTGTAGATCCACGTTACTTTTTTGTTTTTCCCTGAACCTAAAGTCTTTATTTCACAGTGAAATTTATTTCACTTAATCAGTTATAAAGTTTGTTTATGGAGGAGTGCAGTTTTTTTTTTCAGCCAAGTTCTGTTGATGTTTTTCGAGGTGCGAGTTGTGATTGCAATATATCTTTAGTACTGTAGACTACATATGAGTATTTATTAATATATCAAATTGAAACGTAAACATTTCCATTGCTTCTCTCTAATTACGGTCGCGCCTTCGGGAATCATCAGGCTTTCCCTACATTTCAGTCATTCTTCGGCTTTCCACCACTTTTATTTAAATGAATCATCCCAATCAGATCTCGTCAGGTGTTTTGCAGGGGTTTTGGTAACGACTCGACTTCTGAGTAGCCCTGAAAGCAGTAGTCCTCCGACGATTGGAGTTGGGCTGCAGAAGCAGCGTGGCGCTAGGACCCAGGGGGCTCCCGAGAGCGGATCTTGGGGCCAGATTGCAAATTCGCGGTGACTCAGTCTGGTCGGCTCCTTGCGCTCGGCGGCCGCGGCGGCGGCGGCAGACGTTGGCGGCCAAGCTGCTGCGAGCAGTTCCGCCGGCCTTCTGCGTCCGAGACTTCCTGCGGGGCACCCGAGGCAGGTCCGCGGCGCGTGGGGAGCGCCGGGGCCGCCGCGGCGGGCGGCAGGGGCGGCCGGGCGCGGGCCGCCGTGGGGCCTGTGCACGGGCACTAACATTTGCGCCGTCTCTTCCTGTGTCTGGCTTTATTTGCAGCAAACCAAGATGGAGTATGAGTGGAAACCCGACGAGCAAGGGCTCCAGCAGATCCTGCAGCTGCTGAAGGAGTCCCAGTCGCCCGACACCACCATCCAGAGGACCGTGCAACAAGTATCCTTCCGAGGCCTGGCCGCCGCCCGCGCCCGCGCCCCGCGCCCGCGCCGGGCCGGCTCCCCGCGGCCGGGGGCGCCGCGCCCCTCCCCCGCCCGCCCGCGCCGCCCGCGCCGCCGCCCCTGCCCGGGCCTCGGCACGCGGCCCTCTCCCCGGGCGCGGGCGCCGCCGCGTGGGGCTCCCGCCGCGGGGCCGCCGGCTTCCGGGCCGCCGCCCGAGACCGCGACATGTGCGCGGGCCCGGCCGCCACGTCCCCGCCCGCCGCCGGCTCGGTGGGGTGGGGAGCGGCCCGGGCCCACACAATGCGCCCCGCGGGTGGGGGCGGCGCGGGCGGCGGCCGGCCGGCTCCTGCTGGGTGGAGCTGGCGCGGGGTTTGAACTGCCGCGGGGTCGGGCTCGGGGGCTTTCTCCAGGCCCTCGTCCTGGGAGGGCTGGAGCCCCTCCGGTGGGAAGTGGGGTCCCTGTCCGGGCCTCGGCCTGGGCCTGCTGGCGTGAACACCTGTTGCGAGTTCCCTGGCACTCGGGTGAGGTTTTCTTTTTAAAGCTCTGGCCCAAGGCGGACTACCGAGGCATCTGCGCCTGTACCGAGCGAGGGTGCTGGGGCAGTGGTCCCGCGGCCGCGGCTTGCGTCGAGGAGGTGGGACCTCCGCGGTGCGGGCTTGCGGAGGGCGCAGGCCCCCTCAGCCCGTCGGCAGCCGGCGCTCGCCACTGCTGCGCGCTTGGAGCTTGCTGAAATCCAGAAGGCCCTGAAGACGAAGTTATTAGCCAGAGTGTTAGAGGCACTGCTGCATTGCCGTAACCTACAGCCCTCAAAAGATGACTAATAAGTACCTAGCCTCTTGGTTAATAGAACACTGCCCGAGTAGATGCAGAGGATAGTGATTTAGATCTGCTGGGATTGTTTTTTTAAAGCCGTTTTGTTTGAATCCTGCTTATAACAAGGAAAGAACTGGAGTTGGAGATGTGTTGGAGTTTGTGTCTGCAGCCCTGCTGTGTCTTGGTCTTCATTGGTGTTGTAGCTCTAGGAATAATAGAAGTTGACAGTTGTAGGTATTATGTGACACAATTATCAGTTCTTAAATTAGCCAGGCCCAAGAACTTCATTGTGGATTTTTTCTGTTGTACTAGTATAATATCATTTCTTGTTTTAGTACATGTTTATTAAATTCTTTTTATATATCCACTGCTGTTTTGGGGGCCAGTAGTCCACTAACAGTTTGTGTGCCTGGAGTGTATTGTGTCCTCTGAGCAGGAACAGATTGCTGTTAACTGAGGCAGGAAAACAGTGTTTTAACTAAAAATAATACACTGCTTTATACTTTGAGAGTGCTAGGGGTTGCCCTTGTTCTTTTTGTGGCTTCTAAGAAAATAATATATTTATTTTTCGTGTTGTATAGGCTTGAGCACTTTTTGAAAGAGGGCTAGAATAATAGCTATAGACTGAGTTGTAAGAAAGTAAACTGAATCACAAAATACTTATGAAAAATTTATTGGCAAGTCCCAAAGCTGCTACTCCTGGCTCATCTTCAGTAAAGCAAGAAATTGTTGTGGGGATATTTTGTAGTTACATCTTGGAGTTTTACTAGAGAATATTTTGCTAATTTACATTATGATACTGAAGTTTGGGGATATTCAAGCATGTAATAAATAGCTGATACAGTGTGCCTAAAGTTTGTATCACGGATTTAATCAGAAATTTGGGTTTGTTGAATAAAAACATGGTAATCATTGTGTGTAGTAAAACACAGAAAGCACATTAGTCAGATCTTGAGGAAAGAAAGGTAAACTAGAGCATCATGTCTGTTGCCTGCCAGCAGCTGTGAAATACCTGCACATTTGTTCTCACTGGCGATGTTAGATGAGGGAGAGTCAGTTGTAAAACTTACAGTACAGTAATCTTATGATGCTGACTTTAGTAAGGTATGATGGACTTTTGCATAAAAGGTGTTTTAACTTAATTCTAAAGGACAAACGAGTATAAAGAGTATCTCTTGTTGTTCTAAAACTTTTATAAAATTAATTTCCCTTCATGATCTTTAACTAAAAAATTTATTTTGGAATACTTTTCATTATCACCGTTTTATACTTAAGTTAAAGTTAAGTTTTGGTTAGGATGTTTTAAAGTTGTCAAGTATAAGAATTCTTGAAAAATTTTTTGCTATATTAAACGTGAGGCTGGAACTTCGGTATTCATTGAATATCGTTGCAATAAATAGATTTCATAAATTAACCACCTTAGTAAAAAATGCAAGGCAAAAATATCACAAAGATTTTTTTTCTTAGGTTACACAGAGAAGTTTCCTTAACTACTATTTGTTCTAGAAACTGGAACAACTCAATCAATATCCAGATTTTAACAACTACCTGATTTTTGTTCTGACAAAATTAAAATCTGAAGGTAAGTAGGGTTTGTGTTGATAGCTATTTAAAAATCTTTTTAAGACTATTTAAATGTTGCCCATTGAAAGGATTTTGTTTTGTGATAACTGCATGCTTTGCAGAAGTGGGATGGAGAGGCCGAGTTACTACCACTGTGAGCAATTAGATGTTTAATAAGCATTCAGTTCCCTTTCTTCACAAGTGGGAAATGTGTTGTTAAGTCTACGTTGGTGTTTCACTTCAGTGCTTGTATATGAGTTGAATGGATGAAAACTGATTTCCTTTAATGTATAGTTTGAATGCAGGGTTTAATAATTGCCTAAGTATATGTGCATTCATTGCAGAAAAATTTGAAAGGTCATAGAACCCAGGTGAAAAATACCCTATCATCTAGGGATAATTTCTGTTGACCTCTTGAATCTTGTTTTCACACTTTTTCATATAGCGATGTACTACTTTAAAACTGACCTCAAAAAAGGGACCATTTTATTCATAAACTCTAGTAACATTTATAAAGCTTACACTAGTATACAGGAAACTTTTATTAGCTATTCTAAGCAATTTAAAATTTAAGTTGCCTCTGACAATTTAAAGCATGAAGAGTCTGATTTTTAAACGACATGGTCATTGGCTTATTTGTGATCACATAATGTGTCCCACTAGACTCCATTTCACAAATACTTATTGAGCCCCACCTCTTTGCCAGGCGATTTACAGGCTAATAGGAGTACGATGCTTGTGAACAAAAACAAAAATCTCTGTCCTCAAGGAGCTTACATTGTAGTGAGAAGTGTTCTTCATAGCATTATGTGAATATTGCCCAACACATAGAAAACACTCAGAATATTTATTGACAATTAACTGGCTCCTAAAGGAAAGTGACGTATTCTATTAAATGATTAGTGTTTTAGAGGCTGTCTCAGGATTACTAAAAACTACTGCACTTGGAGTTGAGAAATTCGTGTTAGACTCTTAAGTCATTTAACCTCTGTTGCTTTTTTCAGCTATAAAATGCCTTGTACTTTAGACAGCCAGACCACCCACCAGCGTTCGGCTCCAAACGCAAGCAGGTTAAATGTGTAGTGGAAACTCACTAATCTTGTGTTCAGATTTTGATAATTCATACACAATATGGTGATTCCATTTATGTTGTTTTCAGATGATTTTCTGGTTAATATTTGTGGGTTTTAATTTATGATTGGGGACATAATAGAAAATTTAAAGCTCTAAGTTTAGTTTCTAAGAATTAGTAATTTCAGTATATCTTTAAATACAGCAGCATTCTAGTATGATAAATATATCTATGATACATGATTTCTTAATACAGAAATTTTTCTCGCAGTAGTTTATAATCAATAATCAGTGCTATTTAGTTTTTGAATATTCAGTAAGTGGACTTTCCTAATATAAAATTATCTTGGAAATTTAAAATTCTGATAAGCTGCCTATTCTGTCATGTTTTCACCCTAGATACCAAATACTTCTTTAAAAAGATATATTTATTTATTTAGAAGTCAGAGTTACACAGAGAGAAGGAGAGGCAAAGAGAGAGAGAGAGAGATCTTCCATCTGCTGGTTCATTCCCCAGTTGGTCGCAACGGCTGGTTTCACAATCTAAAACCAGGAGCCAGGAGCTTCTTCCAGGTCTCCCACGCGGGTGTAGGGACCCAAGGACTTGGGCCATCTTCTGCTTTCCCAGGCCATAGAGAAAGCTGTATTAGAAGTGAAGCAGCCGGGACTCGAACTGGCACCCATATGGATGCCAGCACTGTAGGCAGCGGCTTCACCTGCTATGCCATGACGCTGGCCCCAGCCAAATACTTTTAAAATATATCATTTATTAAAACTTTCTTGGGATATAAAGGTACCTCAGAAGTACTTTTTAAAAAGTTATGCCTCGTTTCTCAAAGCATACTGAGGTTTTACAAGTATGTGATGCTTGATGTTTCTTTTTGTGTTGATTTTTTTTCCCCCAGGAAGATTGGGACACAAGTTTGCCATAGCTAGTTTTTCCATTAAAAAATTAATCATTGTGGCTGTTTGTTTTAGAGAAGGAACTGTGGCTGTTTGTTTTAGAGAAGGAACACAGATAGCACCTTTAAATGATGTATTTTGGGCAGAGAGTATATATTTTTAATTTTAATTGTCCTACCTCTTATTATGGTTTATTAAATCTCCCTACCACTCACACCCTCCCTTTTCCCTCTTTTCTTCTTCCTCTGCCTCTCAAATAAATAAATCATTTTAAACTATTTTGTAGTATTTATTGTAAAAATACACTGTATTTGTGAACAAATATGTGTGCCATTTTAATAATTACATGACTAAATTATATGTAGTAAGACAAGATTATTGCTTGAGAAAGTTAAACATCTGATTATTCATTTCCTTGGTGGCAGTTTTAATCTTTTAAGAGAATTTGAAAGTTAAGTTACTCCTGGAATGGGTCGTAGTTGAAAATGGGAGGAAATCTTTAGATGCTGCTGGATGCTGCTCGCGCTCGTGGGTTTCGTTGCTGTGATGACCTGAATGGGGTTTATGTGCAGAGAAACTTTGCTCTTTTTGCCTCTACATGTGCTTCACCCTTGAAGATTTCAGTGCCATTCAGACTTTGGAAGCATTAATACTAACTAGAGAAAGTTCGGGTTATTTTATTTGTTAATGAGGTAGGTAAAACAGTAGCAGTAGCATGTTGTGTTCAGCACACCAGCCTTCATTTTTTGCAGCCCTTGGAGAAGAGAGGCCGAGGATAGTGTAACGTCATTCTGAGTGTACGCTCTGGAGCCAGACTCCCACAGTTGATAATTTGGTGTCCCACCTAGGGGCTTTTTGTGCCTCTGGCAAGGCCTCCGTTTCATCATTTGTGCAGAGGGCTTTGTCGTTTCTGTCTCACAAGCTTGTGAAGTACAGTAATAACTGGCAAGCACTTGGAGTGTTTACATATGTAACAAGCATTTACAGGATGTTAGCTATTGCAGATATTGGTGGTGGTGGTGCCAGTTGGTAAAGCATTGCTTCTAGTTTTCTATTAAATTGATTTAAAATTTGGTAATAGCATTTGTAGACCAAACTCGAAGCCATATTTTTAAATGTTATTGGAGATTTGGTGGGATTTTTAAGCTCAGAGGCAGGTGAAAAACATGATATAACCTGACAGATTTGTATATGAAGTTGATCCCATATATTCTTTGTACACTCACTGTTTTCAGTGAGATGCTTTTAATGACTAATACTTTCAGATCTATAATGATTATGTCAAAAAGCAATAAAGCTGGAATATAGTAGCTACATATAAGCCATATTAACTCAGACTAAATCAGTGGGTTCAGCAAGGAGCAGATTTACCCCAAGGTGACATTTGTTATTACCTGCAAACATTTTGGTCATTGCAGCTTGGAGGGCTGTTACTGGCATCTTATGACCAGTGATACTAAGAAACATACTGTGCAGGGCAGTCCCCCACAACAAGAAATTGTCCTCAGAATAGCAGTGTCAAGGCAAAGAAGCACTGAATGGTAAATTATGGTAAATTGTTTATGATTGATTTTTTTTTCTTGATTATTGCAAAAATAAATTATACTGTCACAATTAACTTTACAAATATTTCGATGTGACATTTGTTGGCACAATTTGAAATGTCGATCACTTTGAAACTCAGAACTGTGTTACTTTATTGCAGATGAACCCACAAGATCATTGAGTGGTCTCATCTTAAAGAATAATGTGAAAGCACATTTTCAGAACTTCCCAAATGGTGTAACAGACTTTATTAAAAGTGAATGTTTAAATAATATTGGTGACTCCTCCCCTCTGATTAGAGCCACTGTAGGTAAGTTATATGGCAATAATCTTACTCACCAGTGTTTGCAAGTGGATGCTTTTTTAGACACAACAGACCGTTTACATAGCACTTTTTATCATGTATTTACTGTAAAATTGTGATGGGGAAAATTTTCATTGCTGTTTCAATGTTTCTGAAATAAT